>NC_142882.1:37644621-37947651 GCF_051225735.1 Oryctolagus cuniculus
CGCAGTGCTGGCTCCCAGGGTATCCACTTTTAATTAAGACTTTGTGCATCAGTTATTTAGTTAATCAATCAGTTAATTAGATAATCAATTAACAATGGGTCCTGAGTATCTTCCATGGCTGGAACTTTACTAATTACTTTGGAAGTAAAGTAGAATAAGTCATAATGGTACAGTTATTGACCATTTACTTGAGATAGAAGACTTATATAACCTTGAGAATAGTTCATGGAGGTGAGTCCTGATCTGAGCTTTGAAAAATGAGTAAAATTCAAGGGAAGAGAATATTTTGTTTAAAAAAAGACTTCTTTAAAAATATATTTGAAAAGCAGAGAGAGACAAATTGGATCAATAATAGGAGGCAGTTTATCCAAGGACCCATAAAAAATCCAGTGTCAAATATTGCTAATAAAACTAGCAAGGTTGGATGGGCAGAAAACAAATCACGTTACTGGAGAGAAATTCTAGCCTTAAGCAGAAGCGTTAGCCATTAGTTGAGAGCCAAGGAGTTCAAATGCTTTTCTGAGCATAAGTGTAACATGAGAAAAATGATGTTCAAATAAATTTTCACTAGCAAGTCAGAAGCAGGACACAGTTCCTGAGGTTTTCTGACATCCAGGTGAAGGATGACAACAACATCAGCAAGGAGGCATGTGGCTGCAGCAATAGAAGGGCAGAATGCCTGGGACATCCTGAATAGGCTGTCAAATTGTGGATGATGGTCTTACCCTTGATGATCTTACAGAAATCTATTTCCCAGAAAATAAGGTTTGAGCCTCCATCTTTTCTCTTCCTTTCCTTCCAATAGACAACAATGTCTTCTACTCTTTTTCACCTCACTGGCCCAGACAAGCCCATCACAGATATTTTCCGAAACATGGTTCCATGGAATAGGTTTCAAAGAGACACTCCATTAAAAATAACTGCCTATAAGAACATTATAGTGCAATGAAATATGTCATCCTTCTTTCTGCATTCGTTTATTTAGAGGTTTTTCACTCAGAGAACTCTCCTCTGTATCTTTGTTAAATGCATCATTCTTTTAAATATACCAAGAAAATATGTCACTTCCCATTGTTTCTTGATTCTTAACATCTAAAGGTATTTGCATTTCTCCTTTGACTGTTAACGATAGCCCATCTTACATCTTAATTTTGGTATACTTTCTTCATCAGCTACTTAATTGGTACCTCCTGCAAGACAGGGAATGTGTCTTGAGTGTCTTAACGTTGTGTGGCTTAGGTCAGTGTTTGGCACAGCATGGGTGATGTGTAACTCACTAGTAAGTTACACTAAATTGTTAGGTGGCACAATTTGGATTCAGGCACATGCATTATTTTCCTCTGAGCTAAGACTGCCATTTCTTAACTCATCTCCCTGCATCCAATCATTCTTTCATACTACTGTATGAATTACTTTTGCAAATTTTCATTAGGATCTTACATCTTCCAAAAATATTGTATAATCTGGTCATGGTGGATTATGAGTCAAAAATCAGACCTTTGCTCAATGCCATTTCCTCAGATTAGAATGCATTTCTTACTCCTGGTGAGTTCTCTTTTTATCTGTAAGGCCAAAGAGGGGCTCTTTTGAGTTGTTATCAACACTTTGAGCAACTCCAAACTCTTTCTTCTAATATTGTGATGACATACTTTCAATTTACTTCATAATACAAGATTAATACTCTAATAATAAAGAATTCAGAAAATTTGATGCCTAAAAATAAAAACTCGCAGTATTTCTGAAATCACTAAGGATGCCAGGTTTATCCAAATATTTCACCAATATTAATACTATAATTAATATTATTATATGCTAGGTAATGATCAAGATAAACTTCATCCTTATGATTACTATTTAAAGTTGTATTTATTTACTTCAGATATTTGAAAGGCAGAGAGGGATAAAGGCAAATAGAGAGAAAGCTATTCCCATCCACTAGTTCATTCCCCAGTTGCCAACAAAGACCTGGGCTGGACCAGGCCAAAACCAAGAGCTAGAAACTCATCCCATGTGGATGGTGATGGACCAATTACTTTAGTCTCCTGGAGTGCACATTAGCAAGAACTATTTTCCTAGCTCTACCCTGGCCTACCACTAATGAAGAGATCTTACTGTTCTGTGTCAGTGTCAATTTTGGTTGGCTCCATACCTTTAGTCCTTTGCATGTATTGTTCTTGTGCCTGGAATGCCCTCTGTTCTTCTGACTGAGATGATCGTAACATTATTCAGATCTTTGATAAAATTGATTTCTTCAAAATTTCACAGATGAACTCTAATCAAAGTGAGTGATTTCTTCTTTTCTACTGTGTTATTTTGTTCATACCTCCATTATAGCATTTTTATTGAAATACTATATCTCAAAATATTAATGTTTTTATACTTACTTTTAGAGATGTTTCCTCTGTGAGTAAGCTTGTTTAATATCAATTATTTGCTTTTTAACACTTAATATTGTCTATTCTATTATTCTATCATTCTATTATTCTATTCTAGTCTAGTCTAGTCTAGTCCAGTCTAGTCTTTCCTTAATGCTTTGTATTTTCAGTCTACGTGTTCTGCACATTTCTTGTTAGAATAGATTACAGTAATTTTTTTCTTTTTTAAGAATTATTTATTTGAAAGGCACAGTTATAGAGAGAAGGAGAAGTATAAAGAGCGCATGCAGGGCTGATGCCATGGCTCAGGAGGTTAATCCTCCGCCTGTGGCACCGGCATCCCATATGAGCACCGGTTCTAGTCCCGGCTGCTCCTCTTCCAATCCAGCTCTCTGCTGTGGCCTGGGAAAGTAGTAGAAAATGGCCCAAGTTCTTAGGCTCGTGCACCCATGTGGAAGACCAGGAAGAAGCACCTGACTCCTGGCTTCAGATCAGTCCAGCTCTGGCCAGTGTGGCCATTTGGAGAGTGAATCAACAGACAGAAGACCTTTCTCTCTGTCTCTCCCTCTCACTGACTGTACCTCTCAAATAAATAAATACCTCTCAAATAAATAAATAGAATCTTTTTTAAAAAATAATGTGTGTGCACACACACACACACAATTCTTCCATCCAATCCCCTGGTTCCTTCCCCTAATGGCCACATAAGCCAGAGCTGGGCCAAGTTGAAGGAAGCCAGGAGACAGGAGCTTCATCTGGGTGTCCTACATGGGTGCAGGGACCCGAGGACGTGGTCCATCTTCTGTTGCATTCCCAGAAACATTAAGTAGGGAGCTACATTGGAAGTGGAGCAGCTGGGACCCAATCCAGTGTCCATATGGGATGCCAGCATCACACATAGCCACTTAATCTACTATGCAGCAATGCTGACCTCTTTTCTTCATTTAAATGGTTCTACTTGCTATTACAGTTTTCATTTTGTTGCCTGTAATTTGTTGCCATTTTATAGAAATACTACCAAATTTACATGTTTATCTTGTATTCTAAGACGACATTGGACTTTTGAATTTCAGGATTTTGTGTTTGTAGATTCTTGAATTTGTTTTATATAGACAACCATGACTTTTACAAACATGGGCAGTTGAATTTATAATTGTCACCTTATAATATTTTTTTAAATTTTTTGTTGTTGTTGTTGACAGGCAGAGTGGACAGTGAGAGAGAGAGAGAGAGAGAAACGTCTTCCTTTTGCCGTTGGTTCACCCTCCAATGGCCGCCACGGCCGGGGCACTGTTGCCAGCGTACTGCGCTGATCTGAAGCCAGGAGCCAGGTGCCTCTCTTAGTCTCCCATGCAAGTGCAGGGCCCAAGGACTTGGGCCATCCTCCACTGCACTCCCGGGACACAGCAGAGAGCTGGCCTGGAAGAGGGGCAACCGAGACAGAATCCGGCACCCCGACCGAAACTAGAACCCTGTGTACCGGTGCCACAGGAGGAGGATTAGCCTATTGAGCCGGGGCGCTGGCTGTCACCTTATAATCTTTACATATGAAATGGGCATAAATCCATTAAGAAATTCTTTTGTTCAGTCTCCGAGTGATGCAGTACACAACAATTTATTGTCTGAAGTCATATTTATTATTCAAAAATATTTAGTTACCTTTATTTTTAAATATTTATTTATTTGAATGTCAGATTTACATGGAGAGATAAGGAGAGACAGATTGATTGGGAGAGAGGTCTCCCATATACTGGTTCATTCCCCAACTGGCAGCAATGGCTGGAGCTGAGCCAATCTGAAGCCAGAAGTCAGGAGCCAAGAGCTTCTTCTGGATCTCCCATGTGGGTGCAGGGGCCCAAGGACTTGGGCCATCTTCTACTGCTTTCCCAGGCCACAGCAGAGAGCTGGATTGGAAGTGAAGCAGCCGTGTCTCGAACCAGTGCCTATATGGGATGCAGGCAGCTCTTAACCTACTATGCTACAGTGCCAGCCCCTTTAATTTTCTTTAGACAACAACTGTCATCCCGATAGTCTTCAGCAAAAGTGGATTCATAAAAGCATTTTTTCAATTTTTGGCATTACAACAGAATAAAAATAATGATCATGACAAAAATTGAGACTATATGGGGTGAAAAAGAAAATTCACAGGAGAAAACAAAGTTGAATATACATAGCAATACTATCTAAGTTAAAATCCTTGACAAAATTATAAAACTCATTGGATCCATGAATGTCAAGGGATATTTTAATTTATCTTCTCAGTAAAAGAAAGTCATGGAATATGTATTAAAATTCAGCACTTACGATCTCTACACTAGAAGATGAGGACAAATATGAAATATGTACTTTATCATTCTACAAATTCTCAAAATCCTAAGCCTTTTCTCCACAGGTATAGTCTTACCCTCCCAATCTCACTTGGCACACATTACACGTATTACATAATTTAAATTCCTTTTTTGGATACATGTTTTCTAGTTTGCCTTTTGTCCTTCCATATTATTTTCTGTTTGTTTCTTGCTGCTACTTAGTAATGATATTCTACCTAGTAATCTTGCTAAATTCACTTATCAGTTGCATTTGTCTTAGGGTTAGATTGAATTAGCTCTCCATATAATGGTGTCATACACATATATTGAGTTTCATTGCTTGAAAGTTGATATTTAAACTTTATATTTCTTTTCTATTGTTTGATTTCCCTTACCACTCCTTCGTATAGTGTTGTAGAGTTGAGGTGAGAAGACACCCATGTCTGGGACTGTTCCCAGAGAAAAATCTTTCACTGATCCTGTAGTAAGTAGTGTGATGCAGGTCCATTTTAGACTATCTTTATCAGATAAAGAAAATCACTATCTTCTTCTATTCTGATAAAAGTTGATTTTTTTTCCTGGTTGGATATTGAATTTTATTAAATGCTTTTAAACATTTAATCTAAATGATCATGGAATTTTCTAGTATTTTATACCTACCTGAATGAGCTACAGAGTCAGGAGTCACTGTGCACTTACTCCCCATGTAGGATCTCTGTCCTTAATGTGTTGTACTATGTGAATTAATGGTATAACTAGTACTCAAACAGTACTTTACACTTTGTGTTTCTGTATGGGTGCAAACTGTTGAAATCTTTACTTAGTA
Organism: Oryctolagus cuniculus; assembly: GCF_051225735.1. Taxonomy (NCBI): domain Eukaryota; kingdom Metazoa; phylum Chordata; class Mammalia; order Lagomorpha; family Leporidae; genus Oryctolagus; species Oryctolagus cuniculus. Next base: position 37,650,132 of record NC_142882.1, read on the forward strand.
TATACTAAATTGATCTGCTGTATATAAAGATAATTGAAAATGAATCTTGATGTGAATGGGATGAGAGAGGGAGCGGGAGATGGGATGGTTGCTGGTGGGTGGAGGGAAAGCCACTATAATCCAAAAGCTGTACTTTGGTAATTTATATTTATTAAATAAAAGTTAAAAAAAAAAGAAAATGATAAATGGTCTTCCCTTCTTTAAGGTAGCTCACTTGTTATTGATCTATTATGCTTTCCTATGTGGTTGAATTCATATAATAATATTTTACTTAAAATATATGTATTTAAGTTTATGGGAAATATGCTTTTTGATTTCATTTTCATTTCATATGCTGGTCTTGATTCTGTTATATATGTAACACTGGCTTTCCAAAGGAGATTCAAAAATATTCTGTTTATGTCCACTTGGAACAAATCTGGGAAATTTAGGGGTTTTTTCCTTAAAAAATTGTAATGTTCCATAAGTCTGGACCCAAATTTTTGATTGGGGAACACTTTTTTGGTTGGTTGGTTTGATTTTCCATAAATTGGTTCAACTAATTAAATTATATAGGAACTTTACTATTTTATCTTATATTTGTGTTTTTGGAAACTAGATTTCAAAAATGTAGCAGATTTTGAAGTTTGGAGTCATTTTTAAAATATTTTTTCAGTTTTATAAGATGAACAGATTTCATGTACTTCATATATACAGACTTAGGAGCATCAGTGATCCTTCTCATCCTATTCTCCCTCCCACTCATGCTGCCATCCTCTCTCCCCCTTCCTTATGCTTTCTTTTAATTATTATGATGACATACTATCAGTATATTTTTGATCATAAACATATCCTACCACTAAATATATAGTTCAACAAATAGAATAAAATAATATTTCTCAACAGTAGAAACAAGGGCTCTAAACAATAATCAAATCTCAAAATATGAATTTCATTCATAAACATTACATTTTTGTACTCTATTAATTATTATAGATCAGAGAAAGCGTATGATATTTGTCTTTTGAGTATTTTGGCTTATTTTACTAAATATAATGATTTCCAGTTGCATCCATTTTGTTGCAAAGGGTAGCATTGCATTATTTTTTATAACTGAGTAGTATTTCATAATATATATATATATACCACATTTTCTTTATACAGTCATCAACTGCAATCTAGTTGATAGACATCTAGATTGGTTCCATATCTTAGCTATTGTGAATTGAGCTGCAATAAGCATTTAAGCACAGATAACTCTTTCATATGCTGATTTTATTTCATTCAAGTAAATTCCCAGGAGTGAGATGGCTGTGTCTGTGAAATAGTTCTGGAAAAGTATTCAAGAAACCTCCACAGAGCAGTTATTTCTATGGAGGGAAGGGGTTGGGGTAGGGCGGAGGAGTCGCTGAGTTTTGAATTCGATCTGTGAGTTATTTGCATGATAATTTCACAAAGGAGTAAGTAGAGAAGGATAAAAATGGTCCTTGTGCCCCAACACTGAGCAACTACTGGAAACCATAGCCATTGGCCTTAACAGCCCCCAGGACTGGAAGGACCTTTTGCAGGCCTCTCTAGATCCCACGGACTTTCTAAAATGGAATGCCTTTTATTACAATGAATTCGAACAGCAGGTGGCCCTCAATTTGTGAGCTGGAGCCCCCTGCCTGGCTGCTCAGAGTCCTTAGGGGGAAAGCCTCTGGGCAGACTCCATTATCCAGTTTCAAGTCCCACCCCCCTCCAATTCTTTGAACAAGTAAAGCTTTGGACCCTCTGAGCTTAGCGTAAACTGCCAGTGGGAGGAGCTCCAGTCAATTTCAAAGGACTATGTCAGAAGGCCTCTGAGGATCTAACTGACTTCCTTAACAGAGTGAAACAGGCTGTACAGGACAAGGTCATTCATGAAGAGGCCACGCAGGCTCTGACCCAAGGCCTAGTGTGGGAAGGCTTAAAGGAGCACCAAGCTGTGATTGCCCCGGTGCGTATGAAGTGGATTTTAGCATGTCAGGATATTGGGGTGTACTCTTCCCAAACCAAGAAGCTTACCCAGGCATTTAATGCCCAGAGAGGCTTTCCCAGGCTCTGACTGCTGTGGTATGGGTTTGGGACCCTGTAGGAGCAGGTGGACCCCTGAGATGCTGGGGCTGTGGTGCACAGGGCCATATGTGATGTAATTGCCCTGCTGGGGTTTCTCTGGTTTGCACCCCACAGCCTGTTCTTCAGGCTGTTCTTCCTCCCTCTTCCATTCCCCATCTGATGTGCCCCTGCTGTAGGAAGAACTACCACTGTGTAAAGGATTGTAGGTTCCAGTATGATGAAAAGGTCAAACTTTCAAATGGACATCATCACCCCAAAGGGACCATCCTGCCATCCCAACACTGATGACCACAACATTCTCCCCATCAAATTACAATGGACTGATGATATCCCATGTGAGTAAAACAGTGTCCCCTGCCTTGACAAAAATTAAGCCATCTAACTGCTTTGGTTCAACAACAGTTAGACTTGGATCATATAGAACCCTCAATTAGCCCTTTCAGTACTCCTATTTTTGTCATCCACAAAAAATCCATGTCTTCCGTCTGGCTCCTCCATGTCATGGTGGACACTTACTCAGGGTTTATAATGGCAACTCCTTCTGTAGGTGAAAATGCCCCTAAGAGATTTTAGCAGTAGAGACAGTCCACTCTAAAATAGAGGAGGGAGATGTGAGTGCTCCTGTGGCTGGCTGGAAGACTGCCTGCTTAGCTCATGCAGGAGGTTAAGGGGGCATGGCATAGCCATGTCCCACAGGAAAAACCCTGGTCAAGGGCTCAGCACACTGGGATCTTCATACCTGACCTGGCTGCTGGCAGGTGGCAGGGATCACAGGCACATTTCCTGTACCCTCACTTCTTTTTGAAGTACCTTGTAATTGTTATCTATGTAAACAGCTTTTGGGTATGACCCCAGATCCATAAAGACTACCTGGGAGGCTACATAGGCTATGTGACCTTCAAGCTGATTGAAGAAGTGTAGCGGTGCCAGTATCTCCTTTTCCTATAGAATTAGTGTTGCTATTCTGAACTAGCTACTCTTCTTTGCCCACCCTTTAAAATCTTGTGCCTGCTTGTTAATAAATGGACACATTCACCAAAACTTGTCTCCAGTGCTTCTTGTCAAAGAGTGCCATTGCCCCACCATCTGGACAGTATGGGCTTAACAGGATGCACTTTATTTAAATATTCTTCAAGCATTTTGCTTTTTTAATTCTTTATAAGGAAGCTGGGATGATTTGCTTTTGGTGTTCTAGCATTCACTTAAGATGAAAATTTTCTCTCAGCACTGATTTATCTGCAATCCCTTACTTTTCTCACATATTTCCAAACCCTGTATGTGCAGACTCTCTCTGCCCCAATATCTCCATCCCCATGTTCCTGCAGCCATTCATACTTCATGTGTCTCCATTCTTTTATCTCCAGTGTCTTTTTCTTATTCAACTGTGACCCCCATATGTTGTCATTTATAAAATCTCCGTCATTCATATCAGCTCTCAAAATTCCCTATTCCTTGTGCCTGTGGCATGTGCCAGTTGCATGAGTCTCCATGTGCCATCCACTGTGTCTCCAGCACATCTTTCCTTGAGTGTCTCCCTGTATCATGCCAGTCATCATGTCCTCCAGCCCCTCTTGCATAAAGCCAAGATCTGCCCTCAATTGTCTGCTTCCCTTCTCAAGAGTGATCTTTCTGCTACCCTGGGGAAGCGTCACCTGTGCTTCCAGCTCATGGCAATCTTTATATACCTCCTACTTTTTGTTTCAATCCACTGTCATCCTTGGGTTTCTAAAATCCCTCTGACTTCAGTCCAGGCTTTTCTCTTGTCCCCATGACCAATACCTATACCCTATGCATCCTATGTATCTTCATCTCTTGTTTTCCTCCCAAGGTCTCCAACCACTTTGAAGATTTGGTTATCTGGTTAACCACTAAAGAACAAATTGATTCTATATGACTTTCAACCATTGTGAATAAAGTTCCTATATATATTTCACATTGCTTTTAATCTTGTCATGTTTTTAATATTGGGACCTGTATGCTGTACAATATGGTGATATTATGGTTGGATTTCTAATAACATACAAAAATGTCTGATAAAGTGTCTTTCCTTTATTCTCACCAGTAATGAATGAGATGTACTGCTATTCTATATCCATGCAAAGAATTTTTATTGTCATGTTCATTTTTTAAGTAAAAACCTCCTAATACATGATGTGTCCATCTTGTTGTTGTTTAAATGTGTTTTCCTTAATGTACAGTACATTTCTTTTTCTCATAATTCCCTAATAATTAGCATGGTTTATGTACATATATGTACTATATATACACACACACTCATGTATTTTATATATATGTATGTTATATATAATATATATATATACTATGTACATAGTATATGTCCTAATTTAATACTGATTTAATGTCCTAATTTAATACTGTCCTAATTTAAATACTGATAGAATATATAGACATCTCAACATACATGAGTATATATATATACACACACACTCATGTATGTTAACATGTCTATATATTCTATCAGTATTTAAATTAGGACATTTCTTTTTTGTTATTGAATTTTATAAGCTCTTGTTTATACTTGCATGCAATTCCCTCAAATATGTATTTTTCTTTTTGAAAAGATTTATCTATTTATTTGAAAGGCAGTTACAAAGAGAAAGAAAGAAGTCCTCCATCTGCTGGTTCACTCCCTAGATGGCCACAATAGACAGGCTGAAGCCAGAGCCTAGGAATCCATCCAGGTCTCCCACATGGGTGGTAGGGGCCCAAGAACTTGGGCCATCTTCTGCCACTTCCCAAGGCACAATAGAATGGAGCTCAATGGGAAGCAGAGTAGCTGGGACTTGAACTGGTGCTCATATGGGATGCCAGTGTCACAGGTCATGATTTAACCTACTATGCCACAATGACAGCCCCTGTTTCATCTTCATGTTAATTTTTAGTTAGTTTTTAACAGATCCAATATGATTTGTGGATACAATTCTAAGAACACACGGATATTCCCTTTCTTTCTCCCTATTTACTCCCTCTCTCCTTTTCACTCTCCTTCCCTCTCTCTTTCTGTCTTTAAGTATTTGAGATAACATTTTAAATTTACTTTACAGTAAAAAAAGCTTAATACTTCACAAGCTCAACAAATAAAAATAGAAAAGACCTTAACTTAATGGAAATATGGGTATGAACAATAATTGCACAGCATAATGACCATTTCACCCATATCCAATCAAGCTTAAACTAATCACAGATCATTAAAGCTCTAATAGTATAACATTCCTAACCATTGATTTGACAAAAGCATAAAATAAAGGTATCAAAGTTTTAGAAAACTATATTTACAGCAATACTGATACTCAGATATTTCTTTTTGTTTTTTAAATTTTAGCTACCACATATAAGAGAGAACATATGGTATTTGTCATTCTGGGTCTGGCTTATTTCACTCAACATAATGTCCTCTAGTTGCATCCATTCTTCTGCAAATGGTAGAATTTTGTTCTTTTTTATAGCTGAGTAATATTCCATTGTGTATATATGTATATACATATACATAAGGATGTAAATATATATCACATTTTATCTTCATTCATCTGATGATGGACATATTGGTTGATTCCAAATTTCAATTATTTTAACAGTGCTGCTATAAACATGGTGGTGGAGGTATCTCTTTGATACAATGTGCTCAAGTTTGAAACATTTGACTTTTTGTGGCTGTTATGAATAAGATTTCTTTCTTAATTTCTCTTTCTATGAGTTCATCATTGGCATACAAAAGAACTAGTTTTTGCATGTTTATTTTGTAACCTGCAACTTTGCTGAATTCGTTGATTGATTCTCACAGCTATTTTTCTTATAATGCAAACCCTTGCATGGCAATCCAAATTTATTGAACTACTAATGCTAAGTTATACAAAATTGTACCACTTCAATTAAGGTTTTTAGCTTACATTTGGCCACCTCAAAGTGGCCAATAAGTTTGTCAATTTAAATATTGTGTTTCCCTGTTGGATAGACACACAATCTTTACACTCAAACATTAATGCATACAAAGCAAAAAGGCACTGCTAAAAAAACAGCAACAATTACTGCAAATTAGGCCTTGTAACCAGTTATATATCATTAAAATTACTTCCCACATTCACATCCACAGTATGCATCCACTATTTGACATCACAATCAAAATGTTGCACATGTGAAATAACCACTAACAGACAAAAGTACCAAACCTATATATTTCATTTTTCAAATACACTTATTCATGAGGAAGCAAGGGATTCACAGTGAGAATCTGCAGCTACAGAAGCCTGAAAATGATTTACAAAAACTGTTAAATCATTAAAAAGTTGTTTGAAAATATACCTTTCTTATTAAATACCCACATTATACATACGACTATAAACATCCTTCCCTATGTAAACAAAAAAGGAAACATATTATAAGGAGATTTAAAAAGTCTGGACACTTCCTTCACAACAGATATTAAAGACAATTTCTTTAAGACAATATACTGAAAGGATTATCTTATTTTAAATATAGGATCACTGTCTCCACAGGTTTTTCTTTAAAATTAAATAAACTATATAGCTGTGTTAAAGTGTTTACTTTGGGCCGGCACCTATTGGCTAATCCTCTGCCTGCGGTGCCGGCACACTGGGTTCTAGTCCCGGTCGGGGCACCAGATTCTGTCCCGGTTGCTCCTCTTCCAATCCAGCTCTCTTGTGTGGCCCAGGAGTGCAGTGGAGGATGGCATTAGCACCCGCATGGGAGACCAGAAGATGCACCTGGCTCCTGGCTTTGGATCAACGTGGTGTGCTGGCTGCAGCGCACAGGCATTGAGGGGTGAACCAATGGAAAAGGAAGACCTTTCTCTCTGTCTCTCTCTCTCTCACTGTCCACTCTGCCTGTCAAAAAAAAAAAAAAAGTGTTTACTTTATACAATTCAATAATGACCTTGAATTTTTTAAATGACCTTGAATTTTTTAAAAAATGACAATAAACTACAAGTATCAAAGAAACAAATTTATCTGGAGTAGCCTATATATCTCTATGGACTTTCTTTTATTATGCTAAAATAGTGGTTCTTTAGGATTTATATCATGGTACTTTCCATTACAAAGTATGGGGTGTGTTAAATTATACAGTACACCATTTTCATTCATGTGCAACGTTGGTGGGTGAAGATATGTCTCAGCATTAATACTGGATGTGACCTCTGTTTTCACCAGCTGTATACTCCGGGCTATTATATAAGTAAAAATCTATGTTGTGATATTGGAAAGTGATTAGAATGTGCAAACTGATGGAGTAGGTTTAATCCACCCAGGAAAGTCCATTTGAGATGTTAGCAGGTTTAACAAAGTTGGAATGTTGGCACTTGTTGAATTGATCAAAAGTTCTTAAGATCTGGCTTAGGGCTACAGCTCACATACTACATTAAATACCTCACATGATGACATTTTGTGGGTCTTCCCAGGCACCGTGTTTTTCTGTTAACAGCCCATACTAGATCATAAAATATCTCATTAACACTTGTTTTTGATTTTTTAGGAGCGTCTAAATAATGCAAGTTGTGGGGCTGGCACTGTGGTATAGCGGGTGAAGCCACCACCTGCAGTGCCGGCAACCCACATGGCAGCTAGTTCAAGTCGCAGCTGCTCCACTTCTGATCAAGCTGTCTGTTATGGTCTGGGAAAGCAGTGGAAGATGGCCCAAGTCCTTGGGCCCCTGCACCCACATGGGAGACCTAGAAGAGGCTCCTGGCTTCAGATTGGTGCAGCTCCGCCTGTTGCAGCCAATTGGGCTGCAAGTTGTTTCATTGTTTTGACCTTGGTTCTTTCCTACAATGTTTAATGTTCCTGGTCACATTTTTTTAAAAAAAGATTTATTTATTTATTTATTTATTTATTTATTTGAAAGAGTTACATAGAGAGAGGAGGGGCAGAGAGGTCTTCCAACCACTGATTCACTCCCCAGTTGGATGCCACTGCCGGAGCTGCACCGAACCAAAGCGAGGAACCAGGAGCTTGAACAAACTGTAAATTCAGAGCAGACTTTCCAACACATCCTGAACCAAGGATGACTAGTTTATAATCATTCATGTTGCAAACTTTTTTAAAAAGATTTATTTATGTATTTGAAAGGCAGAGTTACAGAGAGGCAGAGAGAGGAGAGAGGAGAGAGGGGCCTTCCATCTGCTGATTCACTCCCCAGATGGCAATGGCTGGAGCTGAGCTGATCCAAAGCCAGGAGCCAGGAGCTTCTTCTGGGTCTCCCATGTGGGTGCAGGGACCCAAGCACTTAGGCCATATTCTGCTTTTCCAGGCCATAGGAGAGAGCTGGATTGGAAGTGGAGCAGCCAGGACTCAAACCAGCACCCATATGGGATGTCAGCACTGCAGGGAGAAGCTTTACCCACTGTGCCACAGCACCAGCCCCCACTATGTGAACTTGGTAAAAATTTAATACCTCTCACTCTGTCACTGGATCCTTAGAGCTGGCATTGCCTCACACTCCTTATGTTAGGTGGGAAGTCAGATATGAGCTTATGTGTGTGTGACAAAGGCCTAAAGAGAAGACACCTATGTCCAGCATATGCATCTGCATCTCAAAGTCATCCTGATAACGTTTCAGGGGCAGCCTAGTATCTGCATCCTGCCCTGCCCCCTCCTACCCAATAACCTGCCAGGTGGGGGTCCCTGCCCCTTCTGCCTGACAATCTTCCACAATCTCCCAGATACAGCCCAGTATCTGCATTTCAAATACCCTGCTCCCATCCTGATTCTCCAGGGGGTCTTGCTCACCCTTCCTCTAACTCAGGGTGGCACCATCCAGGCTTCCTCCTGTCTGATAACTTCAGGGGGAAAACTAAGATAGGAGTTTTTCTATTTACATCCAAAAAATCCTTTGTTCCAAGAGGAGCAGAGGTGGGGAAGCAAGACTCATCTCCTTAAAAACCCCCGGCCTCAACAGAACTGCGCACTCAGCCCTCTGCCTCTCTGCTGAGCCACCCACCTGGCCTGCCCAGGTGTAATCTCTCCACTCAACCATGTAACTCTTCTCTCCCCCAATCTGAGTGACTGGACACTGTCTCTCAGGTTCTGTCTGGAGAGGTGCCTGTCCATTCTTACGGATGTCCCTTCCCTAATAAACCTTGCTATTTTACTTTGCATTACTCTCTGTCTCATGCCTGAATTCTTTCTTGCGCGAAGACAAGAACCCTGCCATTCACCGATAACACTTACAGGTCACGGCTCCCAGCACCATGGTGGTACTATAATTCTCACAGCATTTTGGTGAAGTGTTTAGGTTTTTCCAGGTACAACATCATGTTATCTGCAAACATGGATAATTTGACTTCCTCTTTTCCAATCTTGATGCCTTTTATTTCTCTCTTCTCCCTAATTGCTTTTGCTAAATCTCAGCACTCTTGAGTAAGAGTGTTGAAAGTGGACATCCTTGTCTTGTTCCAGATCTAAGGGGAAATTCTTCCAGCTTTTCCCCATTCAGTATGATATTGATGTTGGTTGGTGATATTTAGCCTTTATAATTTTGAAGGAATGTTCAAAATTTTTATCATGAAGAGGTATTGAATTGTTCCATTCCCACAGTACCCAAAATTTCAATGAGTTTTTATCATGAAGGGTATTGAATCTTTTCAAATTCTTTCTCTGCATTCACTGAGGTGACCATATGGTTTTTGTTCTTCATCTATTGGTGGGATTCATGTTTATTGATTTGCGAATTTCAAACTGTTAGGTAGGAAGTCAGAAATTGAGCCTATGTGTGTATGAGAAAGGCCTGAAGATCAGCACCTACTGCAGAAACTCCAGAAGCCCAGCATCTTGCACTTCAAAGTCCTGCCCAGATCATGATAATCTCCCAGGTGGTCCCAGCTCTTCCCTCAAGGAAAGCTCCCAGAATTGTCTCTCCTCAGGATGAAAGGGGTTACCTGATAACATGGGGCAATAAAACCTTCTCAGTCATGCCCTAAGGGAAGCCCCCCCTCCTCTGCCCAGGCACCAGCAAATCTAGGGAGAAATTTGCTAATTTTCACCCAGCAAACCCTTCCACCAGGACTCTCCATCCTTTGTCCTGAATGAGAGGGGGAGGTGGGTAAGCAGACTCCCTTATAAACCTAGGGAGTCCAAACAGACTGGGTACTCAGCTCTCTGCTCTCTGCTGAGCTGCCTGCCTAGCCTGCTGAGGTATACTCTCTCCATTCAACCATGTAACCTCGCTCTCCCCCCAGTCTGAGCAACTGGGCACTCTCTCTCTCTCTGTCCCTTCAGTTCTGACCAATGCTCTTACCTTGATAAAGCCTTATCACTCCACTCCCTGTCTCATGCCTATTGATTATATATGTATTTGGATAAATCACACTATCTTCCATTTCTTTAAATGTTTTGTAAAATTCAGTAGCAAAGCCCTGGTCCCAGGCTTTGCCTTGATGGCAGACTTTTGAATACTGCTTCCACCTATTGCTTATGATAGGTCTGTTTATGTTGTTTAATCTCTTCTCTATTTAATCTTGGTAGGTTATATTAATTCTGAAATTTATCCATTTCTGACATTTTCCAGTTTATTAGCATATAAACTCTTCATATTAGTTTCTTATGGTCCTTTGTATTTCAGTGCTGTCAGCTATAATGTCTCCTAGATTTGAGTTTTTTTCTTTTTTCTTGTTAGTCTGGCTAGAGATTTATCTAGTTTGTTTCAAAAAACCAACTTTTTGTTTTGTTGATTTTTTGTGATGTTTTTAGTTTCAATTTCATTTATTTCTGCTATTTCATGATTTGTTTGTTTTCCTAAGTCTTCATTAGATCTTTATTTTGAGACATTCCTCTTTTTAATTGTATGTATTTAATGCTATAAAATTCACCTTTAACACTATTTTTATAGTACCCCACCAGTTTTGATATATTGCTTTCATTTTCAGAAGTGGAGCAGCTGGGACTCAAACTGGTGCCCATATGGGATACCAGAACTGTAGACAGCAGTTTTACTGGCTATACTACAGCGCTGACCTCCCAGGTTAACATTGATAGGTAAGAACTAAGACTTTTCATTTGTTGATTGGATAATGATTCTATATGCTCTGTTAGTGAATTAGGTGATGTCATGTGTTTTCATCCTTGCTTCTAAGGCAGCACACCCTTTAGAATTTTTTGTAAGGCTGGTTTTGTGGTGGTGAATTCTCTCTATTTTTGCTTATCTGGAAAATACTTTATTTATCCTTCATTTTTAAAGTATAGCTTCACTGGATATAATGTTCTTGGCTGGAAGTGCTTTTTTTTTTTTTTTCATTGAGACCTTGAGTATATAATATCACTCTCTTCAGGCCTGTAGGGTTTCTGCGGAGGAGTCTGATGTTAATCTAATGCATTTTCCTATATATGTACTGATGGTTTCTCACTGTCTTTATGTTTTTCTCATTGTATTCAGTTTTTGACAATTTTTTGATACTTTGCCTGAAGGGTTAAAAAGTTAAAAGCCGCTCCCACTCCCCTCCCTTCCTCTGGTGAACTTTCCTGACCTCGTTAGACTTGCTCTGCATAGCCATTCTCTTTAAAGTTAGTTAGTCAGTAAATTACCCCAATGTAAGTGTAACCTTAGTTTCACCTAAGTAAGATAGAAGAAGTCACTGTATATCTCCTTGCCTCCTGGAACTCTGACCCCACTATGTGTCCCTTATCGCCATTCGGCTGCATTCCTAGGTATCATCAAGGCAGTTCCTGCGACCTTGTTGTGTTTGTTGTATGGCCCTCCCTTTTGGCAATAGGAGGTTTTTTGATACTCCCTGTATAGGCCATATGGTTCTCTGAGGTCTAATCAAGCCCTTACTTGATATCCTGTACTCCCTGTATTCATAAATCAGCTGGTTGTAAAATCACTTAACTTGTATCAATTGTTTACTCTGTACCACTGTTTGATCTATGCAATGATTGATTTTCTTTGTTTAAACATGTATAAAGACCCCAATCCAAGAATATTCGAGGCCGCTCGCCTGTACTGGGACGGGGCCCCGACATGTCGGATCATCAATAAACCTTACCCTTTGTTAATTGCATGAGAGAAGGTCTCTTGGAGCGTTTTTGGGGTGGCAAGAGCAATCCAACTCTAACATGCCTTGGAGAAGACTTTTTTTGGTTGAGTCTGCTTGGAGTTTGTTGAGCTTTTGGTCCATGTCCCTTTCAAGACCTGGGGAAGTTATTTCATTTCGCAGATTCTCAATATCTTTTTCCTTTGCTTAACCTTCAGGAATACATATGATATAGATATTTATCCATTTAATGATGTTCCATATTTCACACAGACTTTTTTCATTCTTTTTAAATTATTCTCTGTTTATTTTTGTCCAGTTGGGTTATTTCTTTTTTTTTTTTTTTTTTTTGAGATTTATTTTATTTATTTGAAAGAGTTACAGAGAGAGGTAGAAACAGAGAGAGAGGTCTTCCACCCATTGGTTCACTCCCCAGATGGCCACAATGGCAGGAGCTGTGCCAATTTTAAGCCAAGAGCCAGGAGCTTTTTCCAGGTCTCCTACATGGGTGCAGCGACCCAAAGCCTTGGGCCATCTTCTACTGCTTTCCCAGGTCATAGCAGAGAGCTGGATCAGAAGTGGAGCAGCTGGGACTAGAATAGAACCGGTGCCCATAAGGGATGCTGGCACTTCAGGTGCACCACAGCACCAGCCCCCTAATTGGGTTATTTCAAAATTCCTGCCCTCAAGTTCAAAAATTCTTTCCTCAACTTAGCCTATTCTTCTGTTAAAACTGTGAATCAGGATCCAATGTGGTAGACTCATGGGCTAAGCCATGTCTGCAGTGCCAGCATCCCATATGGGCATGGGTTGAAGTGCTGGCTGTTCCATTTCTGATCCAGCTCCCTGCTAATGTGCCTGGGAAAGCATCTAAGAATGGCCCAAGTTCTTGGGACCCTGCACTCACATAGGAGACCTGGATGAAGCTCCAGGCTCCTGGCTACAGCCTGGGCCAGCCCTGGCCATTGCGGTCACTGGAGAGTGAATCAGAAGATGGAAGATTCTCTCTCTCTCTCTCTCATTCTATATTTCAAATAAAATTTTTTTAAAAAAATGCTCTCAATCATATTTTTATTTCATTGATTGAAGGTTTTATCTCCAAAATAAAATGTGGCTGCTCCACTTCTGGTCCAGCTCTGTGCTATGGCCTGGGAAACAGTACAAGATAGCCAAAGTGCTTGGGCCCTCTGCACACGTTTGGAAGACCCAGAAGAAGCTCCTGGCTCCTGGCTTTGGATTGGCACAGTTCCATTGCAGCCATGTGGGGAATAAACCAGCAAATGGAAGACTTCTCTCTCTTTGCCTCTGCCTCTCTGTGATTTTTCCTTTCAAATTAATAAAGCTTTAATAAATAAATATTAATATGGGGAATAGTTTTTTCTCTTTATATTTGGATGAATATTAAACAAAAACATATAGACTTTGACTCCTAGCAGGCATACTTGACATTTCTTTTTCCCTCAATCCTAAACAAGCCTAATCATTATGGCTCATAAATATTCCTCAAATACACAGTTTATTCTATTTCTACTGATTCCTATTAATCCAAAATTATTCTGCCCTAGAAATATTGGAAAACTCCAAACTAATTTCTGGTGATGTGAAAAATGACTTTTTTAGCAAATAAGCTGAAAGTGAAAGGGATTTAGAATTAAGCGTATGGAGTTGGTGCTGGGGTTTAGCAGGCTAAGCCTCCACCTATGGTGCTGGCATCCCATAATAATGTCAGTCTATGTACTCGCTGCTTCTCTTCTGATCCAGCTCTCTGCTAATGGCCTAGATAGGCAATGGAGGATGGCCTAAGTGCTTTGGCTCCTGTGGTCACATGGGAGACTGGAAGGAAACTCTTGATTTCAGATCAGCCCATTTCTGGCTGTTGCAGCCATTTGGGGAGTGGGCCAGTGGATGGAAAACATCTTTTTCTCTCCATAGCTCTACTTCTCAAATAAATAGATAAAATCTGAAAAAAGAAACAGAGATATAATTAAAAATTGAATGTAAATCACAATTTATAAAGGATTGCTGTTTATCACTAAAGAGACAAAATTTGCCATATTGAAGACATGAAAGAAACACTCACACAAACTTTTTTAAGATCCATGTATCAATGTCAATACTTCTGTTAAATGAATCTAGCAGTAATTTGGCCTTGGAACCATATGATCTAAAGATAAAAAATCTGATTATTTCAACAAATTGCTTACTTCACAAATGATGGCTTGACCTTGAGAAAACTGTGACTATAACCACTCAAAGCCTCCAAGTTTATTTTCCTGACATATTGCTTTTGAAATGCTCATGGTTCTGCAGGATGCTTTCTATTTGCAAGAGTGGAAAGACAAACTTTGCTGTCAATGTGACTGTTATCTTTCTTCAGTGGGCTTTAGCATGTTTAGGGAGGTAACAACACAATTCAGCAAGACCTTCAATGCTAGGGACTACAGAACTTTGTAATTCTGATTAATTTTATAGGTAAGAGATACTCAGAGAGGTGGTAAAGCATTATTTCTGGGTGTGTCTGTGAAGGTATTTCCAAATGTGATTAACATTTGGATCAGTTTGAGTAAAGATTCCCTATCATCACTGTGGACCACTGCTCTCCAATCCACTGTGGGTCCAATTCCATCTTATTATTCTTGTACTGAGACATCCCTCTTTGTCTACTGACAATAGAGCTCCTGGTTCTTGGACCTTGGTACTCTTGGTACTCTAGGATCCATTTCAACTGAGGCTTTTACCCAGGGCCTCCGGCTTTCACATGGAACTGAGAGTTCTATCACTGGTTTCCTGGTTCTCAGCTTTTAATCAGCTTTTTGCCACAATAATCACTTGAACCAATGTCCACAATAAATAGCTGTAAAATATATACATATATATTTATACATTCTATTTGCTATTTCTCTGGGAACCATGGCTAATACAATAATAATTTGCACATTTGAGAATACTTTAACTTTTATTCCTTAAGACCACTCTGTCCGTGGTTATGAGGTATTCCTATAATTGAATTAATTCTGAATATTGGGGTAATAAATATAATGAGTAATAATTTTTGAATATTTAATAAATGGCAAATTTTATTCTAGGAACTTGAAAGGTATAATACCATTAAATTTCACAATGACCCTATAAGGTAGATACTGTAACTCTTTTTTATTGTTTGTAATAAGAAACTGAAATCCAGGGAGTTTAAGTAGCATGTGAATGTCACAGGTGGTTTTCTTTTATTCTCCAAAGAGAAGTTATTGTGCATAATGCATTTGAGAATGGGGTTTAGACCCTCACAGATATGGCATTATCCCTTATCACTCTAAGTGCAACCACAGTCATTTATTATTTGTTTTCCACAAATGGTGAAGAAATATAAATTTAAAGAAGCATATAGCTCTTCTTCATGTAATCTGAAAATATTTTGACCTGCTGGAAATTTAGATAGAAATTAATGAATAGAAACAGCCACATGGGTGAGTGGATGAAGACCTTTGGCTTTGTTGTTTTTTGTTTCTAGATAATTCAAAAAATGCCTAAACAAGTTGAAAGACTCCTTTCTGGGAGTTAGAAAGCATATGCTAGTAGTAAATAATCACTAGACTTTAATCCTAACCACTGAAGATTGCAAGGGGATTCTACACCTTACAAACATGATGAAAAGACCAATTTGATTCCTTATACTTTTGTCTTTTTCTGTGTTTTCAATATACTGTAAAATGTTCCTTAATTGTTTTAGAATATTTTAAACTCTTTTTAATTTTCATTAATATAAAGAAAACAAGTTTAATATATTTCAGAGGTACCATTCTATTAAGATAACCATACTTCACTCCATTCCTTCTCTGTATCCATCAATCTCCCTCCTTCTCTCCCTTTTTCCTTTAATTTTTGCAAAAGCATAATTTAAATCCACTGTATATCCACAGATTTAATGCACCACTAACAATAGTAAGTTAAAGGTAGAAAGACCACAGTTCCACAGGAGTATAAACGAGAGCTAAAAACATAAAATCACAAGATGTCCATTTCAATCCTATACACTTTTTGTGTTTTTTAATAACTACCACACATCAGAGGAAACATATAGTATTTATCTTTTGAGGATTGGCTTATTTCACTAAACGTGATTCTTTCCACTTGTATCCATTTTATTGTAAAAGACAGGCTTTCATTATTTTTATGGCTGAGTAGTACTCCATAATGTATATATACCACATTTTTCTTAATATTTATTTATTTGAAAGTCAGAATTATGGAGAGTAAGGGAGAGACAGATTGAGAGGAAGAGACAGAGATCTTTCATCCTCTGGTTCACTCCTCAAAAGGCCACAGCAGCCAGGTCTTCGCCAGGCTGGAGCCAGGAGCCAGAAGCTTTTTCCTGTTCTCCTACATGGGTGCTGGAGCCCAGGAACATGGGAAATTTCCACTGTTTTCCTATGTGCATTATCAAGGAGTTGGATCAGAATTAGAGCAGCCAGGACTTAAACAGGTGCCCATAGGGAAGCAAGAACTGCAGATGCCTCAGTGCTGGTCCCCACATTTTCTTTGTTGACTCATCAGTTGACGGACATCTGGATTGATTTTGTATGTTCGCTATTTTTGAATTGAGTCGTAATGAACACAAGGATTGGTTCACATGTGATTTTATTTCCTTTTGCTAAATTCCCAGAGTCAGATGGCTGGGTCATATGGTAGACTGATTTTTTCAAATTTCTGAGGAATCTCCCTACTATCCTTGATTGTACTAGTTTACATTAATCCCAATAGTGTATTAAGGTAACTTTTCCCCACACCTTCACCAGCATTTATTATTTTCCTGATTTTTGGATGATTATCATTTAACTGGGTGAGGAAAAACCAAATTATGGTTTTTTATTTGAATTTCCATGATGGCTATTGTGATCCTGAGAATTTTTTTCATTCATCTGCTGGCCTTTTGTATTTCAACCTTTGAAAAATGCCTTATTGCATGCTTTACCCATATCTTAACTGTATTTTTGTTTTGTTTTTGTTTAGTTTCTTGAGTTCTTTATAGATTCTGAATATTAATTATTATTTATCTGATTCAAGGTTCACAGATATTTTCTCCCATTCCATCAGTTGCCTCCTCACTGTGTTGAGTGATTCTTTTATAACACAAAGGCTTCTTAGCTTAATGTAATCCCATTTATCAATTTTGGTTTTGATTGCCTGTGCTTGTGGAGTCTTTTTTAAAGATTTTTGTGTAGTGAGAGAAATGCATAGGAGAGTGAGGGTCCTATCTAAGAAAGGGAGGAAAATCTGGATTCATAACAAGCACCAGAAGCCAGCCATGTGGAGGAGCATGTAGGCCAGAAAGCATGGGGCAGGTGGCCTGAATGCCACGTGCCTTGGAGGTGCAAGGCAGCAAGGGCCCACAATGGCAAAAGACCAAAGAAAAAGGGGCTTGGAGTCTTTCAAGAGGTCTTTGTTATGTCAATTTCTTTCTGAGTTTCCTTAATGCTTTCCTCTAGTAATTTGATGGTATCAGGTCATAGACGTAGATCTTTGATCCATTTTGAGTTGATTTTTGTATAAAGAGTAAAGTAGGTGCCTTATTTAATACTTTTGCATGTGGATATCCAATTTTCCCAGCAGAATTTGTTGAAGGGACTGTCCTTTCTCCAGGGATCAATTTTAGCTCCCTTGTCAAAATTACTTCTGTATAGATGCATGGATCAATTTCTGGGGTTTCTATTCTGTTCCATTTGTCTTCATATCTATTTTTTGCTAGCGCCAAGCTATTTGATTATGATTGACTGACTGCCCTGTAGTATGTCTTGTGATACATCTGGCTTTGTTTTTGTTGTTTAAGATTGCATTACCTATTCAGAGAGTTTTGTGTTTTAATATGAATTTTAGCTTTATTTATTCTAGATCTGAAAATGTCCTTGGGGTTTTGATTAGGATTGCATTGAAACTGTAAATTACTTTGGGTAGTATGGACATTTGAAGATCTTTTTTTTTTTTAATTTTTTGATAGGCAGAGAGGACAGTGAGAGAGACAGAGAGAAAGATCTTCCTTTTCCGTTGGTTCACCCCACAATGGCCACTGCAGCTGGTACACCACGCTGATCCGAAGCCAGGAGCCAGGTGCTTCCTCCCGGTCTCCCATGGGAGTTCAGGGCCCAAGGACTTGGGCCATCCTCCACTGGACTCCCAGGCCACAGCAGAGAGCTGGACTGGAAGAGAAGCGACTGGGATGGAATCCGGCACCCCAACTAGAACCCAGGGTGCCAGCACCGCAGGCGGAGGATTAGCCTATTGAGCTGTGGCGCCACCCATTTTGAGGGTCTTAATTCTTCCAGTTGACAAACATAGATGATATTATTTTTATTTTTTGTTCTTTAATGTTTTGTAATTTATTTTGTACAGTTCTTTCACTATCTTGGTTAAATTTACTCCAAGATATTAAAATCTTATAGCTATTGTGAGTTGTACTGCTTTTTTTTTAATTTTTATTTTTTATTTTTTATTTAGTAAATATAAAATTCCAAAGTACAGTTTATGGATTACAATGGCTTCCCCCCCATAATTTCCCTCCCACTCACACCCTTCCCATCTCCCGCTCCTTCTCCCCTTCCATTCACATCAAGATTCATTTTCAATTGCCTATATACAGAAGATTGATTTATTATATATTAAGTAAAGATTTCATCAGTTTGCACCCACACAGAAACACAAAGTGTAAAATACTGTTTCAGTACTAGTTATAGCATTACTTCACATTGGACAACACATTAAGGACAGATCCCACATGAGGAGTAAGTACACAGTGACTTCTGTTGTTGGCTTAACAATTTGACACTCTTGTTTATGGCATCAGTAATCTCCCTAAGCTCTAGTCAATGGTTGCCAAGGCTATGGAAGCCTTTTGAGTTCACCAACTTCGATCTTATTCTGACAGGGTCATAGTCAAAGTGGAAGTTCTCTCCTCCTTCAGAGAAAGGTACCTCCGTCTTTGATGACCCAATTCTTTCCACTTGGATCTCACTTGCAGAGATCTTTACTTTAGGTCTTCTCTTTTTTTTTTCCAGAGTGTATTGGCTTTCCATGCCTGAAATACTCATGCGCCCTTGATAACCAGAATCTACAAAGAAATCAAGAAACTCCACAACAACAACAACAACAACAAAAAAAAAACACTTAAGAGATGGGCCAAGGACCTCAATAGACATTTTTCAAAAGATGAAATCCAAATGGCCAACAGACACATGAAAAAATGTTCAAGATCACTAGCAATCAGGGAAATGCAAATCAAAACCACAATGAGGTTCCACCTCACCCCGGTGAGAATGGCTCACATTCAGAAAAGAAATCTACCAACAATAGATGCTGGAGAGGAGGTGGGGAAAAAGGGACACTAACCCACTGTTGGTGGGAATGCAAACTGGTTAAGCCACTATGGAAGTCAGTCTGGAGATTCCTCAGAAACCTGAATATAACCCTACCATTCAACCCAGCCATCCCACTCCTTGGAATTTACCCAAAGGAAATTAAATTGGCAAACAAAAAAGCTGTCTGCACATTAATGTTTATTGCAGCTCAATTCACAATAGCTAAGTCCTGGAACCAACTCAAATGCCCTTTAACAGTAGATTGGATAAAGAAATTATGGGGCACATACTCCATAGAATACTATACAACAGTCAAAAACAATGAAATCCAGTCATTTGCAACAAAATGGAGGAATCTGGACAACATCATGCTGAGTGAATTAAGCCAGTCCCAAAGGGACAAATATCATATGTTCTCCCTGATCAGCGACAACTAACTGAGCACCAAAGGGGAAACCTGTTGAAGTGACATGGACACTATGAGAAACAGTGACTTGATCAGCTCTTGTCCTAACTGTTGATGTACAATGTAATACTTTATCCATTTTAGTATTTTTTGTTTTGTTTTGTTATAGTACTATTGGTTGAACTCTGTAATTAACACACAATTATTCTTAAGTGTTTAAATTTTAACTGAGAAGTGATCCCCTGTTAAATATCAGAGTGGGAATAATAGAGAGAGGAGATATACAATTTGGGACATGCTCAATCTGACTTGCCCCAAATGGTGGAGTTTGAAATGTGCAGGGGATTCCAATACAATCCCATAAAGGTTGGATGTACCAATACCATCTCAATAGTCCAAGTGATCAATTTCAGTTCACAGTTGATCACACTGATAGATCTAAGAGTCAAAGGGATCACACAAACAACAACTAGTGTCTGCTAATACTAACTGATAGAATCAAAAAGGGAGAGAACGATCCATCATGGGAAGCGGGATACACAGCAGACTCATAGAATGGCAGATGTCCTAAAAAGCACTCTGGCCTCAGATCAGCGCTTAAGTTATTCAGATATGGCTGAAGAGTTGTATTGATCTTACAAGTTGTTTCTAGCCATGTCATTGTCTGTATACAAAGGCTATTGATTTTTTTAATGTGTTGATTTTTTTATTTTTTTATTTTTTTATCTTTTATTTAATGAATACAAATTTCCAAAGTACAGCTTATGTATAACAATGGCTTCCGACCCCATAAATTCCCTCCCACCTGCAACCCTCCCCTTTCCCTCTCCCTCCACCCTTCATTCACATCAAGATTCATTTTCAATTCTCTTTATATACAGAAGATTAGCTTAGCATACATTAAGTAAAGATTTCAACAGTTTGCACCCACATAGAAACACAAAGTGAAAAATACTGTTTGAGTACTTGTTATAGCATTAAATCACAATGTACAGCACATTAAGCATAGAGATCCTACATGAGGAGTAAGTGCACAGTGACTCCTGTTGTTGACTTAACAAATTGACACTCTTGGTTATGGAGTCAGTAATCACCCTAGGCTCTTGTCATGAGCTGCCAAGGCTATGGAAGCCTTTTGAGTTCACCAACTCTGATCATATTTAGACAAGGTCGTAGTCAAAGTGGAAGTTCTCTCCTCCCTTCAGAGAAAGGTACCTCCTTCTTTGATGACCTGTTCTTTCCACTGGGATCTCACTCGTGGAGATCTTTCATTTACTTTTTTTTTTTTTTTTTTTTTTTTTGCCAGAGTGTTTTGGCTTTCCATGCCTGTAATAATCTCATGGGCTTTTCAGCCAGATCCACGTGCCTTAAGGGCTGATTCTGAGGCCAGAGTGCTGTTTAGGACATCTGCCATTCTATGGGTCTGCTATGTATCTTGCTTCCCATGTTGGATCATTCTCTCCCTTTTTGATTCTATCTGCTAGTATTTGCAGACACTAGTCTTGTTTATGTGATCCCTTTGGCTCTTAGTCCTATCATTATGATCAATTGTGAATAGAAATTGATCACTTGGACTAGTGAGATGGCATTGGTACATGCCACTTTGATGGGATTGAGTTGGAATCCCCTGGTATGTTTCTAACTCTGCCGTTTGAGGTAAGTCAGCTTGAGCATGTCCCGAATTGCACATCTCTTTCCTCTCTTATTCCCACTCTTATATTTAACAGTGATCACTTTTCAGTTAAGTTTCAACACTTAAGAATAACTGTGTATTGATTACAGTATTCAACCAAAAGTATTAAGTAGAACAAACAAACAAAAAATACTAAGAGGGATAACGTATTACATTGTTCATCAACAGTCAGGCCAAGGGCTGATCAAGTCACCATTTCTCATAGTGTTCATTTCACTTTAACAGATTTCCTTTTTGTGCTCAGTTAGTTGTCGCCAATCAGGGAGAACATATGGTATTTGTCCCTTTGGGAATGGCTTATTTCACTCAGCATAATGTTTTCAAATACCTAACAGGGATCACTTTTCAGTTAAAATTTAAACACTTAAGAATAATTGTGTGTTAATTACAGAGTTCAACCAATAGTAATAGAACAAAAAATAAATAAATAAAACTAAAATGGATAAAGTATTACATTGTACATCAACAGTTAGGACAAGAGCTGTTTCTCATAGTGTCCATTTCACTTCAACATGTTTCCCCTTTGGTGCTCAGTTAGTTGTTGCTGATCAGGGAGAACATATGATATTTGTCCCTTTGGGACTGGCTTAGTTCACTCAGCATGATGTTTTCCAAATTCCTCCATTTTGTTGCAAATGACTGGATTTCATTGTTTTTGACTGCTGTATTGTGAATTGAGCTGCAATAAACATTAATGTGCAGACAGCTTTTTTGTTTGCCAATTTAATTTCCTTTGGGTAAATTCCAAGGAGTGGGATGGCTGGGTTGAATGGTAGGGTTATATTCAGGTTTCTGAGGAATCTCCAGACTGACTTCCATAGTGGCTTAACCAGTTTGCATTGTTAGTGTCCCTTTTTCCCTCACATCCTCTCCAGCATCTATTGTTGGTAGATTTCTTTTCTGAATGTGAGCCATTCTCACCGGGGTGAGGTGGAACCTCATTGTGGTTTTGATTTGCATTTCCCTGATTGCTAGTGATCTTGAACATTTTTTCATGTGTCTGTTGGCCATTTGGATTTCATCTTTTGAAAAAATCTATTGAGGTCCTTGGCCCATCTCTTAAGTGGGTTGTTTGTTTTTTTGTTGTGGAGTTTCTTGATTTCTTTGTAGATTCTGGTTATCAACCCTTTATCTTTTGCATAGTTTGCAAATATTTTTCCCATTCTGTTGGTTACCTCTTCATTCTCCTGACTGTTTCTTTTGCAGTACAGAAACTTCTCAATTTGATGCAATCCCAAATGTTAATTTTGGTTTTGACTGCCTGTGCTTCTGGGGTATTTTCCAAGAAGTCTTTGCTGGTACCTATATCTTGCAGGGTTTTTCCAATGCTCTCTAGCAATTTGATGGTGTCGGGTCGTAGATTTAAGTCTTTAATACATGTTGAGTTATTTTTGTGTAAGGTGAAAGGTAGGGGTCTTGCTTCATGATTCTGCACATGGAAATCCAATTTTCCCAGCACCATTTATTGAATAGACTGTCCTTATTGCAGGGATTGGTTTTGGATCCTTGATCAAATATGAGTTGGCTGTAGATGTTTGGATTGATTTCTGGTGTTTCAATTCTGTTCCATTGGTCTATCCATCTGTTTCTGTACCAGTACCATGCTGTTTTGATAACAACTCCCCTGTAATATGTCCTGAAATCCGGTATTGTGATGCCTCCGGCTTTGTTTTTGTTGTACAAGATTGCTTTAGCTATTCGAGTTCTCCTGTGTCTCCATATGAATTTCAGCATCATTTTTTCCAGATCTGAGAAGAAGGTCTTCGGTATCTTGATTGTTATTGCCAGGTGAACAGCAGCAGCAGCAGGCACCGGGCCATCAGAAAAGTGCATGTGGCCCGCAGTTCCCCACCCAGTGCTGGGAGAGAGCCGAGGAAGCAAGTACCTCTGGGGGGAACTGCACGTTTCCCCCAAGGCCACCTCTGCCTTGGTTCAGGCTCTCATCTGATCTTGTCTGGTGGGGTCACGTGCAGAGACAGGGGTCAGAGGGCAGCCCCACACACAGTACTTAGGAACGGGGAGCTTTGCGATGCCACGTGGTCGCGGGTGAGCACTGTCGGCAGCAGCTGCCCTGAGCCCAGGCCTTCAGTCCCTGTCACAGCTCCGTCCAGTCGATGGGCTTCTTGCCAGACTTCCGTAGCAGCTCATTGGTTTTAGAAAAATGCCCGCAGCCAAAGAAGCCTCTGTACACCGACAAGGTGGAGGGGTGGGCCATCTGCAGGACGTCGTGCCGCTTCCGGTCGATGGCGCTGCCCTTCCTCTGAGCGTAGGAGCCCCAGAGCAGGAAGACGAGGCCACTGGAGTTGTGGTTCAGCCAGGACACGACCGCATCGGTGAACTACTCCCAGCCCCGTCCTTATGGGAAGTGGGCTGGTGGGCGCGGACGGTGAGCACGTTGAGCAGCAGCACGCCTTGCTTGGCCCACCCGGAGAGATCTCCATTGCCAGGATGAACGAAGCCTTCTATGTTTGTGGACAGCTCTTCCTAAATGTTTTCCAAACTGGGTGGAGGCGGGACAGGTCTCTGGATGCTGAAGCAGAGCCCGTGCGCTTGATTGGGTCCGTGATATGGATCCTGTCCCAGGATGACAACTTTCACGTCTCGTATGTCACACATCTGGGTCCATGTGAAGACCTGGTGTGGGGGCGGATAAACTGTGTGATGCTTTCTTTCTTCCGCAACAAATCCCATGAGCTTGATAAAGTACGGCTTCCCGAACTCCCCGCAGAGGTGCTTCTTCCAGCTCTCCCCAAAGCCCATGGCCACATTGCGGGCCGCGAGCCGCAGCAAGGCCCCGGCCTCGTTCCTCTGGATGCGGACCAGCTACTCCGGGCTGAGCGGCGGCGAGGGCGGAGTGCCGGGCTCGTCCTTCCCAGCCTGGGCCTTCTTGGCGGGGCTAGCCTCCGCATCTCCACTCTCCTCAGTCGCAGCTGCCACGCTGGTCCCCGGGGCGGCTGGCTCGGGGCTGCGGGTGTGTCGCTTGCCCGCGGGGCTTGGGGAGAAGAAGGAGTAGAGGGTCTTTTGGCCTATCATCCCGAAGCCGACAAGGCAGCAAACGCGCACCGCCCGGGGACCCGCTAGGCTGGCTACTGCAGCGACCTCCCGATTTTTGTGCATTGATTTTATATCCTACTACTTTGCCAAACTCTTCTATGAGTTCCAATAGTCTCTTAGTAGAGTTCTTTGGGTCCCCTAAATAAAGAATCATATCATCTGCAAAGAGGGATAGTTTGAGTTCTTCCTTCCCAATTTGTATCCCTTTAATTTCTTTTTCTTGTCTTATAGCTCTGACTAGAACTTCCAGAACTATATTGAATAGCAGTGGTGAGAGTGGGCATCCCTGTCTGGTACCAGATCTCAGTGGAAATTCTTCCAACTTTTCCCCATTCAATAGGATGTTGGCTGTGGGTTTTTCATAAATTGCTTTGATTGTGTTGAGGAATGTTCCTTCCATACCCAGTTTGCATAGCGTTTTCAACTTCTGTTTGCTGTGAAAGGTCTTTATTTCACCTTCATTCACAAATGAGAGCTTTGTAGGATATAATATTCTGGGCTGGCAATTTTTCTCTATTAGTACCTGGGTTATATCTCGCCATTCCCTCCTAGCTTGTAGGGTTTCTGATGAGAAGTAAGCTGTGAGTCTGATTGGTGATCCTCTGAGAGTAATCTGACGTTTCTCTCTTGCACATTTTAGGATCTTTTCTTTATGTTTCACTGCAATGAGTTTAATTACAACGTGACGTGGTGAGGATCTCTTTTGGTCGTGTTTATTAGGGGTCCTATGAGCTTCCTGTACTAGGATGTCTCTGTCCTTCTCCAAACCTGGGAAATTTTCTGCTAGCATCTCACTAAAAAGGCCTTCTAATCCTGTCTCTCTCTCCATGCCTTCAGGAACTCCTAGAACCTGAATGTTGGGTTTTTTTAATAGTATCCTGAAGATTCCTGACAATATTTTTTAGATTTCTAATTTCCTATTCTTTTCTTTGGTTTGACTGTATATTTTCCTGTTCTCTGTCTTCTAGATCTGATATTCTCTCTTCTGCTTCACCCATTCTGTTTTTAAGGCTCTCTAATGTGTTTGTCATTTGATCTATTGAATTCTTCACTTCATTATGATTTCTCATCACTATCGCAGTTTCATGTTCTACTAGTTGTTTCATTTCATTTTGATTCCTCCTTAATATTTCATTTTCATGAGAGAGATTTTCTATCTTGTCCATTAAGGATTTCTGTAGTTCAAGAATTTGTTTTTGAGAACTTCTTAATGTTCTTATCAATTTTTTGAGATCCTCTTCTTGCATTTCTTCTATCTCATCATCTTCATAATCTTGAATTGGGGTGTCTGTTTCATTTGGGGGCATCATAGTGTCTTCCTTGTTCTTGTTACCTCAGTTTCTGCATTTGTTGTTTGGCATATTGGAGATATTCTTTGGTTTTTTTTGGTGTGGTATTTTTTCTCGTTATACTGTGATTCTAGATTAAGAGGACTGTCTGCTTTTGATGGATTCTTAGAGGCTGTGATGGGTGTGGCCAGAGAGCTCTGTTTGGGTCTTCAGGGTTAACGTGTGCCAAAGGTGATTCACCCTGTTTTTTTCTCTTGCTGGCTCGCTCTCTCTCTCTCTCTCTCTCTCTCTCTTTTTTTTTTTTTTGACTCAGTTGGGTAGTAATTCCATACAGCTGAGTGGAATTGGGAGTAGCTGATGTATGAAATCTGGACCCTGTGGGTATTCGTTTGCTTACTGCTGGGACCACACAAAGAGTTTATGCAGCCCTCAGTGTGTTCTCAGATTTCACCACAGTCTCTCACCAAGTTGTCCAGTATGGAATTTGTGTATTTGGTGAGTTCTCTTGACCCCCCCTCAGTTTTTCACAGTCTCAGTTGGTTAGCTCCACAGTTCCCTTAGTTGTTAACCTCCTGTTATTTCTCCCCACCAGAGTCAGGTTTTTCTGCTTGGCTAATGAGGGGCACCCGCTTTACATATGCAAAATGGCGCGTGCTGCTTTACTTACATAAAATGGCGCCTGCCCTTTGTCTTGCTCAGGTTTGTAAGCTGAGTGGAGAGAGAGGCTAATGTTCGTGCTGGTTCCCCTTATTTATTCAATTTTTCCTCTCCTCCAGCCAGCCTGGTGAACTTTCCCCAGTGGGGTTTCAGGCCTCGTTCTCTGCAGGCTCTTTCTACCTTTCCCCGCCAATGTCTTGGGTTACTGAGAGGTTTTTGTCTCACCTCCCCTTCCAGCACTGGCGCGCAAACCCTGCGGCTCCAGTGGCTCCCATGGCTCAGCTTCCACGCAGTGGGTGACCTTGCTCTCCCTGTAGGTCCTCCGAGTCACAGCCACTAGATCCGGAAGAGTTTCCTCTGCAATTTTTTCCTAATCCTTTTTCTGAGGCTACCGTAACTCCACTTTTATTAAACTATCTTTTCCCAGACTATCGGTGCATGCCCTCACTATTCCGCCATCTTGGCTCTGCCCTAATGTGTTGATTTTTATATCCTGCAAGTTTACCAGACTCTCTTATGCATTCCATATGGGGTCTTTCAGTTCCCTTATGTATAGGATCATGCCAACTGCAAATGGAGAATTTGGTTTCCTCCTTTTCAAATTGTATCTCTTTGATTTCTTTTTCTTGCCTATTGTTTCTGGCTAGAACTTCCAGTTCCCTTATATATAGGATCATGTCAACTGCAAATGGAGAATTTGGTTTCCTCCTTTTCAAATTGTATCTCTTTGATTTCTTTTTCTTGCCTATTGTTTCTGGCTAGAACTTCCAGGACTATATTGAATAGCAATTGTGAAAGTGGACATCCTTGTCTGGTTCTGGACCCTAGTGGAAATGCTTTCAACTTTTCCTTATTCAGTATGATGATGCCTGTAGGTTTGTCATATATTTTCTTGATTAGGTTGAAGAATGGTCCCTTTGGTAAGTCATATTGTCTTCCTTGTTAATATTTCTTTTTTTTCTTTGATTTTTACACATCTACAGAAACTCTTTTTGAGATCTCCTCTGAAGTCTCTGTTCTGGGAATGTGCCTCTAGGCATAGTGGGATGCCTGCACCTTCAGCAGATATCTGAACTCTGGTCAACATTTGCATGTGGGTTTAAAGTCCAGGGTAACACTCTAAACATGTGTGGTAGCTCTCCTCTGTATTTAGCCAAAGAGTGGGGATGATCACACTGTTTGATAGGTGAGTATTTCTTCAAGTTCTGTCTTCTAAGAAAAGATTAAGAATAATTGCAACAATTCTTTCTTAAATGTTACGTAGAACTTCTCAGCAAACCCTTCAGGGCTTGGTGCTTTCTGTTTTAGGAGGTTGTTATTGACTCAATTTTAATTAAGTTTATATTTACTTTTTACCTGTTTATTTGGAAGTCAGAGAAATAAGTCTCTTCTCTTGCTGTTTAATTCACCAAGTGACCACAACAGCTGGAACTCAGCAAGCCTGAAGTTTGGAGCCATAAACACAACCCAGGTCTCCCATATAGGTATAATCCAAGTCTTTGATTTGAGTGGTAGAGACACAAAAATTTGAGGCAGTGCCTACCAGTGTACACATTAGTAGAAAGTCTGAATTGGGAGCGGAACCATGATTTGTACCAGGGTACTCCAATATTGGATGCAGACATATCAAGCAGCAACTTAAAACACACTTTGAAACACACTTTGAATTTCTTTAATAGATATGGAAACTTTCAGAATATTTCTTTTGATGTTATTTGAGGCAGATTGTGTCTTTATAGTAACTGGTTTATTTCTTCTAGATTAAAGCTCTAATATTCTTGTAAGGGTAATTTAAAAATCATTAGTCCAGCATTTTCTATCCTTTCAGTGGAAAGATTGGTCAATGCTATTCTATTACTAACACAAGCAGACAAAGAGTTTTACTTGAATCCTATTTTTTGCATTAGTTCTAACAGGTAACCTAATTATTGGCTTATCACCTTGAATTTGCTTAGTTTTGGTTTTCGGCTTTTCTATAGTAGGTCTGAATAAACGTCAAGTTTTTCATAAGCATTATTAACTTTGAAGGTCTCAGCCTCCACCACTTTATTTCCCTTAACATCAAACCAGGACTATTTTACTCACTTTTTTTGTAGAAGCGTCTAAAATAAGCATTACTGTGGTGTGTGGTTCTTTTAAAATACAGCCTTCAGCAGGTATTTCATTTACATGCCTGTGATGTTAACAATATGTTAACAAAGTCTTACTTGGGCTAGAACTTAGATAACCTCCAAAACAAATCATCTTTAATATATTTTGACACTCTCACCTCTGTATCAGCTACTCTCTGGTGTACCTCATGAAGTTTTACTTCATCCACGCTCTCTCTATTCCAGGCTCAAGGGTTTGTGGAGACTACATATCCAGCTTTCAAGTTTTCATCTGTTCAGCTGCATTCATTCCAGTTGCTTCTTTGGAAAGTTTTAGCTGTCCTCAGATATAGTGACTATTTATCTCAGTAGCAACAGGTTTTACTGGAATCCAGCTCATTGTGTTGTGGAAAGGTCAGCTTTCCCCGCAAGAACCTATGAAACTGTAATGTCTGCTTGTCAGATTTTCTTTTCTCAGTGATCTCAATACTGTATTGGTTGATACACAATACTTGACATCTTCCCACAAACTTTTCTCAATGCTTTTTGTTATGTATTTTTTTCTGCCAAGAGATTTTAACCAGGTATTCAAAGTAAAATTACCTTATTTTATTTCTACAGTCATACTTTTGGTCCACTAAGAATATATCCTGATATGTCACATAAGAAAAATGCACTGTTAACTCATTTTGATACAATTTTAAAATTTTGAAAGTCCATCACATTTTCAGATTTATTTGAAGGACAGAACAACAGAGAGAGAGGGAGAGATGGATAGATATTACATTGACTGGCTCACTGTCCATATGGTCACAACATCCATATCTGGGCCACACTGAAGCCAGAAGCCAGAAATCACATCCTGGTCTCCCAAGGGAGGCAGGGGATCAATTACATGGGTCATTTTCCACTGCTTTCCTAGGCACATTAGCAGGGCACTGGGTTGGAAGCAGAGCACTCAGTATTTGAAGATGCACTCCAATGGAGGATGCTGCTATCACGAAGAGTGGCTTAATCTGCTGTGGCACAATTCTGTACCCTCTTTTAAAATTAAGATTTAGTTATTTGGAAGCCAAAGTAAGAGATAGCTAATATGGGATATCATCTGTCACTTATATTAGTTTTTCCAAAATAGATGCTTACCACAGAATAATATAATAAAACTATTTCTACTAATTATTTTTCTATTTTTATAACTTTTTATATAACTCATAAACAATGCTTGTATAAAAATTTATACCAAGTTACCAAAAGCATACAATTACCAAAAAAGTCCTGGGTTGTTGTTACATTCAGTTTTTTTTTTTAACTTTTATTTAATAAATATAAATTTCCAAAGTACAGCTTTTGGATTATAGCAGCTTTTTCTCCCCATAACCTCCCTCCCACCCGCAACCATCCCATCTCCGGCTCCCTCTCCCATCCCATTCACATCAAAATTCATTTTTAATTATCTTTATATACAGAAGATCAATTTAGTATATACTAAGTAAGGTTTTCATCAGTTTGCACCCACACAGAAACACAAAGTGTAAAGTACTGTTTGAGTATTAGTTATACAGCTAATTCACATAGTACAACACATTAAGGACAGAGATCCTACATGGGGAGTAAGTGCACAGTGACTCCTGTTGTTGATTTAACAATTGACACTCTTATTTATGGCATCAGTAATCACCCGAGGCTCCAACGCTGATCTTATTTAGACAATGTCATAGTCAAAGTGGAAGTTCTTTCAAGTATCATTTCTGAAATGAAAAGACTTGAAAGTCATTACTCTCCTCATTACAACAATAATCAGCTAAACAAAACAAATATCAACAGCTTCTCTGGGCACACTAAGGAGTTGCAGTTACAATGCAATGAGCACCCAGGAATCATCAAAGGTCGTAAAGCTGGAATCACAGCTGGGACCTGCTTATCTGGAACAGAGCCCTGGCTGAAGCACTTAGAGGGTAACTTTGTGTGAAGGCAATTTTACCCAGTGGCTGGAGGCCATTCCTACCATGAATGGGAAACTCCCAGGCAACATGGACTTAGGGATCCAATACTTTGCTTTATCTTGAGGAATCCCACCAACTTTTCACAGTAGAGGGCTTAGAAACATCATTTATTAGCTATGACAGGGAAGAGGAACAATAACCATTGTGAAATAGGATGAAAACCATCTTCTTATTTAAAGGCTTAAATGTGAATCGTTACATTCAGTTTTTGAAGGATGCATTCAACTTAATGATAAAATGCAGACATTATGTGGTATTTCATTACCTTTGGTAAAATTTATTCTCATTATTTTGTCTCCTCACAATATTAACTCTGATATCCACTATGTGCAGGATCTGCTAGTACTAGGATTTCAGAAAAAAATTAAGGCTGGATCTATCAGAGGCAGGTATATCCAAGAAGCAATGCTAGCTTGGATCCCACTCCCACTTTAATGTTATTTGTCTGCACAGATGGGCAAGGCGAGAGCTCCATGGAATCCACTCAGGAGTCTTTCGATTCCCTCTCAGTTGGGCAAGAAGCAAACTTTTGTAGGGGGGGAGTAGCGATGGAAGCCATCTCTAAAGAACTCAAATGGTTGTGCTGTGGTGTGTTTGGGCCAGTGGCACCAATGAAAGAGTCAGTGTGTCCCCACTGCTTAGATCCTATTGTCTTGTTTATGATTGCTGTTGATGTGGTGCCCCTCCTGCAAATTTAAAAGGGAAGGGAGGTTTGAGGCCCACACTCAAAAGTGAGGGGGAACACTAGCACTTATGACACTAGACGAGACTTTGTTCCCTGTCAAATGTTTGTTATGTAGACACAGCCACAGTGATCTGAAGCAGGATTCGAACACATAGTGCATTCATGAGTATCTTCGTATGCTCTTTTTTTTTTTTTGACAGGCAGATTTAGACAGTGAGAGAGAGGGATAGAGAGAAAAGTCTTCCTTCTATTGGTTCACCCCCCAAATGGCTGCTATGGCCGGCGTGCTGTGCCCATCCGAAGCCAGGAGCCAGGTGTTTCCTCCTGGTCTCCCTTGTGGGTGCAGGGCCCAAGGACTTGGGCCATCCTCCACTGACTTTCCAGGCCACAGCAGAGAGATGGACTGGAAGAGGAGCAACCAGGACAGAATCCGGCTCCCCAACCGGGACTAGAACCCGGGAGACCAGGAAGAAGCACCTGGCTCCTGGCTTCGGATCAGTGCAGCACGCTGGCCTCAGCAACCATTTTGGGGGTGAACCAACGGAAGGAAGACCTTTCTCTCTGTCTCTCTCTCACTGTCTAACTCTGCCTGTCAAAAAAATAAGAATTAAAAAAAAACTTACTAATAGAAAAAGGATGAATACTACCATGTACTATGACTTAACTATTTTACTTAATGTCAGAGTGTTTGCTGCTTCTTTAACCCTCCAGATAACAAGCCAAAGAATAAAGAAAAAAAAAAAAAACAAGAATTAGGTAATTTAAGGATGGGCATTGCCAATAAATTTCTGGAACACTGTAAATTTTGAAATAATGAAATATTTTATATTTCTATTGCTTCATGTAACACACACAAACACACAACACCACTCTCCAGAGCTGCAGACATTTTCTGACAGTAGGGATGGCCATGAGACAGCTCACAGAGCAGAACCATCGCTCTTCACAGACCATAGCTGAAGGACTGGGGGAGCAGAAGCCCTGAACAGGAAAGGTGTTGAGAAAATCACCAAAAAAAGTTTGCTGAAATTTACCATGCCCTAGGTTACAAAGAGATGCTCTTAATTCCTATAAGCTGTTTATTTTCTTTAATGTGGATAGACAGGGCGCTTTTAAAAAATGATTCATCAATGATTATGTTGCAGAAGTTGTGGAGTCATAGTTCACCCATGAAAAGAGCAGGGTAATTTTCTCATGGCTTGGAATCCTGTAGATGCATCATAAAGATCAGAAAAAATTCCGCAGGATGTCTCACTGGATGGGCTGTCAGGAGAGAGCTGCAGCTCTCTTTGGGTAGGACATGTGCATGTGTGTTGGTGCATAAGTGTGCATGTATGTGTTGAGGAGGCCAAGGCATGGTGGGAACAGTCTCCCAGCTGTCCAGTCTCTTCTTTGCAGGCACAAAAAGGTGAAATTGCTACCCATGCTGCATCTAACTTAAGTTTTCTAGTAAAAACAAGTGTGTGTGTGTGTGTGTGTGTGTATGTATGTGTTAGGGTGGTTGACCTCTCCTTGTGCATCTCCAAATCTCAATAACTTAGCCATGAAGCTTTAGCAAAATTAACTAACAATGGCATTTACAACAACTACACATTACCCAAAATCCTGGGTCACAGAAGAAAAGTACCTACTGGGTGTAGGCAGAATTACGTCTTACAGCCCCTGGGATATATTCTATATCAGGTGTATGAAGAGAATTCACAGGCTAGTTCTAATATTTCTGCATTTTTAAAAGGTTATTTATTTTATTTGGAAGGCAGAGTTAGAGAGAGGGGGAGGTAAAGAGAGAAAGAGAGAGCAAGAGTGAGAGTAGAGTGAGAGCGAGAGAGAGCAAGAGAGCACCTCCAATAAGCTGATTCACTCTACAAATGGCCAAATTGGCTGGGCAGGGCCAGGTCAAAGCCAGGAGCCAGGAGCTTTATCTAGGTCTCCCATGCAGATGGAAGGGGCCCAAATACTTGGACTTTCCTCCACTACTTTCCCAAGGAGATGGATTGGAAATGAAGCAGCCAGAACTTGAACTGGTGCCCATATGGGATGTTGGTATTGCAGGTGGCATCTTAACCTGTTATGCCACAATGTCAGCTCCCAGTATTTGCATTTTAAGGTTGCAAATTATTAAGCAATGACGTTATTAAATCTGCAGCCTCCTACATGGGTTTTAGGCCTACGCTGTGTGGTTCAGTTAATGTCCCAGGCTTCTGGGACTCCTTGCTCAGTTAGGGTTACACTGTTTCCTCTACCTCTTAAGCATGTGGCCCCCATTGTAGGTTGGGTGAAAGTACTGTTTCATAGGACTTGGCCTATTGGGGAAGTCCCCATCCCTGAGTCCTGAAGAGTAAGCTGCCAGCCAGGCACAGTGTGACCTTCTCAATCAGTAAGGTAGGAAGAGATGAAAGTGGCTGGAATGGGCCAACAGGTGCTGGACTATTCTGATTCGACCATGGAAAGGACACAGGAGTCCATCTGAGATGACCTGTATTCTTCCAATGCCAGGTCTCCCAGTGGATCCCAGCCCAGGGCTCGTCCTAAGGAACAAGGATGTGTTGCTGCCTAGAGGAGCTAAAGTTGAGTCTGGGCAAGTCAGCAGACAGCGCTGAGACCTTGATTTTGTACAAATACACACATGGAAATTAAACAGTTCTTAGTGAGCCCAAGGGGGTCCCAAGTCTTAAACAAGAATCCAAATGCCTATAGACATTTGGATAGAAATATTTCTGCCCCTCCAACCAACACCATATATGGGGAGGGAATTGGGGTTCAGGAGAGGACATAGCTCAAACCTATCTACATTTGTGTTAGCATACAGTGTTCACTAGAGAGTGTGCATAACATTCTAACCCACATGGCACTGGAAGACAGACTAGGCCACATGCAACCTTCCTGGGCACCACAGCAGGAGGGACAACTCGGACATGGCATCCTCTCTGCTGCCATGCAAGGGGGCTGTTTGATACTTCTCTACCCAGAAGGAAAAGACAAGTTCAGTAAAATGCTTCTTAAACCACTTGGGGATATGATGAGCCATCATGCATGAACATGGCACTTCTCAACATTTCATAAATCTAAAACATCTTTAATCTCACTAACTGAATACAGTACTTCATCTCAAATATTTTTTGAAAAAACTTTTCTAAGTAAATTGCCACCTTAAAGCATAATAATTTATTTCCAATAAAGGATTTCTTTTTTTTAACTTTTATTTAATGAATATAAATTTCCAAAGTACAGCTTATGGATTACAATGGCTTCCCACCCCCATAACTTCCCTCCCACGTGCAACCCTCCCCTTTCCCTCTCCCTCCACCCTTCATTCACATCAAGATTCATTTTCAATTCTCTTTATATACAGAAGATTAGCTTAGCATACATTAAGTAAAGATTTCAACAGTTTGCACCCACATAGAAACACAAAGTGAAAAATACTGTTTGAGTACTTGTTATAGCATTAAATCTCAATGTACAGCACATTAAGCATAGAGATCCTACATGAGGAGTAAGTGCACAGTGACTCCTGTTGTTGACTTAACAAATTGACACTCTTGGTTATGGAGTCAGTAATCACCCTAGGCTCTTGTCATGAGCTGCCAAGGCTATGGAAGCCTTTTGAGTTCACCAACTCTGATCATATTTGAACAAGGTCGTAGTCAAAGTGGAAGTTCTCTCCTCCCTTCAGAGAAAGGTACCTCCTTCTTTGATGACCTGTTCTTTCCACTGGGATTTCACTCGCGGAGATCTTTCATGTAGGGTTTGTTTTTTTGTTTTGTTTTGTTTTTGTTTTTGTGTTTGTTTTTGTTTGTTTGTTTGTTTGTTTTTTTGCCAGAGTGTTTTGGCTTTCCATGCCTGTAATAATCTCATGGGCTTTTCAGCCAGATCCACGTGCCTTAAGGGCTGATTCTGAGGCCAGAGTGCTGTTTAGGACATCTGCCATTCTATGGGTCTGCTATGTATCTCGCTTCCCATGTTGGATCGTTCTCTCCCTTTTTTATTCTATCAGCTAGTATTTGCAGACACTAGTCTTGTTTATGTGATCCCTTTGGCTCTTAGTCCTATCATTATGATCAATTGTGAATAGAAATTGATCACTTGGACTAGTGAGATGGCATTGGTACATGCCACTTTGATGGGATTGAGTTGGAATCCCCTGGTATGTTTCTAACTCTGCCGTTTGAGGTAAGTCAGCTTGAGCATGTCCCGAATTGCACATCTCTTTCCTCTCTTATTCCCACTCTTATATTTAACAGTGATCACTTTTCAGTTAAGTTTCAACACTTAAGAATAACTGTGTATTGATTACAGTATTCAACCAAAAGTATTAAGTAGAACAAACAAACAAAAAATACTAAGAGGGATAACGTATTACATCGTTCATCAACAGTCAGGGCAAGGGCTGATCAAGTCACCATTTCTCATAGTGTTCATTTCACTTTAACAGGTTTGCTTTTTGGTGCTCAGTTAGTTGTCACCGATCAGGGAGAACCTATGGTATTTGTCCCTTTGGGACTGGCTTAATTCACTCAGCATAATGCTTTCTAGATTCCTAACAGGGATCACTTTTCAGTTAAAAATTAAACACTTAAGAATAATTGTGTGTTAATTACAGAGTTCAACCAATAGTACTAGAACAAAAAAAATACTAACATGGATAAAGTATTACATTGTACATCAACAGTTAGGACAAGAGCTGATCAAGTCACTGTTTCTCATATGTCCATTTCACTTCAACAGGTTTCCCCTTTGGTGCTCAGTTAGTTGTCACCGATCAGGGAGAACATATGATATTTGTCCCTTTGGGACTGGCTTAATTCGCTCAGCATGATGTTTTCCAAATTCCTCCATCTTGTTGCAAATGACCAGATTTCGTTATTTTTGACTGCTGTATAGTATTCTATAGAGTACATGTCCCATAATTTCTTTACAATAAAGGATTTCTTTTTAATTAAAAAAAAAGACAAAATAGAGGATGCAAATGTGAGAATTGCTGCCTTCACTTTGAACTGCCAAGGATGGGTCAGACACAGCCAGGAAGAGAGGACTCTATTCCCCTTGCCCCTCACTCTCACAGTTCAGCTCTCTCTAACCTCAGCTGCACCATCAGAGAACATAAGACAAAAGTCAGAATTACAGGAGATCAAATCCAAGGCTTCTTTTTTGTGCTAGGCAGGTGTTTAAATGTGCAAATGCAGGTTGCCATGCCTGTCTGTGGACATCATAGAGACACTTCAGAACAGTGCTCAATCCCAAGAGTGCTCATGACTCAGCCTTTGGTGACTTGAAGTCTATGGGTTGCCCATAGGCCTGTCCACTTCTATACTTTCTTTCTTTTTTTTTTTTTTTTTGACAGGCAGAGTGGACAGTGAGAGAGAGAGACAGAGAGAAAGGTCTTCCTTTGCCATTGGTTCACCCTCCAATGGCCGCCGTGGCCGGCGCGCTGCGGCCGGCGCACCGCGCTGATCCGATGGCAGGAGCCAGGAGCCAGGTGCTTTTCCTGGTCTCCCATGGGGTGCAGGGCCCAAGCACCTGGGCCATCCTCCACTGCACTCCCTGGCCACAGCAGAGGGCTGGCCTGGAAGAGGGGCAACCGGGACAGAATCCGGCGCCCCGACCGGGACTAGAACCCGGTGTGCCGGCACCGCTAGGCGGAGGATTAGCCTAGTGAGCCGCGGCGCCAGCCTCACTTCTATACTTTCTTATCTTTCTTGAGCATGTTACACTTTTTTCCTGTTGCATCACTGACACTGTTCATAGATGCTGGGCATACATTCACAGTGCCACAGCTTCTCCATCTTCTCCTTGGGGTAGATGAGTTTCTAGATAATGGCGAATGAGCCTCAGCTACATGGGGTCCAGCTGATTCTTGCTGCAACCTGGGAGTGGTTGTACTGCAACCAGAGGTTTTTGGCAGTGAAGAGTTATGGAAAGAGGCTGATGAGGAGCTGGGCCATGAAGTTGCCCACAAAGAGGCTCTGCTGCACACTTTGCCACCAGGAAGCCTGGGGAAGGGACAACCAGCTCCTTCAAGGCTATCTGCAGACATCTTGCTATTCCTTTCAGTCAGCAGGAGAGGCCACTCAAACTCTTCTAGGAACCTCTCATGGTTGACTTGCATAAGTTGGCAGTCCTATGCACTCAGGACCAGGTACCTGCACACTGCATTGCCGCTATAGGGGCACCTCTCCTCCATGCTCTGGCCTCAGCAGCCCTCTTCTAGTTTGTCTACAAACTCCAGAGTCCAGATACAGTGTCTTAAAGGCTCTAGGAAGGGCTGCACCTGCGGGTGGCAGGCCAGGTCACCCCTGCACGGGTTCTGGTCCAGTCTGCTTGAGCTTAAGGTTGTGAGCTGATACACAGAGGGAAGGCTGGAACTTGGCCACCAGCTTCATAGGGCTCACCTCCAGAGAAAGTGCGTTGATCTTTCTATGCAACTGGAAAATGGTGGAAATGAGCGTATTGAGCAGGTAGAAGGGTCAGGAAGTTGACGGGTTCAACTGTGCTGCTGCAATCCTGTTTCTGGGGCTCCCTGAGAGCAGGGAGGGGCTGTTGCCAGTGTCTGCCATCAGGAGCTCATCGGTGCTGAGCAAGTTCCAAGATGGGGGATTCTTCTTTTCCATGAGGTTGTGCAAGATGCCATACTGGGGAAGCGGTGATCCTGTGTCCTTGTTGGGCTTCTCCTCGTCTGCCTGCTCTAAGCCCAAGATGCTGCTGAACTGCATTCCATTGCCAAGACAGGGCAAGCTCTTCTCCCAGTTCTGCAGACCTGCTAGGAGTGCCAGCTGCCTCCTCTTCACACTGGGGACCAAGTCCAGCTGCCCACCGCTACCAGGCTTCTTGAGTTAGCTGGAGTGCGGGAGGACAGTCCTGGAACTCACCGAGCAGTCCAGGTCAGCGTCTTCGGCCTCCATCACTTTCATAGTGTTATTGCTTTGAACTTCTACATCTTCACTCAGTTCAATTGAATCCATATTCTACTGTACTGGGACTCAAGTTCTGTGCTTTGCATCAGGGCCCTAACAGTAGAGTTTAGGCACCAAGTGGGGGAAGGTGCGGGGTCAGCAGTGGAGCCTGTGCACAGAGGGCCTGGTGGGACCCCCAAGTATTTTCCACTCTTTGTGTGTCAGTGAGCTGTGCTCACGTGTGACTTGCTGAGACTCTACCTGTCACTTCCCCCCTGCAGTACAGCCACAATTCCTCTGCCTAGTGGGGCACACGCTGGACCAATGCTCAAGGGCGCACTCCCCAGGCCGGTGGCCAATGCGCTCAGAGGATGTGCAATGCAAGCTCCTTTTGGGCCAGAGTTGGCGGTGGCTGGGGCTGTGCACGTTTTATGCAGAGGAGCAGCCCCTAGGACAAAGGTCCCTGTGAGCTGTGTGCTCCCCTGAAGTCACTTCTCTAAAATGTGGCTTCTCAGACCCTGGAGTGTGGCTTCAAGTGCCTCTTTTTCTTCTTCTGGGCCTCCCACTATTCCTCTGCTTCCTCCTCTTCCTCCTCCTCACTCCCCAGCTTCCCCCTATCTCTTTTCTCCTCTCACATCTCCTCCTCTACCTCTTTTTTGCTTTTACTACTAAATGTATTGACTTTTATTTCATATTTCCATTCATAATTGAAAGAAGATCTGAATGTTTTATTCTGTCTATGCACCAATATGACACTGTGAACGTTATTAGAGTCTTTTCTTCTTTTGCAGGAGTTGGCTATTCTTAGCTTGAGTGTTCTACATGAACATAATAATGTGTTTTGTTGTAGAAGATAAAACATTCACCCAGCGATTTTCATGATTTATAAATCATAAATACATTTTATAAAATGCACCTTCAATGTTTAAATTTTTATAAATACAGAATAAAGTTAAACATTTTATGATATTAAGCCTTTATCCAAAAACGTGGTATTTTTCCCTTTTACAATGATACTCGTGTATAAGCATCTGACATTTTATTTTATCTTATTTAAAATTTTTTGATAGTAAAAATAGGATCCTCTCTTCCATTAAACCTTGTAATGGTATGTGTTGAAAAACACTGACTATTGTTATTTGACGTTAATTTTATAAACGACTGTCATTAAGTTATCTTGCTAACTTTACCTTTCCAATATTCTTTTTTTTTTTTTTTTGATAGGCAGAGTTGACAGTGAGAGAGAGAGAGAGAGAAAGGTCTTCCTTTGCCATTGGTTCACCCTCCAATGGCCGCCGCTGCCGGTGCGCTGCGGCCGGCGCATCGCGCTGATCTGATGGCAGGAGCCAGGTGCTTCTCCTGGTCTCCCGTCGGGTGCAGGGCCCAAGCACTTGGGCCATCCTCCACTGCACTCCCTTGGCCACAGCAGAGAGCTGGCCTGGAAGAGGGGCAACCGGGACAGAATCCGGCGCCCCAACCGGGACTAGAACCCGGTGTGCCAGCGCCGCAAGGCAGAGGATTAGCCTAGTGAGCCACGGCGCTGGCCTCCAATATTCTTTTGATTTCTTCTATGAGCACATAATTTTCACCAAAATGTTTTCTCTTCCTTGTCGCTCCCCCATTCGCGGAGGAACGACACTAGACCCTGCACTGTTCTCTTTGCCTGGCCCTTCCTGGGTTTGCTGCTGGTCCTTCCCAGGTTAGCTTTCGGTCCCTCACTCGCGGAGGAACGACGCCATCCCGGGTTAGCTGCCGGCCCTCTGCCTCTGCGGAGGGGCGGCACCCCCGCCGCTTTCCCACTTCCGCATAGGAGCGGCACACCACCGGCCGGCTCTCTCAGGGGCTGCTCAGATGTTCCTCAGATGTTCCCCAGTGCATATTGTCTCTCTCTTCCTTTATAGTCCTCTTCCACCAATCCATGCCCTGCTGTCCACACACCAAGCACACAGCTCTCCTCCAATCAGGACCAGGATCAGCTCCTGCTGCTTATCAGTCGAACTGGTGAGGCAGCTGTGTAGAAGTTGTTTGCTATCTCAGCGCCATATTGTGGGAGAGCAGATGCATAGAATTAGTCCTAGTTCCAGTAATTTAGTCTAGTCTCAGTTGCTCCCCACACTTCCTCTGAAATATTATGATTTTTCTTGCCTATTTGCCTGATTAATAATCTAATAACAACTAAGAAAGTGGCATTTCTGTCCAATTCTAAAGTGTAATATACTTTTTTCTTTTTTCTTTTTTTGACAGAGTTAGAAAGTGAGAGAGAGACAGAGAGAAATATCTTCCTTCCATTGGTTCACCCCCAAAATGGCTGCCACAGCTGGAGCTACGCCAATCTGAAGCCAGGAGCCAAGTGCTTCTTCCCAGTCTCCCATGCGGGCACAGGTCTCAAACACTTGGGTCATCCTCCACTGCCTTCCCAGGCCACAGCAGAGAGCTGGACTGGAAGAGGAGCAACCTGGACCAGAACCCGGCACCCATATGGGATGCCAGCGCCACAGGCTGAGGACCAACCCAGTAAGCCATGGCACTGGCCCCATTATACTTTTTTTAAACACGAAAACCCCAACATTTACATTCCATTTCATTTACTTTCAAAGGGATAAAGAAATTGAGATAACTATATTTATAAGGAAATACTATCATTTTACCTAGCTCATATGTATTGTTTTTTACAAAAACAACCCAAATTTGACTTATAAAATCACAAGACTATGGGGACCAAAATATTTCTCTGAAGGGAGGAAGGAACCTCCACTGTGATATGGCCTTGACTTTAGCCAAGAGTGAAATTATACCATTCTGGATAAATGAAAATCTACTCCACTTCCAGGTAAACAGCAACTCATGATTATGTTTTAAAGAACCAGCTTTTGGGGCCAGCGCTGTGATGCAGTGGGTTAACACCCTGGCCTGAAGTGCCAGCATCCCATATGGGTGCTGGTTCTAGTCCCAGCTGCTCCTCTTCCAATCCAGCTCTCTGCTATGACCTGGGAAAGCAGTAGAAGATGGCCCAAGTCCTTGGGCCCCTGCACCCACGTGGGAGACCCAGAATAAGTTCCTGCTCCTGGCTTTGGATCGGCGCAGCTCCGGCCATTGTGGCCTTCTGGGGAGTGAACCAGTGGATTGAAGATCTCTTTCTCTCTCTCTGTAACCCTGACTTTCAAATAAATAAATAAATCTTAAAAAAAGAACCAGCTTTTAGTAAAATCTGTTAGAGCATCCAACAGAACCATCACAATATAAGACACAGAAATTTTCTCTGTAACAATGAAAACTGTGAGATACACAGGAGAAATCAAAGTTGGCTATTAAGTCAATAGCATAACAGTAATGGTACCCAGTGTCTTTCTTCTTCAAGAATATACACTATGTCTAAGACTTGGTTAGAACACATAAGTAACCAGGATATACACCCAATCCTTTTATAAATGCAATAGAAAACAACAAATAAAAGGATTAAAATACTCTGATTTTGTAACAATTACAAACATGTTCATTATATACCTACATATTGACTCGCATTTTTAATTGATTTATAAATTTAAAAATATCATTGAGTTATACAAAAATATCAATAATTGCTCAATTTTTAAAAAGTCAGATAATTTTTATATTTGAGTAGTCTATATTTTTTTCTTGCTCCACCACAGTCCTCTCCTAAAGTACTCATTCACTCAAAATAACAGCAGCAGTGGCCTGTAGCTTCTGCTGCTATAGAAGTATGACATAAAGCTTCTCATTCTTTGAAATGGCTGGAAAAGCTTTTTCAGCACCCACATTAGCAGCTGCATTTTGGGTCTGGGTTTCTCAGGAAACAGAAGTGCTTCACTTTCTGGAGTAGGAAATAGTTTTTGATAGATTACGGGATAGGATTTCTGTAACTACTTCAGCTTTTTCTTCTCTTTGCTTGAGAGTTTGGCATACAAAGTTATATCTATATCAGCTCCTGGGTACTCAGTCAGCTGCCTGCGGCGGACAAGTCAGCACATCTCCAATCACAATGCTGTGATGTTTGTACATCTCAGAATTCACCACAATCAGCCTCACTGGGATGTCCTGCGAAGTCCCTGGTGCGGGAGCATTCTATGCTGGGAACTTAATAACATCCTTTTGCATGTAGTTTCAGAGGTGAGGAAGGAAGAAACCTATAAAGGTGATGGCTGTCTTCAA
This sequence comes from Oryctolagus cuniculus, assembly GCF_051225735.1. Classification (NCBI taxonomy): domain Eukaryota; kingdom Metazoa; phylum Chordata; class Mammalia; order Lagomorpha; family Leporidae; genus Oryctolagus; species Oryctolagus cuniculus. Next base: position 37,692,494 of record NC_142882.1, read on the forward strand.
AGTCTTCCTGCGGCCGGTGCACCGAGCTGATCCGATGGCAGGAGCCAGGTGCTTCTCCTGGTCTCCCATGGGGTGCAGGGCCCAAGCACTTGGGCCATCCTCCACTACACTCCCTGGCCACAGCAGAGAGCCGCAGCGGCCATTGGAGGGTGAACCAACGGCAAAGGAAGACCTTCCTCTCTGTCTCTCTCTCTCACTGTCCACTCTGCCTGTCAAAAAAAAAAAAAAAGTCTTCCTGGACCCATTTCCCCTTGATTTCTTCAATGCCGTGATTCTTCAGGAATTTTTTGAGCAGCTGCACTGTTTGTTTCTGAGTCACTTCCAGGACAAAGTTCTGACTGCACCTCAGCAACTCCTGGAGGTACTCTTTTATGTCCAAAGTCTGTCATTTTTGCATATAATCAGATATAAAAATATTACTTTATCTATTTAATGTAATTAATTACATTAATAGATTTCATAATATTAACCCAATTGCATTCTTGATTATTATATAATTATTTTTGATATTTAAAATTATTGGTTGGCCACAGCTCACTAGGCTAATCCTCCGCCTGTAGTACTGGTACTCTGGGTTCTAGTCCCAGTTGAGGTGCCGGTTCTGTCCCAGTTGCTCCTCTTCCAGTCCAGCTATCTGCTGTGGCCCTGGAAGGCAGTGGAGGATGGCTCAAGTGCTTGGGCCCTGCACTTGCATAGGAGACCAGGAGAAAGATCTTGGCTCCTGGCTTCAGATGGGTGCAGTGTGCCGGCTGTGGCGGCCATTTTGGGAGTAAATCAATGGAAGGAAGACCTTTCTCTCTGTCTCTCTCTCTAACTCTGCCTGTCAAAAAAAAAGAAAAAAATTAATATTTAATATTTTATATTCATTGTAATAGTCACATATCATTTTGGGTTTGAGATTTCTTTTTTGATGAAATCTGTTTTATTTTTTACATCAAAATTTTCTTTCCTTCTCTGTATGTGGATGGTTTGAGATCGTTTATGCTTCCAAGGATTCGCAGATTGCTTCTATTTTTTTTTAATGTAAGGAAGATCTTTAATTTAAAAATAAGGTTTTTCTTAAGGTTTATTTTATTTATTTGAGAGGCAGAGTTAGGGAAAGAGAGAGACCGTCAATCTTCTGGTTCACTCCCTAAATGATCACAATGGCTGGCACTGGGCCAAGCTAAAGCCAGGCCAAGCTAAAGCTTCATCTGCTTTATCTGGGTCTCCCACATGGGTGTAGGGGCCCAATGACTTGGGCCATCTTCTGCTGCTTTCCTAGGTACATTAGCAGGGGACTGTATCAGAAGTGGGGTAGCTGGGACCTGAACTGGCAACCATATGTAATGCCAGCATTGCAGGTGGGGGATTAACCCATTATGCCATAATGCTGCCCCCAAAATGTGTTTTTACCTTATAATTTATAATATTGCATATTAGCAATTTCTCCATCTCCACTTTTAAATATGGGTTAGCTAATAATCACTTATTATTTAAAAAAGAAACTTTGAGTTTGTTATTCTAGTACTTTATCATTGTTGCTTTCTTAAAATTTTCTTTAATATTTATTAATAACTATTTTCTCTTGATTATTGTATTCTTTTTAGATTTTTGAATTATGTTTCCAAAATGAATTACATTAAATTTTATTTATATGGCCATTTTGTGAATGGATTATTTCTCATTAATGGCTTTAGGAACAACTGAGAAAATTTTTTAGAAACCTTATATTTAATAAATATAAATTTTGAAAGTACAGCTTTTGGATTATAGCATTTCTTTTCCCCATAACCACCCTCCCACTTGCAAACCATCCCATCTCCTACTCCCTCTCCCATTCCATTTTTCATCAAGGTTCATTTTTAATTCTCTTTATATACAGAAGATCAATTTAGTATATACTAAGTAAATATTTAAACAGTTTGCACCCACTCAGGCAGGCAAAGTATAAAGTACTGTTTTAAGACTAGTTTTACCATTAATTTTCATTGTACAACACATTGAGGACAGAAATCCTACATGGGAAGTAAGTGCACAGTGACTCCATTTTTTATTTAACAATTGACACACTGATTTATGTCAGTAATCACCAGAGGCTCTTGTCATGAACTGCCAAGGCAATGGAAGCCTCTTGAGTTCACAAACTCTGGCCTTATTTAGACAAGGCCATAATCAAAGTGGAATTTCTCTTCTCGCCTCAGGAAAAGGTACCTCCTTCCTTGATGGCCCGTTCTTCTCACTGGGATCTCACTCACAGTGAGTGTTTCTTGGATTGTTGCATTTGTTGCTCGGCATTTGTGGAGATACTCCTTGGTTGCTTCTTCTTCTTCTTCTTTTTTATTTTGTGCTGTGGTAGCTTTTATCATTGTGCTATGACTGTAGATAAGTGTACTGTCTGCTTTAGTGAATCTCTAGAGGCTTGTGGTGGGTGTGGCCAGAGAGCTGTGTTCAGTTCTCCAGGGTTAAGTTCATGCCTAAGGTGAAATGCCCAGCTTTGGCGTGGTTAATTTTCTCTTTTTTTAATCAAAAGGGAGTAATTCTGCTCAGCTGGGCTCTTCTCCTTGATGGAGACCAGTGCCTGAGCGGTAGTCCCAGTGGATATATGTCTGCTCTGTCCCAAGGACCATACAAAGGATCTGTTCAGTCCTCAGTGTAAGTTCAGTTTCCCCAGCAATGTCTTTCACCAAGTAACCAGGACTGCCTGAGCTTGTGGCATCTCTTACCAAGACTATTCAAAGTCTTAGCCACACCGTGAGTTCTCCCACACACCCTGTTTTATTTTGTTTTTCACAGTCCCGGTTCAGAAACTCCACACAGTCACAAGTTCTTAGCCTCCTGCTATTACTCCCCACCAGAGTCAGGTTTCTCCACTGGCTGATTGCCGGGTGCAGCCTCGAGCTGGTGCAGCTGTTACATACGTCCAAAATGGCACCCGTTCTATCAGTTCATATGCCTTTGTAAGGTGACTGGAGAGAGAATTGTGTCTGTATCGTCCCTTTTATTTTTTCTCTCCTCTAGTTAGGCTGGTGTACTTTCCCCCACAGAACTTCAAGCCTTGTTCCCTCTAGGCTCTTCCTGCCACTTTTTCGCCAGTGTCTCGGGCTACCGTGGTCTTGTCTCACCTCACTTTCCAGCGCTGGTACATAGGCTCTTGGCTGCTGGAGTCCCGAGCCATGGGTGTCCACTACATCCACGTAGGTCTGCCATGTCCCTCTAATTACAGAAGAGTTTCCTCTGTCATTTTTTTTCCCTAAATCTTCCCTGAGACTATATTATCTCCACTTTTATTAAACTATCTTCTCCTGGACTAGATCAGTAAGCTCCCTCCCTATTCTGTCATCTTGGAACCGCCCCCATCATATGTTTTTAAAACTGACATTTTATGACATTATGTGTTTTATATGTGGCACAGTAGATTAAACCTCCACCTAGTATGCTTGTACCCCATATTGAAGTGCCTGGCATTGAGATCCACTTTTGTTGTGTTCCAGCTTCCTGGTGATGCAGATGATGGCTCAATTACTTGGGTTCCTAACAACTCTATGGAAGACTTGGATGGAGTTCCTGAATGGCTTCCACCTGGCTCAGCCCCATTGTTGTAGGCAATTAAAGAGACAGCCAATGAATGGGAGATCTCTACATGTGTTCTCTGTGCCCAGCTACAAGATACATCCAGCAAACATCATGAGTACTTTTAGCAGCTGAGGCTGAGTAATACAAATGCTATCATGCTCGTTACATTTTTAGATTTCAAGAAAAGCTGTAGCAATTCTGAACAAGGAACTTCTTATCTACAGATGAATAAATGCATTTAAACACAAGGGAGCAAGTTTTTAAGACAACCCCAGCCTTCCCATTTATCACCACAATGCTAATGCAACAAAACTGTTGGGACTTTCTCAGCTTTTGTTGTACAGGACCTTTTGCTGTACTGATTGCAAATGCAGCCCTTAACCCAGATTGAGAAAAGCAGCACTCATTTGACAAACTCCTCAAAATATTTTAATGCCTGCCTGAATATGACAGTTGGTGCAAAGTCTTACTCATTGTTCTCATTCACCACCCATCCCTTCTCTTTTCCTCCAAAAATCAAAGAAAGAAACTACTTTATTTTATATATTTGGATTCTCAGCTTTAGTATAGGTCAGGTACTCTTTATGTGAAGGACCTGCAGGGCAACTGTTGCTGGATTTTAGATTTTTTTTCAATTTGAAATATTATCAGAGACATAATGACATATATTCAGTATGGAACTTGTCTAAACATGAAATTAATTTACATTTTTAAAAATATTTTTATTTATTTAACAGATAGAGTTACAGACAGTGAGAGGGAGAGACAGAGAGAAAGGTCTTCCTTCTGTTGGTTCATTCCCCAGATGGCTGCAACGGTTGAAGCTGCACCAATCCAAAGCCAGGAGCCAGGTGCTTCTTCCCAGTCTCCCATGTGGGTGCAGAGGCCCAAGGACTTGGGCCATCCTCTACTGCTTTCCCAGGCCATAGCAGAGAGCTGGATTGGAAGAGGGGCAGCCAGGGCTAGAACCTGTGTCTATATGGGATGCAGGCACTGTAGGCAGAAGATTAACCTACTGCACCATGGTGCCGGCCCTAATTTACATTTTTTAAAGATTTATTTATTTAAGAGGTAGAATTATAGAAAAAAGGAGAGAAGGGAAGATCTTCCATCTGCTGATTCACTTCCCAAATGGCCAAAATGGCCAGAACTGAGCTAATATGAACCCAAGAACGAGGAGGTTCTTCTGGGTCTCCTATGTGGGTGCAGAGACCCAAGTACTTGTGCCATATTTACTGCTTTCCCTGGTCATCAGCAGAGAGCTGGATCAGAGAAGGAGTAGCCAGAATGTGAACTGGTGCCCATATGGGTTGTCGACACTGCAGGTGGAGGCATAGCCTACTATGTCACAGCACTGGCCCCTAATTTGCATTTTATAAGCACCTTATGCACAGTGCATGAAGGTCATCTTCACAGTATTTTTAATGCACTTGTATTTTGACTGAAACCCATCACATAAGGTCAAGTTCAGAATTTTCCACTTGTGCCATCATGTCTGTTCTCAAAAAGTTTCAGTTTTTAAGCATTTCAGATTTTGGATTTTCAGACCACAGATGTTCAACTTATACATACATTCTCACATACATACACATAAGTATATATGTGTGCAGATCATATTGTCTATCTGCTGCTTGTTTTAAATAAAAGAGTTGTATTTTTTTACTGAACAATTTCTTTTTTACCTTCTTCATAATTTTTTACTTTCCATTCTTTGGTTAGTTGCTATTACTAATCAAGAGTTCAGGGTAAATACTCTCATAGGTAACACATTAAACAATCCAAAACACACACACTTTTAGAGTTGATTTGAAAGTCAAATGCCCAAAAGAAAACATTAACTACAATTATATTTATTTACACCACATTCCCTAGCGCCAATATATAGGAATGTATATAATAAATAGACTTGTAATATATAAACATGGAAAAATCACAATGGGAAGAAAGGGAAAGAACTCAACTCTGCAGTAATGTAAAAATGAAAACTGTTTTATTAAAATTAAGGTACAAATATGGATTTGACTTTCTGAAAGGAAGTAAAAAGGGAACCAGGATTCCTATGATTAATATCAGCAATCATGAAGCTATATGACACCAATTTATCAGGAAAAGAGCTGCCAAGATCCTTGGGTCTAAAGAAGCATCTCTAAGGCTGTTGTTTTGGGCAGTGTCAGTATCACCTGGGAAGTAAGCAATACTACTCTAAGTGACTGCATCAGAAACTTTGGGCATGGAGCCCAGCAATCAAGGGACTAACAAACCCTCCAGGTGCTTCTGATGAAGGCTACATTCTGAGACCCATGGCTTTGGTGTGTCTTCACAGTCTAGATTCAGAGTGTTTACAAACCTGCTCCAAATAAACCAATGACTGAGCAATAGTGTATTTTGTTCAACAAATTCTAGTAGGATTCTTCAGAATGAAGAGAATAAAGCAGATTTATAAGGCCTAAAACCAGGTGACTAAGTACATTGTTTAGGTATGGAAAGAAGTGTGGGCTGCAGATCAGTGCTTAACAGGGTCTTTTAAACATTCATGGAAAATACAGATTATAAAAGAAACTATGCTTGAATTTTCACATTTTGTATTAAACTTATCTTTTCATTCCATGTTCCATGAATGTTCTGAAGTATCCTTACATTAGATAGACTTCTTGCATTATTTGAATTAACTGATGAATACATGAATGCATGGATGAGCATCCACTCAACAATTCCATATCAATACCAATTACATTTAGCTGTGTTTATGGTGCCATGTTCTGTGATCTCCCAGCTCCATGCCATTACACAGCATCCACAGCATTACCTGTGCTGCTATCTACAGCCCCTTCTGTCTCTTAAGTCTGATGCTATTATTTATTCATCCTTGTTCTCTGGGAATTAAACATGTAATAGCATCAAATGATAAGAAAGTCGTTAACATCCAGAGGCTTTAACAGAACATACATTTCAGTATGGCTAGGGCAAACAACACAGACATAAAGGAAAAAGGAATTTAATTTCCCTTTGTTATAGTCACTATATAATGTTTTATACAGGAACACTTATTACATCTCTGTGTCAGAGATACATTAAACCTGATTTTTGCAAATCTGTAACAAAGCATGTAGACAACCAAAACTGAGCTATCTATTGTCAAAATCTTTTAGAAGACAGATTTATTATTTTTCGGGCTTAACTAAAATTAGTAAATGGTAGTAAACAGAAAATCATTCAAATGATGAAGGAATTTGTTATTTGTTAATGAGTAATCTTTTGAGTGTTCTAATTACCTCATTTCCTTTAATTCCTTTACTTTCCTTTAGATAATAGGGCAATTTATCTTGAAGTGATATTCACCACTTAAACAAAGCCTTTTTATTATATTCCATTTTGTTTCCTGATTAATTCCCTAATAACACAGATTTTGAGATTATTTCACTGATTTCAGCAGAGCCCTTCTGTGGGGAGCAACTCGGACTAGACTGTTACTGGAATTAAGACTTATTCTATGCATCTGCTCTCCCACAATATGGCGCTGAGAAGGGAGTAACAACTTCTATGCAGCTGCCTCTCGCCAACTTGAGTGATGAGCTGCAGGAGCTGATCCTGCTCCTGATTGGAGGAGAGCAGTGTACTGGGCGTGTGGGTAGCAGAGTTGGGATTGGTGGAAGAGGACTATAAAGGAGGAGAGAGACAACATGCACCAGGAACATCTAAGAGGAACACCTGAGGAACATCTGAGCAGCCCTCGAGAGAGCCGGCTGGCGGTGTACCGCTCCCCCGTGGAAGTGGGGAAAGTGGCAGGGGGAACCGCCCTTCCACGGAGGTGGAAGGGTCGGTAGCCAACCCGGGAAGAACCAGCAGCAAACCCGGGAAGGGCCAAGCAGACAAAAGAACAGCGCAGGGTCCTGTGTCGTTCCTCCACGAAGACGGGGAGCGACACCCTTCCTCCTTAGAATTTTATAATACTGTACATATGCATAGCAAAAATTAAATATGAAAGGAATTGAAAAAGTTCATGGAAAGAGCAGTTGGTATGGTACAGTTATGTTGAGCCACTGCTTATGATGCCTACATTTCATATTGGAGTGCCACTTTAAATCCAGGCTACTCCACACTTCAGATCCAGCTCCCTGATGATGCTCCTGAGTGGCAGCAGATAATGGCTTAACACTTAAGGCCCTGCCCTGCATGGGGGAGATTCCTGGATGATGTCTTGGCCCAGATCTACCTGTTGCAGTCATTTGGGGAGTAAACCAACAGATAAAATGTCTCTGTCTTTTTTTTTTTAAGATTGTATTTATTTATCTGAGAAGTAGAGCCACAGACAGTGAGAGGGAGAGACAGAGAGAAAGGTCTTCCTTTCGTTGGTTCACTCCCGAGATGGCTGCAATGGCTAGAGCTGTGCTGATCCGAAGCCAGGAGCCAGGTGCTTCTTCCCAGTCTCCCATGTGGGTGCAGGGGCCCAAGCACTTGGGCCATCTTCTACTGCTTTCCCAGGCCATAGCAGAGAGCTGGATTGGAAGAGGGGCAGCCGAGACCAGAACCAGCACCCATATGGGATGCCAGCGCCGCAGGCAGAGGATTAACCCACTGAGCCATGGCGCCGACCCTTAAAAATGTCTCTGTCTTGCTCTCTCTCCCTCCCTCCCTTTCTCTTCTCTATCATTCTGCCTTTCAAATAAATTCCTGGGGCCGGCGCCATGGCGCAGTAGGTTAATCCTCTGCCTGTGGTGCTGGCAACTCATGTGGGTGCCAGTTCTAGTCCTGGCTGCTCTTCTTTCAGTCCAGCTCTCTGCTGTGGCCTGGGAAAGCAGTAGAAGATGGCCCAAGTTCTTGGGCCCTGGAACCCACATGGGAGACTAGGAGGAGGCACCTGGCTCTTGGCTGCAGATCGGTGCAGTTCTGGCCATTGTGGCCATTTGGGGAGTGAACCAATGGATGGAAGACCTTTCTCTCTTTCTCTCTCCATCTTACTGTCTGTAACTCTACCTATCAAATTAATAAATAAAATATTTAAAAAAATAAATTCCCTTTTGAAAAGTTTGTGGAAATGCATATTATTAAAACTCCAAGACTGTCAATTTTTGCACCAAAATCTTATTTCTATTCCAGTCATGATCGATGACACATTTGTCCTATTCTGAAAAATAGCCTTATGTGGACAAGGGCTGATAGTTGTGAAAATAGAATTATATGCAGTCTTCTGGGTGTGGTTCAATGGAAAACTATAAAGTAATACCAAGATCAGAGAAACATAATAAAGCAAGCAAAGAAATGAAGGATGGGTAAATTTCTTTATCCCTTCTCCTCTACCAAATTCCCTAAGAAAATAGACTTGGCAATATAGTGACATCCACTCCATTGCAAAAGTTTGGAAAGGTAGAACAAGCTGTCCTCGAAGACACCCAGCATAAGTCCACAAGAATCTCTTTCAATGACCAGTATCACACAAGAAGCAGTCTTCCCAGAGAGAGAGAGGTCATGTGGCATCATGGATCAAAGAAGTGAGTATTCCTGGGGAATCAACCTCTTTGCTGACCAGCAGTAACAACAAAGAGAAAAAAGAGGTGGTGGAGGGTGGGTAGTCAAGGACAGGAAAAAAAAGGAAACCCCAAGTGGTTGACTCCATCTTTCTGACTTACAGATGCTCAGGCAGGAGATACCACAGGTTTTAGGAGCCAGTGGACAGCAGCGGCAGACCACTATCATTGAGGAAAATCAAGACAACTTCCTGTGACCTACACATAGCTTGTACATATTCTGGGTGAAATGCACTTGAGCCAAGCCAAAAAATATTATAAACCTTCAAATACAATATTCCTTGAGAAGATCATGAGCTTTGCAAGGCCAAGTCAGCCAGTAGAATAGGTAGGGGTGTCTATATTTTAAAGAAGCACCACGCATGGTGGGCCTGATATTCAGAGACCCATTTCCTGCTCTTGTATTCCCCTTCATATGCATCCTGCCTTCATCCCCCAAACAAGGATCATACACTGAGAAATCCCCACATCAAGCACAACTAGACAAGGAGCATCAATACATGTGAGTTGGAACAAACTGTAAATATGCATGCCTCATACACCTTGGCACAGACATCTGTTGTTGTGGGGCACACAGATTAAAAACAGAGAGACTTTTGAAGTCAAATTAGGAGTCTTTATTAGCCAGCTAGTGACTGTCCTCTCACAGAGCAAGTCTGGAGAAGACAGCCCTGAGTTGCAGTGGTGGGGATTTTTAAAGCCAGAACCTACTTTTTATCAGACATTTGATTATGCATGTGAGCTTGTGCAAGCAGAAAGCAGGCATACAGAAGCAAGAAGCAGTTAGCTAATTAGCCAGGTTTTTTGTAACCCTGAGGCCACCTGTGCTATCCTGTGTCTGCAGCCGGGAGTAGACAGGAGAAACCACAGTCTAGTGGCCTTGGCAACCATTATCAAGCAAGCAGAGGTACAGAAGCTAGAAATGGGCCAGTTACAAACTAACATTTTAATTTTATGAAAAACAGGCCTTAGCCAGCGCCACAGCTCACTAGGCTAGTCCTCTACCTGTGGCACTGGCACCCCGGGTTCTAGTCCCTGCTGGGGTGCCGGTTCTGTCCCGGTTGCTCCTCTTCTACTCCAGCTCTCTGCTGTGGCCTGGGAAGGCAGTGGAGGATGGCCCAAGTGCTTGGGTCCTGCACCCACATGGGAGACCACGAGGAAGCACCTAGCTCCTGGCTTCGGATCGGTGCAGCACGCCAGCCGTAGCGGCCATCTGGGGGGTGAACCAATGGAAAAGGAAGACCTTTCTCTCACTGTCTAACTCTGCCTGTCAAAAGAAAAAAAAAAAAAGGCCTTGTTTAAAAAAAAAAACAAGCAAAATAACCTATTGAACTTTGAGTCCCTTGTCACACTGTCTCATCTAAGATTGTTTTCAGAAACAGGTTCCATGTAAGCCAACAGCAGTAACATTATTTTTGATGCGTATGCCTCTCTCGCCTCTCTCATCAAACAGGATTCCTATTTCTCTTTCTGAAAATAAAGCCTTTTCCACAAAATGTCTGGCATCTCTTGTGGACTCGTCCTGCGAGGCCCACGCTGTTGGGATGGTGGGGCGACAGTGTTCTTCGACAAGAAGCACTGGAGACAAGCTTCAGTGAACATGTCCATTTATTAATAATCAATCTCAAGCTTTTAAAGGGCAGGCAGAGGGGGTGTAGCTAATTCAGGACAACACTAATTCTATAGGATGAAGCCGATATTGATGCTGCTATGCTTCTCCAATCAGCTTGAAGGTCATGTAGCCTACATGGCCTCCCAGGTGGTCCTTATGGGCCTGGGCCACACGTGGGAGCTGTTTACCTGATTGGCAATTACAAGGCCCTTCAACAGGCCAGGGGGTGGGGGAAATATGCCTGGGGCTCCTGTGGCCTGCCAGCAGTCACTTCATAGGGTCCTTCCTGGGAGGCATAGTGTGCCACACCCTCTTAACCTGCTGCATGGGCTAGGCAGGCAATCTCCAAGCCAGGAACAATCTCTGACAATATTTATAAACATAATGGGTGTTTTTGGCAGGTGTTCTCTAGAAGTGACTGCCTTCTAGAAGATCGGTAATTGTAATTACTAACTCACTCATAAATAGACTTGTATACTGCCTTCGGTTTGTCACTAACATTTTGCAAGAGTGGGAACCTTTTTTTCTGCCAAGGGCCATTTGGATATTTATAACATCATTCACATGCAATACATAAATATCAACTTAAAAATTAGCCTGCTATGCATTTATTGATTATCAAGTCCCACCTGTGGTTGCCTTGACAGGGACAGAACAAACGACTTCTTGAGTCATCTATGGCCCATGGGCTGGATGCTCCCCACTCCTGATTTACAGAAAAATGTTAAAAATATTTCTGATTATTTTCGCTATGCTCATTTGCCTAGTTATAGTTGATATCCAATCAAGGCCCCTGAAACCAACTGGAATTAGAAGAGGCTTCTTTCTCTTTCTATTGCAAATTTTCATAGCCATTGATTCCACTTCAAAATGCATATTGAGGGGTTGGCGTTTTGACACAATGAGTTATGCCTTTACCTGTGATGCCAGCATCCCAAAAGAACAGCAATTGAAGACCTGACTTCTGATCCAGTTCCCTGCTTATGCACCTGGGAAAGCAGCAGCAGATGGCCTATATGTTTGGGTCCCTGTTTCCAAGTGACCAAATGGAGTTCTGGGCTCCTGACTTTGGCCTGCCCAATCCCTGGCCGCCATCTGGTAAATGAACCAGCAGCTGGAAGATCTCTCTCTCTCTCTCTCTGTCCATCTGCTTTTCAGATAAGTAAAATACATGTATATTGAGTGATAGATGGAAGAAAAGGTATTTTCAAGAGCCAGAATAACTTAAGAAGAATACTAGAACTATTAACTTAAAATATGCATTAAATAGAAACTAAATGAAATGCATCACCAAAAAGCATCACCTGCTACCAATTATAATCTTTACATTGAATGCCATACCAGAAAAAAAATTTAACCCCTCCTTAAAAAATACAATTTTTTTTCTTCCTCCCAATGAGAAACCTCAGTTAAAATATAGATGAATTCTCCTGGCTTAAGGCAGTTCAAAGAGGATTTTCTTCTCTTTTCTTGTAGCAGAAATCAATGATTGTTATAAAGGGGAAGATAAATTGACACCATCAAAATGCTTACTCATTTGGCATCTTTCCTTAGATATCATTGCTAAATTATCAGTTTATGTATCTCGTGTTAACAAAATTTTCTCTTCAATTTTTAAGTAACTTCCTGTCAACTTACAGCAATGCAGGTAATGATCTGTTACTGACAGCCAGGTAGCCTGCCAAATCTAGGAATCCTGTTCTTGGCTCTTTCCATGTCAAAAGAACGGTTGCTCAGAAAGTGGGTTTACAGTTGTTTTAAAGGTTTCACAGTAGAATATGTAACTGCTTAACCATCAACAAGCAGTATGATAGGAAGCATGCTTGAAAAAAGAATGAATAAATAAATAAATAAATAACACAATGTGGTTAGGAGGAGGAATGATGCAACCTTAACAGCCTGCTCTGCCTAGGATTCACTATTACTTCCTAGCTGATCTCATTTATGTTCAGTGAGTTTTATAAATTAGTCATCTGGTGACAGCACCAGACACCAATAGAACATGTGAATCAATCAAACCTGCTTATTCATTTGAAAACTTCATTACACAGAAAACAAGTCAACAATAGTTTTCAAGGCCACATCTCTTTCTGCACTGCCTGAGCATCTCTGTGGGGCAAGGGAGGAACTTATTTCTTTTCCCTTTGCTTACCTCCATCCTCACATTAACAACTTCAGCAGCCCCAGTTGTTATGAAAATCTATAGTCATTATGTTGTCCATGTCAAAGATGCCATGGGCTTAAACACAGAACTCAAAATGAGAAAACTAACCTGCCCTCTTAATTAAAACAACATAGACTGTAAGAGAAGTAGCTGGGTGGAGCACTGGGGTGACTGTAAAGAATCTGGCAAAGGGAAAGTGTAACTTTCTACCTGCATATTTCTGTAGTTTAGCACTTCATGGAAATATCTCCAATTATTGACCCAAGCAGTAGACGTGCATTCACTTCAGTTCTTACCTCACTCTGCAAAGGGATCAACAGCAAGTCAACAGTTAACATCCCTGCTAAAAGGAGAAGAAATAAAGACTGAAGTCAGAATTTGAGAAGCAGCCAAAAAAATTATCAGTTACATTTCCACCACCTCAAACTCCAGATTGCAAAAAGTCTTTGCTAACTAAACAAAGAGAGATCAATCCACAAAGGCACCATACACTCTCCAAGCAGGGACCCCACTGCACTGGCGGTGTAGGGGCAGTGAGGCAGATTTTCTCAGCTTCCTTCCTCTTCCATCTGTCTGCTGGGGCTCCCCACTGCGGGTCGCCCAGCGCAGCCCAATCTGAACAGCCACGGGGTACACCCCAGAGCCAGGCCAGCAGGCATTCTCAGGATCCACTCAATGGGTTTGTTAAAATATAGAGAACAGGGGTCCCGCTGCTTTCCCTCGCTGTCCTCTCACTGGCTCTACTTATGCAGTTTTCCCATTGGGTCCCTCACTCTTGCATCCACTAAATAAAATGCAGCGGAGAAAGTTTAGCCAAGGTAGTGCAGGGATATCGCTGGACACCAGCAGGCTGGGAGGCAGCGGTTGAAGAGGCCACAGCCAGGGCTCAAGTCCCTGCACCTTTCCTGGAGGGGCAGCCCAGAGGGTAGGCCTGGATCACTGGGATGCGCTTTCAGAAAGCGAGTCAGGTCCCTGAGCCGCCAGATGCCCTCGCACCCACCCCTCTCCCATACGCACGCGTCCACGCCCCTCCCTCTGCCCCCACTCCCGGTATTTGTACTTGCATGGAAATTCCCTCGAAGCACAGCTGTCTCTCGACAGAACCTGCAGGGAGCAACGCGGGGAGTGTGGCGCAGGGTGGAGATGACAGCAGAAGCAGCATCAGCAACGGAAGCCGGCCCGGGTGTGCGCTCTCAAACTGCCTGGGATTGCAGATACAGAGCAAAGGACTCAGAGCGTGCGGGATGGGCAGCAGCACTGCCTCTGATGGGTGAATGAACCTCCACAATCCTGGGACTCGGCGCCACAGGGGTGCACACTCCCGTGGTCACGGTACTCAGGTGCTCAGAACACGGAATACCTTGGGGGCACTCAGGGACTCTGGGAAATGGAGTCCAAGTCCAGGACAGTCCTAGAGAACAGACCTGCTGGCCTTCCCTGAGGGCTTGCAAGTCTCTGGCAGGTGGAAACACAATGGAAACCAGAGAGCTTTTTCTTCTGTTTACATTCCTTCTGCCCTTCCCCCACCTAGCCCCCCAAATTCTCAAGGATTGATTGGTGCTCTTCCTTTCTGGAGCCAAAATATTAAGTGACGCCCACTGCTGCTCATTAAATCCCAAATCCTGGCTCCTTCATAAACTCTGCCTTCTTCCACAAAAAGCTTACCTGCTGGTTTGTTCCTGGAAGGCTTCTCTGGGTCTTTGCCTATAACAACCAAATCATAAATGAGTACAAATATACTATAGTTTTTAGAGGGGGCACAGAGGGCATAGATTAGCATCCATATTTCAGAATAACATTTCATTGGTGTTTTATTGATGTTTTAGATCTTTTGACATGAATTTACACCGTCCTTTAATTCACCAAGTACAGAAACATAAACTGGGGAAGTGGTTAGAGAACTAACATTCCTGAGTGACTACATGCATTACATTGTCTCATTTCATCCTTAAATTAATGCTGGAGACAATAATATTATTTTACAAAGAGAAAACTGAAGTGGAAATGGAATATGGTTTAAAAATCTAGGAGAAAGACCAATAAAAATATAGCACTGGTTTAAGAAATCTCATTTGTCTTATGGTGGTTTCTTTCTTTTTTTTAAGATTTATTTTATTTATTTGAAAGACAGAGTTACAGAGAGAGGTAGAGACAGAGAGAGAGGTCTTCCATCTGCTGATTCACTCCCCAGATGGCTGCAATTGCCAGAGCTGCGTGGATCCAAAGCTAGGAGCTTCTTCTGGGTCTCCCATGTGGGTGCAGGGGCTCAAGAACTTGGGCTATCTTTTGCTTTCCCAGGCCATAGCAGGGCACTGGATTGGAAGGGGAGCAGCCAGGTCTCAGACCAGGGCCCATATGGGATGCCAGCGCTTCAGGCCAGGACATTAACCCGCTGCACCACAGCACCGCCCTGCTTCTATGCTTCTAAACCAATTCAGAAACTGCCATCTCCTGGTGGTTGTGTTTCTAGTGAGAATCGGACTCCCTGGGCTTCCCTATTATTCATCTGCAGCAATGCAGCTGTTCCCAAGCCTACCATCTATATCAGCCTGCAGTAGAAAAGAGTTTATATCATCATTAATTCATTGGTCCTGTTAATTCTGGGTTTTCATATGGTCTTGTAAAGATACCACTCACTAGCAAAGTTCTGTCAAAAGTCTTTGTTGTGCTCTTCAAGCCAAGCTACTGTGCTCCATTATCAGTCAGTGCATCATGGATGCTGGCCTTGAATACCATGATTGCTGTGCTCAGTTCTTATGGTCCCATGATAGCCAGGAGCATGGCATTCTCCCAGAAACCAACGTGACTGCCTGATTTTACATTCAGTTAGGGACCACAGAATTCCAAAGCAATACTGTTGGAGCCCTTTTCACTTATTCGTTGCACACATTCACTACCATTTTCTCTCTGTGCACATCCACTGTCTCCAGAGTAGTCAAGATACAGTGAGTTTATTTGAGAGTCATGATGCTGAGCCAGAGTTATGAACCATTACATGGACTTCATAGTGTTTATTTTGGCTATTCTGGGACACTTTTTTACTTATTTCCTCCTTGGTGTTTGGATAGCTGAGACTAGTGGACACATGAACTATGAATTAGTGAAATATTCCATGTTCAATCTTCTATTATATAATTGTATGGGATTTTTAATTTATTTTTACAATTTTGAGTGTTCTTATAGACAGTGATTATTTCTTCTAGTTTACAAATAATGGCACCATAGTGAGGACCATTTCACATGTAGCCATTAAAATTGTTTTGCTTGATCATTGACATAGGGGATAACTATAGTGTCTACCCTTGAGACTGTGCCCGGGATTTGTGGGAACTGTATACATTAATCTGAGGAAGACTTTTACTAACGATAAGCATTAATGTACCAAGAACACCTTGTCCTGTAAATAATAAAATCCTGTTTAGGATTTACATAGGAGTTTTATGCTGCCTTCATCTACCACAGTAAAGTGCTGAAATCCTATTGATTCTATCTTTTAAATATCACTGTAATGTGTCGCCTCTTCTCCATTCCCACCGCCCTGGTACCTTGGACCAGTTCCTAGTATATCTCAACTGAATTACCTTTAATAGATTTTTTTTAAGATTTATTTTTATTTATTTGAAAGACAGTTATATAGAGAGAGTTGTCTCCCATCTGCTGATTCATTCCTCAAATGGCTGCAATGGCTGGAGTTGAGCAGATCTTAAGTCAGGAACTGAGCTGGTCTGAAATCAGCAGCCAGGAGCTTCTTCTGGGTCTCCCACGTGGGTGCAGGGGCCCAAGAACTTGGACCATCTTCTACTGCTTTCCCAGGCCATAGCAGAGAGCTGGATCAGAAAAGGAGCAGCTGAGACTGGAATTGGCATCCAAATGGGATGTTGGCACTTCAGTCTGCTGTACCACAGTGCCAGCCCTCTTTAATAGATTTTTTTTAAATTATTATTTATTTGAAAGGCAGAGTTACAGAGAGGCAGAGAGAGGAGAGAGGAGAGATAAAGGGTGGAGAGAAATGGTGGGGGGTCCTCTCTTTTGCTGGTTCACTTCCCAGATGGCCACAATGGCTAGAGCTGTGCCATTCCAAAGCCCGGAAGGAGCTTCTTCCAGGTCTCTCACATGGATGCAGGGACCCAAGGACTTGGGCCACCCTCTACTGCTTTTCCAGGCTGTAGCAGAAAGTTGGATTGGAAGTGGAGCAGTGGGGACTCAAACCGGTGCCCATATAGGATGCTGGCACTTCAGGCCAGAGCTTCAACCAGCTGTGCCACAGTGCTGGCCTCTTTTAATAGACTTTTAAATTTAGTTCACCCCTACCTCTTATATTCCTACCATTGTTCCAAAACTTTTTTTGAGTTGGCCTACTTTCCCTGCCAAAGAAACTTTCCCCCAAAGAAACTTTTTATTTAAGGAATATAAACTTCATAAGTACAATTTTATAAATATAGTGATTCTCCCAAATATATCTGCTCTCCCACCTGCATTGATGCTCGGTATCTCTTTCTCAATTTCGAGGGAAATCAAGTGGCTGCTAGTTATTTCAACACTACTCAAAAGATGGCTAGATAAATGTTTGTTAAATAAGCGAATGAAATTCCTTACATAGCTAGGGTGACCATTCAACCTGCTTGGCCCTGCATGTTGCCTGTTAACCTGTTTCATTGCTGTGTAATTGTTTTTTATTTTTTAAATTAATTAATTAATTAAAATGTTATTTAAGTTATACAAGTTTCATGTATTTCATATATACAGATTGAGGAACATAGTGATATTTCCCCTCCTCCCTCCTGCCCATGCCAATTATTAAGATGACCCACTTTATGATCAAACTTGTCTCAGAACAGTAAAATATATATTCATCTAATTGTGTCAGTCATCAAATACATTTCTCTTTCCTTCGGTCCTTTACTAGATAGTGAACTCTTGGGGACCAGGGATTTACTTTGTTCACTTTTTTTTTTTTTTTTTTGACAGGCAGAGTGGACAGTGAGAGAGAGACAGAGAGAAAGGTCTTCCTTTGCTGTTGGTTCACCCTCCAATGGCCACCGCGGCCGGCGCACCGCGTTGATCCAATGGCAGTAGCCAGGTGCTTCTCCTGGTCTCCCATGGGGTGCAGGGCCCAAGGACTTGGGCCATCCTCCACTGCACTCCCGGGCCACAGCAGAGAGCTGGCCTGGAAGAGGGGCAACCAAGACAGAATCTGGCGCCCCGACTGGGACTAGAACCCAGGGTGTCGGCGGCACCGCAAGGCGGAGGATTAGCCTATTGAGCCACGGCGCCGGCCCACCTTTTATATCATTATTTATTCACTCAACTAAGAATCTAACTCTTTCAGGTGTTGAGGTTTTAATGTCAAATAAAGTAAACTTAGTTCTTACCCTCATGAAGTTCACAATTTGACAGAAAAGAGCAATGTCATCAATGAATGTTGCCTAACAAAGTAAATGCATAGTGTAAAGTGAATGGATAAAGATTTAAACATCCTTAATCAAGCAACTGTAATCCAAGGAACTGTAAGACACAGAAGTAGTCATATACACAGAATCCATTTGATCCAGTTAATCATTTATTTAGGGGCCTGTACTGAGGCATAGTAGGTAAAGCCACCATCTGCAATGCCAGTATCCTATATGGGCACTGGTTCTAGTCCTGGCTGCTTCATTTCTGATCCAATTCCCTGTTAATAGCCTGGGAAAAGCCATGGAAGATGGCCCAAGTACTTGGCTTTCTGCCACCCATGTGGGGGACTTGGATGAAGCTCCTGGCTCCTGGCTTCATCATGGCTCAGTGCTGGCCATTGTGGCCATCTGGGGAGTGAATCAATGGATTGAAGATCTCAATCTCTCTCTCACTCTCTCTCTCGATCTCTGTCACTGTAGCTCTGACTTTCAAATAAATAAATAATTTATTGAAAGTTTCTAAATAAAATTTAAAACACAAACAACACACATATACCTAAGAATTAATAATATTTAAATGTTACCTTAATATTAAACATATGAAAAATGATCATGGAATAATACCAAGAATGAGATTTTGAGTCTCGTTCTCTTTTTAGACAGTTTGTAACCCTACATAGTTCTCTGCAGTGTGGATTATTGTTATGGGTACTGTTCTTTCCAGATGAGAAATCTGAAGTGTTAGAACTTGGACCTCAAAAGATTAATTTTGGTTCCTTTTTTAAAAATATTTCATTTATTTTAGTGACAAAAGACTGATTTCCTTTTTTAAAAAAGATAGTTTCTTTTGAAAGGCAGTATTACAGAGACAGAGACACACCAAGAGGTCTTCCATCTGCTGGGCCATCCTCACCTACTTCACCAGGTGCATTAGCAGGGAGCTGGATAGGAATTGGAGCAGCTAGGACTAGAACTGGCACTCATATGGGATGTAGGCATTGCAGGCTCGGGCTTTACCCCTCTGAGCCAGAGCACTGGCCTCAAAATGATTGTTTTGTTAAATGAGGATTTTTATTTTGGTTGGCCTTTTTCCTAACCTTTTCAATGATATTTCCTAATAATAAAACCCTTTCCACCTCAGTTTTCTCTGTTTAAAGTAGTGATAATATTGTCTCCAGAATTAATCTGAGGGTTAAATGAAATGCAAGGCATTTAGTCCCTTAAACTGGTTCTTAGAAGATACACAGAAATATTAGTTCTCCATTCAATTCCCCTGTTAATCTTTCCATACTTGGTGAATTAAAGGATGAAGCAGAACAAACATCAATAAAACACGAATAAAATTTTTATTGTCAAATTCGTATGCTAAACTATGTCTTCTGCGCCGCCTCTAAAAATTATATTGTATTCACACTCATTTATTATTTGATTCTTATAGGCAAAAACCACAGAAGCCTTCCAGGAACAAAGGAGCATGTAAGATCTTATCTGTAAGAAGGCAGAGCTTATGAAGAAGCCAGGACTTGGGGATTAATTAGCAGCACTGAGTGTCACTCTTAAGAATTTGGGTTCTGGGGTCAGCGCTGTGGCACAGTGGGTTAACGCCCTGGCCTGCAGTGCCGGCATCCCATATGGGCGCTGGTTCGAGTCCCGGCTGCTTTATTTCCGATCCAGCTCTCTGCTTTGTCCTGGGAAAGCAGAAGATGGCCAAGTGCTTGGGCTCCTGCACCCGTGTGGGAGACCCAGAAGAAGCTCCTGGCTCCTGGTTTCGGATTGGAGCAGCTCCAGCCATTGTGGCCAATTGGGGAGTGAAACAGCAGATGGAAGACCTCTCTCTCTCTCTTTCTCTCTCTCTCTGTGGGTAACTCTGGCTTTCAAATAAATAAAATAAATCTTTTTTATAAAAAAGAATGTGGGCTCAAGAAAGGAAGAAGACTGCCAGCTGATGCTTGAGACTTTTTATTTTATTTCATTAATTTTATTTGAGGGATGTAAACAAGAGCAAAGACTCTGTGTTGCCACTTACCCTCAACCTGACCTAGACTTTCAAGCCCTCAGGGAGGGCCAGCAGATCTGCTCTCCAGGAATGCCATGACCTTGGACTCCATTTCCCAGAGTCCCTAGGTGCAGGAACGTGTTCCTAGCTGAGCGGGGCTGAGCGTGAGAGAATACGTGCGTGGGCGGGAACCCTCGGCTCAGAGTGAGTTCCCGGGCGGCTGGGTGCAGTGAGCCAAGCTGCAGCCTAGCGACACGTGTTCAGGCTGCCCACTCCTTGTCTCTTGCGCTGTTCCCTGCAGCCTCCTTGTGCGAGCGAGTTCCTGCCCGGTCTCAAGCTGCTTCCGCATTCGCTGCTGCTGCGGCGTCTGCCGCCCGGATCGCCGCGGGTTTTTTCCTGCCCCACACTCTCCACCTTGCTCCTTGCGTGTCCTGAGCAAGAGCTGCCGCGCTTCCCGGGAATTTCCAGGGCAGGTACGGAGCCGTGTGCGCATGGGACAGGGAAGGGTGCGCTTGCGGCTGTTGGCTCGGCTCACTTTCTGGGCGCACTTGCAGGCGATCCAGGTGGCGTCTCCGACCGCCGCCTCCCAACGCCCCGGCGGGCCCATGCACTACCTCGCTCCAGCTTTTCTTAATGGGTTTCGGGGGGGTGGGCACAGTGCAGGGACCAGGCGTGAGGACTGGAAAAGTTAGGACAGCGAAGGAAGGCAGCAGGGCTCTTGTTCTCCATGTTTTCCTCAGTTCCGTTCCCAACTTCGCAGGTGTCTAATGAGTGCCCTGTGCGGGACATCCCTGTGTATCCAGCGGTGGTTCCGGGGCGGGGTAGTGCTGAGCGGCTGTCAGCGGGGAGCCAGAGCCGGAGGCGGAAGGCGTGCAGATCTGCCTCTCTGCACCCACAACCCATACAGCAGGCTGGAGGGTTCCCGCGGACACACCGGACTCCTGGGGCCTGGCGTGCTCGGGGCTGTTTATTTTCCCAGCGGGAGCTGCAGGGAGAGTGTGCAGTGGCTTTGTGGATTGATTCCTTCTCTGGTTAATAGATTTTTGCGATCTGGAGTTTGAGGCTGTTTGTTAGTAAAATGGCGCAGTCTAATCTATGGCGCGATCTACACCCTGACACCATCCTAGCCTCTATACCCCCTCTCTGCGCGCCGCCATTGCTGGAAGCCCGGTAACCGCTTGGGCCCAACCACTGGTGTCAGCTCCATCCCCATCCTAATGGGATTCACGCTCCTACTTTCCTGCCGGCCCCCTGGCAAAGTTTTAAAGGACCTTTTCCGGAACACGTGTCTCTCTCTCTTTCTCTCCTGACCGCTGTCTCTGCCCCACTCTCTTACCCTCTCCTCCTTCTCTTTTTTTCTTAACCCCTTCCCTCCTGTCTGTCAGGTTTCCCCCAATAAGCCCTTTCCCTTACTCTGGTTTTTGGTGTGTTTTGTGGCGGCCTTACACTGTTTAAAAGTAGCTCAGGATTTATCTGGGTGCTTTTCCACTTCTGTCTTCAACCCTTGTTTCTTCTCCTTTTAGGAGTGATGTCAACTGCTGTACTTGCTACTGATCACTTTGCAAAATGAGAAGTGAACTGAGGTGAATGCAAGTCTACTGCTTGGGTCAATAACTGGAGCTATTTCCATGTGGATTTTCATGAAGTGCTCAGCTACACAACCATGCAGGCAGAAAAGCAACACGTTCTCCAAGCCAGATTCTTTGTAGTCACCGAAATGCTCCATCCAACTGATTATTTTATAGTCCATCTTGTTTGAATTAAGAAAGGCAATTAGTTTTCTTACTTTGGGTTCTGTGTTTAAGTCCATCACATTTTTCAGATTGGGAAATACAGTGTATAGATTTTCATAACGACTGTGGTCTGTAGAAGCTCCATAGAAGTTGTGAGTGTAAGGAGCCGTAAGAAAATGAAAAAGAAAACAGTGCCCTGCTACCTCCAAAGATGCCCACACAGTGTAGTGAACGAGATGTGGCCTTGAAAACTGTTGCTGACAATTTTCACTATATTGATGATTTCATATGAATAACCATGTTTGAGTGAATCACATGTTCTGTTAGCATGGTGCTGTCACTAGATTACTAATTTAGGAAACTCATTGAACATAATGAGGTCATCTAGGAAGTAAAAATAGAAAATGAATCTTAGGTAGTAGGGATCCAGTAAGTAGCAGCATTTCTCCTTTCAACCCCTGTATGTTATTTTTGCCCTTTTTTCCAGGATACTTCCTCTCATAGTGTTGTTGATAGAGAGGCAGTTATGTATTTTTTCTGTGAAGAGCTGTTTTAAACACTCTGTGAGCTGTAAGCTCACTTTCTGAGTAACCATGTTATGTGCCCATTTATCTGACTTGGAAACAGCCAAGAACAGGATTCTCAGACTTGTCAGGATGGGTGATTCTCCTCTATAGATAATTCCCTGCACTGCTATAAGTTATAAGCAAGTTATTTAAAATGGAGAAAAGAGAATTTCTAAAAAATATGAGATACATAACCTGGTAACTTAGCAATGATGTATTTAAGGAAAGGTCCCAGATGAGGTAGCAGTCTGATGGTGTCCATTCATCTTCCCTTTATTGAAAGTCATTGACGTCTTCTACAGGATGGGAGAAGGAAATCCTCTCTTTGAACTGCTTTAAGCCAGGGGAATTTATCTGCAGTGAATACTTCAGTGCATTTGTGGGGCTTTTAAAGAAGGAGGTAAGTTTTTTCCTCATATGACTCTCAATGTAAATTGTAATTTGAAGCAGGTGAGGATTTTTGCCAGCCCATCAGTGTATGTTTTGAAATGGAATCAGTGGCTGTTGAAATGTACAATCTAAATTTATAAAGGAAACAGAAGACTCAGAATTCTACCTCCAGTTGGTTTCAGGGGCATTTATTGGACATCAACTCTGGTCGAATAAGCAAAGCAAAAGAAGTAGAAATTGTGTTAATATTTTGCTGTAAGTCAGGGGTGGGAAACTTTCAGCCTGTGTGCCATGAACAGTCCATGAAATCGTTTGGTCTGGCCCTGCCAAGGCAACTGTAGGTGGAACTCAATATTCAATGACTCTATTTAATGATTCATTTATTTAAAAGATTCATTTTATTTATTTGAAAGGCAGAGTTACAGAGAAAGAGGGAGAGACACACAAAGAGATCTTCCACCCACTGGTTCCCTCCCCACATGGCTGCAATGTCCAGGGCTGGGCCAAATGGAAGCCAGGATCCAGGAGCTTCTTCGGGGTCTCCTATGTAGGTACAGGGAACCAAACACTTGGGCTATCTTTTGCTGTATTCTTAGGTGCATTAACAGGGAGCTGGATTGGAAGTGGAGCAGCCAGGACTTGAACTAGTATGCATATGGGATGCCTGCATCTCAGGCAGCAGATTTACCTGTTACGCCACAACACCAGCCCCAGCAAACTAATTTTTAAGTTGATAATTTTATATGGCCTATGAATGATATTATAAATATCCAGATAGACCTTGGCAGAACAAAGGTTCTCACTCTGCAAAATATTAATGGGAAACATGAGGCAGTTTAAGAATGAGTGAATTGGTAACTACAATTACCAAACTTCCAAGATAGATACTTCTAGAGAACACATCTGAAAGGCACCCATTATTTTATTTATTTATTTATTTATCTTTTTGACAGGCAGAGTTAGACAGTGAGAGAGAGAGACAGAGAGAAAGGTCTTCCTTCCGTTGGTTCGCTCCCCAAATGGCCGCTACAGCCAACGTGCTGCGCCGATCCGAAGCCAGGAGCCAGGTGCTTCCTCTTGGTCTCCCATGCTGGTGCAGGGCCCAAGCAGTTGGGCCATCCTCCACTGCCTTCCTGGGCCACTGCAGAGAGCTGGACTGGAAGAGGAGCAACTGGGACAGAACCAGCACCCCAGCCGGGACTAGAACCCAGGGTCCCTGTGCCACAGGCGGAGGATTAGCCAAGTGAGCCGTGGCGCAGATTAGCCAAGTAAGCCAAGGCGCCAGCCCCCATTATGTTTTTAAAATACTGTCAGAGGCCGGCGCCGCGGCTCACTAGGCTAATCCTCCGCCTAGCGGCGCCTGCACACCGGGTTCTAGTCCCGGTCGGGGCGCCGGATTCTGTCCCGGTTGCCCCTCTTCCAGGCCAGCCCTCTGCTGTGGCCAGGGAGTGCAGTGGAGGATGGCCCAGGTGCTTGGGCCCTGCACCCCATGGGAGACCAGGAAAAGCACCTGGCTCCTGGCTCCTGCCATCGGATCAGCGCGATGCGCCGGTTGCAGCGCGCCGGCCGCGGCGGCCAATGGAGGGTGAACCAATGGCAAAAGGAAGACCTTTCTCTCTGTCTCTCTCTCACTGTCCACTCTGTCAAAAAAAAAAAAATACTGTCAGAGATGCCAACTGTTTTGTTAAAAAGGCTTTATTCCTTAAATAGGAAATAATGAGAGAATGTGTATCAGAAATAATGTTGCTGTTGTTGGCTCACATAGAACCTGTTTCTGAAAACATGTGTCCTAGATGGCACAGGAAGATGAGTGTTTATGTCTATGTCAATGTGTATGAGGTATCCATGTGTATAGTTTGTACCAACTCATATATACAGATGTGAGAACATGTACAGATGCTCTTTTTCTAGATGTGCACAAGTGAGGATTTCTCAGTGTTTGGACTTTGTTAGGTGTGATGAAGAAAGAATGCATGTGAGGGGAACTTTCATAGCTGGAAACTGGTCTCTGAATATCAGGACCACCATGAATGATACCTTACGAAATTATTGACTTCCACCTGTTCTGCTGGGTGATTTGTCCTTACAAAACTTATTTTCTCAAAAAATAGTGTATTTGAATTTTTTTGTTGTTTTTGTTTGTTTTTTCTTTTCTTGGATTTGGTACATTTCACTGAGAATATATACAGACCCAAGTCAGTAATGTATAGATCGTGGAAAGTTGTCTGTGGATTTTCCTAAATGACAGTGGTCTGCTGCTGCTGCCCACTAGCTCCTAAAGCCTATGGTTGTTCTTAGCTGAGCATCTGTAAGCCAGAAACGTGGAGTCTAAACCACTTGGGGTTTCTGTTTTTCTCCCTCTGTCTTTGTTCTCCCCCTTTTTTTTTTTTTTTTTGTTTCTGCTGGTCTGCCAAGGAGTTGATTTCCCAGGAATACTCACTGCCTTAATCCACAATTCTGTTCAGCCTCGTTCCCTGGGAAGACTACTGTGACACTGGCCATTGACGAAGATGGACTTACACTGGGCACCTTCAAGATGGACAGTTTGTCCTACCTTCCAACCCTTTGGCTTTCATAGCCCAGATGGTTTTGGTATCCACGGTTCCCAGGGAACGAGGCGATGGACAGTTTGTCCTACCTTCCAACCCTTTGGCTTTCATAGCCCAGATGGTTTTGGTATCCACAGTTGAAGTCAGCTGTGATGCTCCCATCCTTTGTCAGCAGCCATGAGCCGTTGTTGTATCTGTCTTGGTAGATGGAGATGTGCATATTCTATTCACCAGTGGTTCCTACACCTTTGCTCCTTTGTACTATCAGCAAGGTGAGGTGCCAGGTACTTTTAGCACTTGTCATTTCCTACTTTATTACTGTACTTCTGCCCTCAGTTTGCTCCCCCAAATGTATACTGGCCTGCAGTCAGGATGCTGAGTCACAGTATAGGGGACTTCTATCTTTTCTTCCATTGAGGATCAGAATATCCATCTGCCAGCCTAGCTGCTTAAGATCTGCCATGATGGGGCTGGTGCTATAGCATAGCAGGTTAAGCCAGCCCTGTGCTGGCATTCCTTGTGGGTGCCAGTTCAAGTCCTTGCTTCTCCACTTCCCATGCAGCTCTCTGCTGGTGTATCTGGGAAAGCAGCGGAGGATGGCCCAGGTCTTAGGCTGCTGTACCACAGGAAGCTAGCTCCTGGCTCCTGGCTTCAGGTTGGCCCAGCTGCGGCCATTGCTGTCATTTGCAGAGTGAACCAGCAGATGGAAGATCTGTCTCTGTTTCTGTCTCTCTCTCTCTCTAACTGTGCCTTTCAAATACATAACTAAATCTTTAAAAACAAACTGCAATGACAGATTCTCCCATTTGTACTTCACAGATGCAGATGGCAAGGGATATGATTTGTGGTCACAGCTGCCATTTAGCTCCCTCTATTCACTTAACGTTGATGACACTGGGAAGATGATTCTTGCTGTTTTTTGGCCTGATTTTTAATGGGAAATCTTCATCTGGCTTAGAGGATTGGAATGTCAAATGTAAGAACCTTAGTTTGAGTGTTCTCTTTCTTCAAGTAAGCTTTGCCTAGCTGTCAGTTTGTCTCCCTCTGTTCCTCCCTCCCTCCCTCCCTTCCTTTCTTTTTTCTTTTAAAGATTTTGTTTATTTGAGAGGTGGAGTTACAGAGAGAGGGAGGAGACAGAGAGAAAGGTCCACTGGTTTAGTCCCCAAATGGCTGCAACTGCCAGAGTTGAGCTGATCCAAAGCCAGGAGCTTCTTACAGGTCTCCCACATGGATGCAGGGACCCAAGCACTTGGGCCATCTCCTGCTTTCCCAGGCCATGAGCAGGGAGCTTGGTTGGAAGAAGAGCAGTGGGACTTGAACCAGCGCCCATGTGGGATGCTGGCACCACAGGTGGAGGCTTAGCCTAATATGCCACAGCACTGGCCCCTGGCAGTCATTTTCAACATGTGAGTGTCATTGTGCATGTTCCTCGTCATGGGAAGGGCTAACTCCTTCCCTCCCAATAGCTATAGAATATTGACATTCACTTGTCTCTCATCAGTGAGCTTTGCTAGTTTTTCCAGGAAGTATTTTTCTAAAGATGGCCAAAGGCAAATTGGCTTCAGTGCTTTCTCCAAGGACATAGTTGGTTTATTCTCTGAGGACTCTGGTGTTAGAGGGGTATAGAGATGTCCTGGAGTGAATGCTACTGCATTAACAAGTATAGGTTCCTAGGGAATTTGGTAGGAGAGAAGGGATAAAGAAACTCACCCATCCCTCATTTCTTTTCTTCCTTTATTATTTTCTCTTACCTTTATATTATTTTCTAACTTTAGTCATTGGTTCACACTCAGAAGACTATATGATTCTGTTGTCCCAATTCTCAGCTGTTGTCCACATCAGGTTGTTTTTCAGAGAAGGACAAAAGTATCAGCGCATTTCAAGTAGCTGTGTTTTTCTTGTGACCACAAGGCTACAAAGCTGACTTCTCTTCAGACCTCACTTATTTGGTGGATGCTTATGTTGGGGCTCACTTGGAGGACTAGACGCAGCTGTTCTATGTTTCATGTTCACAACTATTATTAATTCCTGCGTATGAAATGGCCTTTTTAATGTTTTCTAACTCCATGGTTTGGTTCTGGGGACACCCACCTGTAATGGGAATGACACCTTTACTTGGCACTAGCAGTCTGGGAATGCTGATCCCTGAAATCTGCTTATTTTAATCAGAAAATAGTTCTTTTTGGAAATGATTGGGCTGTGGGTGACAGGGCACTTTTCTTCAACCCTGTTGAAAACTTATGGACTGAGGGTGTTTTTCCTTTTTTATAACCACCAGCATGAATACCCCTCTTTTTCTTCTCTTTATGATAAGGAGAAGAGTAATAGAGATGTTGTAGCTGCCTTCCTTCTCACTTGCTCAGTCAGTCTCCTGGAATTAGGCACTGTGTTAACTTTGTGCAGTAAAGGGCATCTGCCTAAACCCAATGTTACTTTTCAGTAAAACCCAACAAACCTTTTCAATAAGTCCTCGTAAAATCAGCTTACCTTGTGAGTCTCCCATCTTTGGTCTGAAATATGTTGTGAATGGGCCTTTTACGTCAGTGTCCATTAGCTCGAGACCTTCCCACTTAAGGCAGAAGGCTGCAGAGGGACAGCACAAATGCTACCATTGTCTGTCACTTTTGCTATGTCTCCTTTTTCACCCTTTTCATATGTATGTATGTATGTATATATATGTGTGTATATATAGGTAGATATAGATAGATATATATATATTTGAAAGGCAGAGTTACAGAAAGAGAGGGAAATGGTGAGAATGGTGAGAGGGGGAAGAGGGGAGATATTCCAACCATTGATTCACTCCCCAAATGGCTGCAATGAATAGGACTGAGCCAAGCCTAAACCAGGACACTGGAAGTCTAACTAGGTCTTCCATGTGGGTGTAGGGGCCCAAGTACTTGGGCCATCTTCCACTGTTTAGTAGGAAGCTGGATAAGATGTGGAGCAGCTGTGATTCGAACTGGCACTCATAAGGAATGCCAGCACCTTAGGTGGCAATAGCTTAACCCACTGCCACAGTGCCTGCTCTACCCTTTTTCTTTCTGATGAGTTGTATTTGTTCTGATCTTACTTCTTGGAGATAATGGTTGAACAGGTCTTGACATTCTGTTGGACTGTTCTGTTTTGTTTTGGTCATCATTTTTTGAGTGATGTAATAAGTAATCAAGCTGTACTATAGAAGTAGCCCAAGTCCTTGGGCCCCTGCACCCACGTGGGAGACCTGGAAGAAGCTCCTGGCTCCTGGCTTCGGATCGGTGCAGCCCGATTGTTGCAGCCAATTGGGTAGTGAACCATCAGATGGAAGACCTCTCTCTCTCTCTGCCTCTCCTTTCTCTGTGTAACTCTGACTTTCAAATAAATAAATAAATAAATCTTTAAAAAAAAGGGGGGGGGGCGTAGCTGTGATCTGGCAGGTGGTTAAAGCTGCCATGCATTAGGGTGGGACTGATTTTGCCTTTTTATTTCTCCAAATACAAGTGGAAAATGAAATCCTTTCAAAACTACAAAGTAACAACTAGAGATGAAGATTCTTTTCTTCTCATCTAACAAATCCAGCTTGTTTGTGTATTTCCATCTTTTTTTTTTAAGATTTAATTTATTTGAAAGACAGAGTTACAGAGAGAGGTAGAAACAGAGAGAGAGGTCTTCCATCCACTGGTTCACTCCCCAGATGGCTGCAATGGCCGGAGCTGCACTGACTCAAAGCTGGGAGCCAGCAGCTTCTTCCAGGTCTCCCACATGGGTGCAGGGGTCCAAGGACTTGGGCCATCTTCCACTGCCTTCCCAAGACATAGCAGAGAGCTGGATTGGAAGAGGAGCAGCCAGGACTAGAACTGGTACCCATATGGGATGCCAGCACTTCAGGCCAGGGCTTTAGCCTGCTGTGCCACAGCAGCCAGCCCCTGTATTTCCATTTTTTAACCCAAACGTGTCAGACTGCATTCTCTTCAGAGTGTCATGGCATATCTGCTATTTACATGGTTTGCATTATGTGGTGGCATCATCCCCCATGGAGATGGATCACTCACACAGGAATACAGCTGGCTGGAGAGAAATTCAGTGAGTCTGTCTACCAAAGTAAAATGGAATTCTGACCTGGAAATTCATGAAAATCTTAACAGAAGGGTGGGAAAAATTCTTTGTTTCAAGTTGCATGCTCTGTAAATTGGCATCCTTTCTTCTTTTGTTCCATGTATTCCTTTCTTATAGAGCTGTCTGTTCTCCTAGTGCATACACAGGGAGCCTGTGGCCGAGGGTGTTTGTGCATGGCCACAGTATCTGGAGTTGCCTTTGTAGGAAATAAGTCCACCACAGACCACTTTACTCATCAAAGGATGTACTCTGACAGATGAAGTCAGGGATAAGCGAGGCTTAGTTCACAGCCTTGCAAAGAAGGGGGACTGTTGACTAGACACATTCGTGATAGAAGAAATGATGCGTATATACCCTAGTGCACTGGTCCCTCCCCTCCTTTCCTCATTGGCTGAGTACTCAGAAATTCAGTCTCATGCTCAAGCTGACTTACCTCAAACGGTAGAGTTAGAAACATACCAGGGGATTCCAATTCAATCCCATCAAGGTGGCATGTACCAATGCCATCTCACTAGTCCCAGTGATCAATTTCTGTTCACAATTGATCATAATGATAGGACTAAGAACCAAAGGGATCACATAAACAAGACTAGTGTCTGCAAATACTAGCTGATAGAATAAAAAAGGGAGAGAATGATCTAACATGGGAAGTGAGATACACAGCAGACCCATAGAATGGCAGATGTCCTAAACAGCACTCTGGCCTCAGAATCAGCCCTTAAGGCATGCAGATCCGGCTGAAAAGCCCATGAGAGTATTTCAGGCATGGAAAGCCAAGACACTCTGGGGAAAAAAAAAAAAAAAACCTAAATGAAAGATCTCCACGAGTGAGATCCCAGTGGAAAGAACAGGTCATCAAAGAAGGAGGTACCTTTCTCTGAAGGGAGGAGAGAACTTCCACTTTGACCATGGCCTTGTCTAAATATGATCAGAGTCAGTGAACTCAGGGGGCTTCCATAGCCTTGGCAGCTCATGACAAGAGCCTAGGGTGATTACTGATGCCATAAACAAGAGTGTCAATTTGTTAAGTCAACAACAGGAGTCACTGTGCACTTACTCCTCATGTAGGATCTCTATCCTTAGTGTGCTGTACATTGAGATTTAATGCTGTAACTAGTACTCAAACAGTATTTTTCACTTTATGTTTCTGTGTGGGAGCAAACTGTTGAAATCTTTACTTAATGTATGCTAAACTGATCTTCTGTATATAAAGAGAATCGAAAATGAATCTTGATGTGAATGGAAGGGGAGAGGGAGTGGGAAAGGGGAGGTTTGCGGGTGGGAGGGACGTTATGGTGGGGAAGCCATTGTAATCCATAAGCTGTACTTTGGAAATTTATATTCATTAAATTAAAGTTTAAAAAAAAAAAAAAAGAAATTCAGTCTCCCCAGTGCCACCTAAAGAAGGCAAACCCCAGCTTTTCTACCTGTCTCCCTAAGTGTTTTTGTTTCTCAGAAATGGGCTGTTTGCTCTGCCAAGTCAGCGCTATTCCATTTTAACACACCAATTTCTGCCTCACTATAACTTCCTGTTCATATATGAGCTCTGCATTTGTAGCCAAATCTGCCAGTTAACTGTTAGTAATTTTCCAGTCAGAGCTAAGCACTTTATTCTTGTTTTAACAGAGAAGGGAAAGGCTAAAGCAGTATTAAAAATTATTTGTTTAAAAATGCTGGTTTAAAACAACTAGTTCAAAAACAGCCTGCTAACATGTATGAAATAAAGACCAACCTAGGCTCAACAGATGGAGAGGCAGCTAAAACTAATCTTGAGATGTCCAGGATTCTGGTGGGCTCTTCTTAATAATGATTCCCCATCACTTTTCTAAGCACTTTTTCTTTGAAAACGAACCATACATTTTTACTTCTTGTGCCTCTTACTCATTTCTGATTTTTTTTTAATTAATTTTTTTTTTTTGACAGGCAGAGTTAGACAGTGAGAGAGAGAGACAGAGAGAAAGGTCTTCCTTCCGTTGGTTCACCGCCCAAATGGCTGTTACGGCCGGCGCACTGCGCCAATCCGAAGCCAGGAGCCAGGTGCTTCCTCCTGGTCTCCCGTGCAGGTGCAGGGCCCAAGCACTTGGGCCATCCTCCACTGCCTTCCCAGGCCACAGCAAAGAACTGGACAGGAAGAGGAGCAACTGGGACAGAACCAGCACCCCAACCGGGACTAGAACCCGGAGTGCTTGTGCTGCGAGTGGAGGATTAGCCTAGTGTGGCGATGGCCCCATTTCTGTTTTAATTTCTTAACCATGTCAATAACTTTTACAAGAAGGACTTGGATAAAACTGTTTAGTCTTTGCTGTAACCATTGTTGTAGAAGGACCATCTGTGGTTAGGCTAAATATATATGAGCCCCTCAAGACTGAACACAATATCCTGTATGTGTTATCTGAATTCTGTGAGATGATGGATTGATAGAAGATGGAGTTACTCTGGTTACTTTTTTATTTATTTATTTTTATTTTTATTGTTTTGACAGGCAGAGTGGACAGCGAGAGAGAGAGAGAGAGAGAAAGGTCTTCCTTTACCATTGGTTCACCCTCCAATGGCCGCTGCGGTCGGCGCACCGCGCTGACCCAAAGCTGGAAGCCAGGTGCGTCTCCTGGTCTCCCATGCAGGTGCAGGGCCCAAGCACTTGGGCCATCCTCCACTGCACTCCCGAGCCACAGCAGAGAGCTGGACTGGGGCAACTGGGACAGAATCTGGTGCCCTGACCGGGACTAGAACCCGGTGTGCCGGCGCCGCAAGGCGGAGGATTAGCCTATTGAGCCGCGGCGCCGGCCTCTGGTTACTTTTTACGATCTGAAAGAGAATCAGTAAATATCTTCCCACACCTTTGTGTCCAGTCTCTAAGCAGAAGCAAAGGTGTAAAGTAAGGAGGAGACTGTCACTCTGTGGGCACCCTGTGTTTGTGGTCCTTGCTTCTCTTCTTTCCCAAGGTGCTGGAGCAGCCTTCACAAAGTTGTACTGGAAAGCATTTGTGCTTTGGATTTTGAATGTTTGGAAAGTGAGAGAAATATTTTTTCTATAGGAAAAGATTGAAAAGGTATTAGACAAAGTAGACAGCTGCTTTCTTGGCTCCTATAATATGACAAAATGTGTCAGAATATTTACGGCCTGTTTTATGTAAACATATATTTAAGGGACATTAGAAGGTCTGATTTTTCCCATTAGGTGCCATTTAGGTCTTCTCTACAGAACTACTTTCAAATAAGTGCTATTTTTCACATAATCAAGTGATAAGCCTGCTTTAAAAGGGAAAGACAGCTTCAGGGGCAGAGGAGAGAGTAATCTGGGGATGGGGCTTTAGGGGAGAAGAAGGATGGGGAGGCATAAACCTGGAGACCAATAAGCTGGATTTATTTGTGATTCAATTATCATTTTTCTGTAGAAATATAGCTATTAGGGTAAAGTATCCTCTTTCCTAGTAGATGACTCTAGTTGACTTACCTGTCCATTCATCTGCCATCACAGGTGATTCCCAAGGCAGGTGTTGAGCTCTATGGAAAAAAGAAGCCTCTAGAGGTGACATTTTCCTCCTGGAACATGGGAGAAGTGTTTTATGAAAAGCTGTTCATGGAAGATGTATAATTCCCTAGAAAGGCTCCTTGTCCAGGGAAAGGATGCTAATATTTCTGGAGTAATTACGAATAGTCCTTGAGTGTCTTACATATGAAGTGCCCACAGATATGTTCTCCAGGGCCTTGAAAATAAACATTTCCTCAGTAAGGAAACTTTATAACAAAAGAGAAAGTAGGCATTATCTGTTGCCTTGAGCTAGAATCCATGCATTTACTGCTCCTTAGCAATCTGGCTCCTGTCATGTGCATCTCCTGATGATCTGCTTTGGGCCACCCTGCTGTCCAGATTCCTGCCTGAGTGAGTTTCTGGCCAGTCGGCCAGTTTATCCATCTGCCTGAATTGGAGTTGGCTCACTCCAGGGTTGAGGGGCCGAGAACTGCCCATGACTATCCCTGCCTTCTGGCTCACCCAAGGAGGAACCCTGGGCACGGATCCTAAGTGATTTTGTTTGGTCTTCTTTGGTCTTCTTTCCTGGTCTTCCCTGTGGTCAGGGATATTCTCTACTTGGCTCACAGCAGTTTCTGGATTTCTGCTTTGCTGTCATCTGTGATACATTTGAA
The DNA here is from genome assembly GCF_051225735.1 of Oryctolagus cuniculus. NCBI lineage: Eukaryota > Metazoa > Chordata > Mammalia > Lagomorpha > Leporidae > Oryctolagus > Oryctolagus cuniculus. The sequence continues at coordinate 37,726,217 of NC_142882.1, forward strand.
AGTTGTTTCTCAGGTCCTCTCCTAGAAGCCCTGAGTAGGGGGTGGTACTTTATACTGTGAGATGTGTCTTTTTTTTTTTTTTTTTTAAGATTGATTTACTTATTTGAAAGGCAAAGATACATAAAGGCAAAGGCAGAGAGACAGAACCATCCCCTGGTTCACTCCACAAATGGCTGCAAAGGCTGGAGTTGTGCTGATCTGAAGCCAGGAGCCAAGAGTTTTTTCCAGGTCTCCCATGAGGGGGGTGCAGGAGCCCAAAGACTTGGGCCATCTTCTACTATTTTCCTAGGCCATAGCAGAGAGCTGGATTGGAAGAGGAATAGCTGAGACTGCAACCAGTGCCCATATGTGATGCCGGCACTGCAGGTGGCTGCTTTACCCGCTAAGCCACAGCACCAGCCCCGAGATGTATCTTTATAAAGGCAAGTGCCTTAGAGGATCTTCTGTTCTAAGAACCAGATGAACCCATCCAGGTCATGGATCGATGGATGAACAGGGCCTGACTGACATCAGGCTGGTAATGCTGGGGAGTCAATGAATAATTTCCATGGACCCTGGGCCCAAAATGGGGGTAGGGACACTAGCCTTGGCTTTTAGGGGGATTGCTGTTACTGGGGATTATAGGGCAGTATGGAGGTTAGCAGGCTGCACCTCTGGATTGCACCTGGAGCAGATGGTCACTGTGATGGGTCAGCAATCACCATATGACATGGGGCATCACTCTGCCCTCAGCAGACCTATCCCTACTCTTGTTCAACTACTCATGCATCTTGCTGAGCCTCTTTTCTCCTCCCAGTCTGTCGGTGGCACAGACGCCTGTGATGTGTATGGTAGATTCTGGGTGTTCACTCTCAACAATCATGCAGATTCCTTTTCATGCTGCTATTTATGTCTTGTCAGGATGAGGAAATGTTTGTTCAGTTGATATAGGGCTGGGATGGACAGGATGAGCCTCTAGCTTGGCTTGACTCGACTGTGTGCTGCTGGCAGGAGGCTAGGCTTGCTCTGCCTAGGGGAATTTTGCCTGCTTAGCAATTGTGGAAAAGTGATCCCTGCTGTTGCTTGATCACAGTTGTCTGCTATCCTTGCTGTTCTGTATGAGGGTGGCTGGAAGTTGACCATTTCAAGAAGGGATCCCAGGGGCCCCAGGACCAGCTAGCATAGGCAAAGTTAAAGAGGGCTACCTTGTCTTCACCTGCCACCCCCCCTCACCCCCAGCTTCCACCCTGATGAGGCTTGCAAGTGCTTTCAGAGATGTTGGTGACCTTGCCGTCTCTCTGAGGGGCATGGAGCTTGGAAGAGAGTTCTCTGTGTGGAACCAGGGATGGTTGGGTCCCTGCCCCTTGTGTCCTGCATCCCTGTGCCCCAGGTCATCCTAAGGACTCAGCCTTGGGTTAGTTTCCTGTCTGTCCTTTGAGTGGAGGGTGGGGAATGGAGTGAGGGGCAGGAGATTGATTGGTGTAGAGGGCAGACAACAGGACCATGGGGTGATGGGGGATGGTGGGGTATGCAGGTGTTTCTGGGAGAAGGACGAGTGTGCGGGGGCATGGGGAGGGCCTTTGAGGTGCTGAGGGCTTAAGAAGCATGAGGGCATGTGCCCAGGGGCGTAGATTTGCAGACTTATGCATCAGGACTCAGCTTTTTCCTGGGTACCTGGGCACTTGCACAATTGTCCTTTCAGTCCAGAACTTTGCCCATCACCTTTTCAAGGCTGTGAAGCACTCTGGGAGCATTTCCAAAGCCCAGGCTTTGTGTCAGCCAACAGTGGTGTCCAGCCATGGCCTCCACAATCAGGCACACAGTGGACACTGCAGCATTCATTAGGGCCCTGGTGGTTTCTGGAACTCTTCCCCTGGGAAGCTTTCCAGATTCCTTCTGGTCAACCCAAGTTCATTGCTTGAAGGCCTTTCTTTGAAACAAAACACATATACTGTATTCAAATAACAAAAGGTGCATCACACCTCTCCCTTTGTGGGAGTGTGGAAAGGGAGTTAGGAAGATTTATTTATTTATTTATTTATTTTTTGACAGGCAGAGTGGACAGTGAGAGAGAGAGACAGAGAGAAAGGTCTTCCTTTTGCCGTTGGTTCACCCTCCAATGGCCGCCGTGGCCAGCGCGCTGCGGCCGGCGCACCGCGCTGATCCGATGGCAGGAGCCAGGAGCCAGGTGCTTTTCCTGGTCTCCCATGGGGTGCAGGGCCCAAGCACTTGGGCCATCCTCCACTGCACTCCCTGGCCACAGCAGAGAGCTGGCCTGGAAGAGGGGCAACCGGGACAGAATCCAGCGTCCCAACCGGGACTAGAACCTGGTGTGCCAGCACCGCAAGGCGGAGGATTAGAGTTAGGAAGATTTAAAAACCCTTTTCTATGCTTCTCCTGCCTTCATTATTATCCATCCACAAGGATGAGCCCTGGGTTTCTTTTGACCTCTTTGTCCTTTCATTGTATTTATATGCAAGAAACTGAGTTTCTGAGTCAGGAGGGAACTTGACTAGGGTGAGACATCTGCGTAATACCTGGGTTGGAGAACTCCCAATCTCAAGATGTTTTCTTTTTTTTTTAATAATTTTTTTTTTTATTTGACAGGTAGAGTTATAGACAGTGAGAGAGAGAGAAACAGAGAGAAAGGTCTTCCTTTCGTTGGTTCACTCCCCAAGTGGCCGCTACGGCTGGCACTGCGCCGATCTGAAGCCAGGAGCCAAGTGCTTCTTCCTGGTCTCCCATGCGGGTGCAGAGGCCCAAGCACCTGGGCCATCCTCCACTGCCTTCCCGGACCACAGCAGAGAGCTGGACTGGAAGAGGAGCAACCAGGACTAGAACCTGGTGCCACAGGTGGAGGATTTAACTAAGTGAGCCTCAGTGCCGGCCCCAAGATGTTTTCTTATTCCAGAAATTTCTATCATATTGATTGAAATTAAAGAGCTACTAGAAATTGTGAGTTGGAAATTGGGGCAATTTATAGTTAGATTCTCTATAACAATGTTTGAGTACTGTTCCCATTTGAAATCTTAGAGTTTCTGGTGTATGCTTAGACTGTAAGTTACAAGACACTGTTACCCTCTTGCCTAGATAAGACACATCTGCAACCCTTGCCCATGTGGTCATCTACTCTCATGTGAGGTTTAGGATAGGGACTTGAAGGGACCTTGTAGGTCAGGGGAAAAATACAGATTAGGGCTGAGGTAAGGACTTCTGGGCAGAGATTAACAGGGGAAAGAGAGGGAGGATGAGTAGGTAAAGGCCTCTTACTTAGAAGGATGGTGGGGGATGCCTCTTAAGTAGTGTCTGTGTGCATTCTTTTGGGGATTTTGAAAGAGGGCTGTCCATTACCTAGAGCACACAAATAAACCAGGTGTTTTTCTCTTCATAGAAAGGGAACCCCAAGGGCCTGGGAATATCAGAGAAGGGTTCTGGTTATCAGTGAGACAGGTAGGGAGTAGGAAGGTGGGAGTGGGAAACACTGAACCTCTCTCTAGACCTGGATTTGAGTCTTTTATTTAAATAGACTCATTTAAATGTGACTCATATTTGAAAAGTTTTCTGTTCATATGTATATAGCAGAAATACACATTGAAACACATGAAAAGTCACATGATAGCTCAACTCCTGTCAGCTCTTTTTGTGGTACCCTTTAAATTTAAGGGATGAGGTTCAGCTGACTACTGGGACAGAACCCCGCTATTGGTCATGAAACACCAAGTTCTGCTGTCCGGTACCCAGCACTTCTCATATAATATCAAAAAGGACATGGGAAACAGGAAGAGCAACATTGAAAATGGTATTTAGGGCCAAATGCCATGATCACAATGAAGAAGGAATTCTTCTGGCAGGTTGGAGTTAGAAGTAGGTAAACAGCATGGACAGCAGCCCAGGCGTGGAGGAAGAACCAACAGGCTGTAGTTAGGGCTTAGGCTTCAGCTTCCTTCCCGAACAGGAAAAAAAAAAAAAAAAAAAAGAAAAGAAAGAAAGAAAAGAAAGGAAAGAAAGAAAGGAAGAAAGGAAGGAAAGGAAGGAAGGAAGGAAAGAAAGAAAGAAAAAGAAAGAAAAAGAAAGAAAGAAAGAAAGAAAGAAAGAAAGAAAGAAAGAAAGAAAGAAAGAAAGAAAGAAAGAAAGAAAGAAGAAAGAAAGAAATAGGACAACCTCAGACTAACAAATCTCTGGATGCATTGCTTCCAAACAGACCCAATCTGCTGTGGCTTCATTTAGACTGAGCAAAAATCAAGGTTAACTTATACATGAAAGAACCCAGGTAGGTGGACTTAACTCTTTCCTAACAGTATTGATTGCAAATGCTGCCTCCTCCTTCTGATTTCTCAGCGTGGTGCTGATAGCTTTTATTGCGATTTTTCTTTCTTTGAAGAGAGCATCTTCTGCTGAAGGGCCTAGTACTTTCTTCATGGCAAAGCTGTTTATGAGAAGTTGAGTGGCTTGTAAGAGACTTTCTCATTAAGTCTGGGACAGAGCTGGCATTATGGCTCATAGCCAGTTCATACCCAGATTCTTGATGACATTATATTGATTTTGGAGCATTGAATCCCTCTTTGTTTTTTTTGTTTTGTTTTGTTTTGTTTTTTGACAGGCAGAGTGGACAGTGAGAGAGAGAGAGACAGAGAGAGAGAAAGGTCTTCTTTTGCCATTGGTTCACCCTCCAATGGCCACCGCGGCCGGCGCTGATCCGATGGCAGGAGCCAGGTGCTTATCCTGGTCTCCCATGGGGTGCAGGGCCCAAGCACTTGGGCCATCCTCCACTGCACTCCCTGGCCACAGCAGAGAGCTGGCCTGGAAGAGGGGCAACCGGGACAGAGTCTGGTGCCCTGACTGGGACTAGAACCCGGTGTGCCGGCGCCACTAGGTGGAGGATTAGCCTATTGAGCCGCGGCGCCGGCTGCATCCTTCTTTGGTAATGATACATGTGCCCTGGAGTCTGTTGGGGCATTCCTGTGATTCCCAGTTCTATCTCTATGAGATGCTGGAACTACAGGGCATAGTACTGTCTCATCTTAGGTGTTGATTGGTGGGAGTGGCTGAAAGCATAGCAGAGTACTTGGGGCATTACTCAGTTGTCATCCTAGGTAGGGAGTGCAATTCACTAATTTATACACCTAGCCAGGTGTACTGAGTACTTGGCATTTTCCAGGCAGTGGTCTAAGTACTGAGGAGGGATGCTGAACAAAGTAGATTAAACTTCCTGCTCTCTGGACCTTAAACTTTAGTTAGCAGTTGCAGGGTGTTGTGGAAAGTGCTCTAAAGAGGAAGTATAAAATGCCATAGGATTCAAAGTTATGAGCATCTAGTCTTGTCTAAGAGTCAAAGATTGGGACTGGCACTGTGGCATAGCAAATAAGGCTGCCACCTGTAGTGCTGGCATCCCATATGGGCTCCTGTTTGGGTCCTGGTTGCTCCACTTCTGATCCAGCTTCCTGCTAATGTGCCTGTGAAAGCTGCAGAGGATGTCCCAAGTGCTTGGGCCCCAGCATCCACGTGGGAGACCCAGAAGAAGCCTCTAGCTCGTGGCTTCAGACTGGCTAGCTCTGGCTGGTGTGTCCATTTGTGGAATGAACCAATAATTGGGAGATCTTTCTTTCTGTCTCTCTCCCCTTCTGTAACTCTGCCTTTCCAATAAATAAATACCTCTTTAAAAAAAAAAAAAGTTCAGGGATAACCTTCTGGAATGAAACATGTGACCTTTGTGTTGATTTCTCAAAATTAAGAAGGAGTTATTTATTCAAAGGATCTATGCAAAGCAGTTTGCTTTTTTGGACAATGCACAAAATGTAAGTGGAAGAAAGAACTCCAGAGCTGTCAAGGATTGCTTATGAGAAAGTAACAAAAAAAATTTCTTCCTGCTAGGGATGAGAGCTGACCTCCAACTGCCAGGCATGCTTCAGAGTCCATTTTGTGTTCATGTGGTTGTGAGGCCTGACATCATAGGTTGCCTTGCTTTTCAAGTAATTTTGTAAAGATGAGTCACTATCAAATACTTCTTAATGATGTGTAATCTGTTAGCCACCAGGAGACTAAAGAATACTCAGAAGCATGCCTAGCCCAGAGGAGACATTCAGGAAATACTTGTTGAATGAAAGAGAGCATTGCTCTGCTGATACTCGTTGAGGTGAACTAAGGGTCCTGTCTTTTTATTTATTTTTTTTTTTTTTAATTTATTTGACAGGTAGAGTTATAGACAGTGAGAGAGAGAGAGAGAATGGTCTTCCTTCCATTGGTTCACTCCCCAAATGGCTGTTACCGATGGCACCGTGCCAATCCGAAGCCAGGAGCCAGGTGCCTCTTCTGGTCTCCCATGCAGGTGCAGAGCCCAAGCACTTGGGCCATTCTCCACTGCCCTCCCCGGCCACAGCAGAGAGTTGGACTAGAAGAGGAGTAACAGGGACTAGAACCCGGCACCATATGGGATGCTGGCGCCGCAGGTGGAGGATTAACCAAGTAAGCTACGGTGCTGGCCCCCTGTCTTTTTATTGATGTCACGTTCAGCTCTCTGTTTTGCCTTCTGCAAAGGCATGCTAATTCTCCAGACCTAGAGTGCTATTGACCATTAGCTGAAGCCACAAAGTATCCAGGATTCTTTGCAGAATTCATGGGAGGTGCATTTCTCATGGGAGGTGCATCACTCAGCCTTGATGTTCATGAAGGAGCTTAAGTGTGTAGTGCCAACAGCAATGAAGAAGGAAAAAAGGAAGGCACAGGAAGCCATTGTTCCAGCATGGTGCGCACAGGCACACCAAAAATAGTTTATTCCAACTGAGTCCTTGGTGCTGTGCCAACATCATTGTGGTTTCCCTTCCCTGGCCTCTTCATCATTTCTCTAAACCTATGGACATTCCTTGGGTTCCTGTGTGTAGAGCACTGTCTACAGTGGTGTTTTCAGGGAAGTCAATAGAGGCACTGCTTCCTCTTCCTTGGGAGCCTTGTGGTCAAAGTGGATAGTTAGGATGCGTATGTGAAGAAGGAATGGCCATGTGAAGTAACAGACAGGAAGGGCTTGAGCATTTCAAGAGCAGGAGTCATCCTGTGATCTCAGGACTGCTAGCTTCAGATCATATGTGATAGTGGTTGTGAACTGGGTCCTCAAGTGTGGGGATTATCGTATATAATGCAGATTCCCTCGGTCTGCACTAGTCCTCCTGAGCAGAATCACAGGGAATGCTGCATAGGAGTCTGTCTTTAGCAAGCAGCCTCCAGAGATGATGCTTGTGGACCTTGTGGTTTCTGGGTCATTTGTCTATTGGGACAGCTTCAGAGGAAGGTTTTGTATATGACTTTGATCCTGAAGGAATGGAGTTAGGATTAGGAGAGTGGAGAGAAACAGGGTGCCATTGCACCAAAAAGTGGGAAGGAAATGAGTAAGAATATAGGTCTGCTCCCAATAGTGTCTTTCTTATACCCAGTCTCCTGTCCTGTGGAAGGAGCTGTCCAACTGCCTTGTGTTCCCCCTAATTTGCTTTGATCCTCCATTGGCAGTTTTCTGTTATTTATATTTACATGTTGCTGACAGGCTGACTGCTCCATCCTCCCCTTCTCAGGGAAATGGTTTATTTAGGACATGGCCAGGTGGAGTGGCTCGAGGTGCTTAGAAAGATGCAAGTGAGGCTCGGCACACGTTGGTGTGGCCTGGGTTTCCACCAGCTCATCTTCTTGCTATAGTTACCCTGCCTGGAGAGGCTTGAGATTTTTAATTTATTTTATTTTATTTCATTTCATTTCATTTTTTAATTTTTACTTTATTTTATTTTATTTATTTTTATTTTTTGCTAGCTTTTTCTTTTTGCCATTCTTTAAGTTTTCAAATGCTTGATTGTAAAGAAATACATGTTGGAGGGTTAGAAGTGGCTCTCAGAATTAGTCCCCAGCACATGCAGATTGGCCTTCAGTTTCAGGGCTTAACCCTTCTTGGGGCAGTGTCAGTGGAAGGTTAAATATACCACAAATTGGGCTTAGAGTGAGGTTCTGTTGGCTTTTGAAACCTGTGTACAAGAGAATGCACTCATCAAACTTGCTTTTAGACTTAGCAGTGGGGTTCTTCCTCGAAGTAATTTCCTGCCTCCTGTTAAAATGCTTACTTCATTTTATTGTCATTATTTGCTTAGTTTTTTTCTCTCCCATGCACCTGTGTCTTTTTGTATGTCACTGCATATAGTGGCAGGAACAAGAGGTAGTGGTTTTAAGAATAAATGAATCCTAGATCTTTCTTTCCTCTGCTGAGTTCTGCTGAGAGTTTCTTGTTAGCTCCATCCACTCTGACACAGCATGAAGGATGCCCAGGGTTGAGCACACCTCCTGGAACACTGACAAGTAGCAAGTGGTACACAGCAAAAGAGAAAAATTAAGAGACTGGGTAAAAACCCAGAGCCAAAGGCTCTGGGTTTGTCAGGTACTAGCTGTGTGACTCTTGGTAAATTTATTTTTCTGAGCTCCAGCTATTCATATATAAAATTAGAGGTCACAAATAATTCTTGCCATACTTCACAGAGTTGCTGAGAAAATATTTTTTTAAAAGATATATTTATTTATGTGAAAGAGTTACACAGAGAGAGGAGAGGCAGAGAGAGAGAGAGACAGGTCTTCCATCTGATGGTTCACTCCCCAATTGGCCACAACGGCTGGAGCCACGCCAATCCAAAGCCAGGAGCCAGGAGCTTCTTCTGGGTCTCCCACGTGGGTGCAGGGAACCAAGGACTTGGGCCATCTTTTACTGCTTTCCCAGGTCATAGCAGAGAGCTGGATCAGAAGTGGATCAGCTGGATCTCAAACTAGCGCCCATATGAGATGCCGGCGCTTCAGGCCAGGGTGTTAACCTGCTGTGCCATGGCGCCGGCCCCCGAGAAAACAGGTTTTAAAAAGCAATTTCTTAATTTGAAATACAGAGTTACAGAGAGACAGGGAGAGAATCAGACAAAGAAATTTTCCATCTGCTGGTTCAGTCACCAAATGGCTGCAATAATCAGGGCAAAGCCATAAGAACTCCATCTGGGTCTCCCACATGGGTGGCAAGGGTCAAAATACTTGGACCACTTCTGCTACCTTCCCAGGTAGAGTAGCAAGGAGGTAGATCAGAAGCAGAGCAGCTCATACTTGAACTAGTGCTGTGACATGGGACTGGCCACACAGGTGGTGGCTTAATATGGTGTATCACAGGCCCGACCCACAGGAATGTTTTGTAATCTACAAATAATCAAACAAATGCCATACATATACACCATATGTATGGATATTAATACACACACACACAAATGTTTGTCTAGGTAGGGGCTGGCATTATGATGTAGCAGGTTAAGCTGCTGCCTATAATGACAGAATCCCATACAGGTTTCAGTTCATGTCCCAGCTGCTCCACTTGCAATCCAGCTCCCTGCTAATGTGCCCAGAAACAAGTAGAAGATGTCCCAAGTACTTAGCCCCTATACCCATGTGGGAGACCTTGCTTCTGATTTCAGCCGGGCCCAGCTCTGAATGTTATGGTTGGGAGATCTCTCTCTTTCCTTCTCTATGGCTCTGCCTTTCAAATAAACAAATCTTAAAAAATGAAAAATTTGTAAAGAAAAAGCCAATATAGGGTACTAAAATAGCTTATGAAATACCTAAGTGTACAACTTAGAGGGAGCCCTCTAACATGCAGTTCTGTACTTGTAATTGGGCTATAGCAGAGTCCATTCCCTGATGCTGATTACAGCTTTCTTCCCCAGCTGGTTTGGGGCAAAATTTACCCAACTTTTATAGGACTCCTATGTTGTCTCAACTGGCATTTCAGCTTGCCATATCCATATTAGGAAATCACTGTTTTGCCATTTTTCTCAACAGAAATCACAGACCTTTATTTTTTTGTTTCCAGGGCCAGTGACTCTTTTCTTTTTCTGTGAAAGGAAACGTTCTGGCTCAGAGGCATAATACCTTGGCCTTGGGAATGATAGGCAGAGTTGAGGTTGAAGAGGTCTTTCTGCCCTAGAGATCTTTTTTAGGCTGCTAGCAATGCTGTGCTCTGTGCTAGGGTACTATGATGAGATGAAGAAGTCATGTCAGATTTGCAAGGATTTAGAAAGGTTTGTCCCTTAGGTGACGTCTTCAGAAATCAGAGCTGTCTAGGAGGATTGGGAAAGCCTTATCTGGTTTACTTGTGTGATTATTTAATAGACAAGCAGATTTATTATCAAGATCTTAACTAACAAGTCCAACTTCCAACTTATAAATCTTACTTCCCAGGGGAATTATTCTCCTATCCTCCTTAAGCTAATAGCCATGCCAGATGGATTGAAATTCAGTCTTTTGATTAGTATTAAAATGAGAGCTGGCCAAATGCAAAAACATGGTGCTACTCCTAGTAGTAATAGCATGCATCCTTTGAGCACCTGCTTGGTGTCAGACACTGTGCTAAGTGCTTTGAAGGTAATCTTTTTTTTCAATCTTTATAACACCTTTATGAGACAGATGCTATATATCTCCATTTACAGGTGAGGAGACTGAGCCCAAGTATTTTTAAGTGAAGTTCCCCTTGTCACCCAAGAAAGAAGTAGCATAGGTGAAAATCAAAGCCAGACAATGTAGCTATAGAGTCAATGAGAAGGAAGAAAACAGTAGGGAAGGGAGACCTATGGATATGATTCATGAGATAATCAGATTAAGAGTGATACTTCTGTTTCCTCATTGAGTGTATGACACTGTTCTTTTTAAATATTCTTTTTAAATATTTCTTCAAAAGGCAGAGTGACAGAAGGAGAGAGAAATTCTTCATCCACTGATTCACTAACCAAATGACTTCAACCACCAGGGCTGGGGCTAGGCTAAATCCAGGAGCCAGGAATTCCAACCACATCTCCCAAATAAGTGGCTGGGGTCCATGTACTTGGGCCATTTTCAGTAGATTTCCAGGTATCTTAGCAGGAATCTGAATTAGAAGCATGAAGTACCAGGAATCCATCTGGCAGTTTGATATGGAATGCCAGTGTTCTAGGGTGAGCCAGGATGAAGCCTGGTCCTGGGAACACCACCTGGGTCTCCCACATATATGGTAGGGATTCAACACATGGGCCATCTTCCACTGGTTTCCCAGGTTCACCAGCAGGAAACTGGATCAGAGGCCTTGTCATGGAATTCATTAGAATGTTTCATTGTGATCTACTCCTTTTTACATTGAATAACTTGGACTCTAGTACCTTAAAGGGATAAGGGGATTGGCCTAGCCCCCAGCTGTTGTGAGCATTTCAGAGTGAATAAGTATTTCAGAGATATCTTTGTGTCTATGTCTGCCTCTCTGCCTTTCAATTTTAAAATGTTAAAATATATTTAAAAACTATTGGGTGTGTAATAACCCCTATGTTCTACTTTCAGGGGTCGGGGAATGGACATGGTTACTGATGTGGGTCTACTGTCACTTGTTTTAGGTATGGAGAATAGTCTGATTTTGTGTCTTTTTAAATGGAAGCTAAAGGAAAGCTTTGACAATGCATATCATTTATGATAGTATTTATATATTTATTCTTATTTCAAAGTCATTTCCTTGTTTTTGATTTTCAATTTAATTTGATGGCTCTGCATCTATTTAAAGCCAAATTTTAGTTTTAGTTTCTGTAGAAAGAGCTAGGAGGGAATATGTACCCTACTTATTTCACTGAGTAATAGAAGAGTTTTTAAAGAAAATGAACTGAAAACACTCAGGTAACTGGAGACATCTCATAGTGCTGAGAGTGCAGAGGAGAGAATAGATGAATGCTAAATAGTACGCACTTTTATGCATTCCCATGTAAAAATTTGACTTCTAAATGTATTCATTTTGCTTTGCAGTCTTGATATTTTATTTATTTTGAACCTCAGGCAACTGTATCTTGTAGAATGAGAAAAAATATAATCACTACTCATGTGATCTCTGGTCTCCTACTATGTGACAGGTGATGTGAAGCCACAGAGATGCATGAGACTTAGAACTTTCCCCCAAGAGAACTTCAGATTTAGTTTAAGGAACAAGACATAAACACAAGACAAGTTAGGTAATTACATAGGATCTAAATAGCAAGGCATGACATGAGTAGTGGACAAGTAAATTTTGGATGCAGTATTCCTTAGAGAAGTTCAAAAGAAGTCATTTTTAGACTGGTGGGAAATGAAGGGTATGATTGTAAGGCTGCCACAAAACACACCAAACACCGATGTTAGAGGAGAGGTTTATTTTCAGGTGGAGAAGCCTGATGTGTCAGGGGAAAGGGTGAGAAAGTAAGAGAGAGGAGGAGAGCATAAGAGAGAGATCAAGAGAGAGTAGGTGTTCATGAACAGGTCCTTTCAAACCTTTGCTGGGGGCAGGGGAGTGGGTGGGCAAGGCAGAGAAATAGGAGCAGAGAATCCCATTAGGGTGGGGGTAGAGCTGACACTTGTGGTTGGACCATCTGGTCATTTGGCTTCCAGCAATGGCAGCAGGGGCCAAAGCCCAAGATGAAGTCTGGGGCATGGATGGCGCCGCAGATAAGACTGTGCCATTTTACTAACAATGATAACTTGAAAAAATTGGCAAGGGGAGAGAAAAGGCTTATGGAGAGGGAGTTAAACTTAGCAATTACTGAAGCCTTATTTTGAAACTTCTGCCTTAAGGCTGTCATACTGAGGCAGTGATTGGAAAGCTCTTTGCAAATAAGATCTCATCCCAAAGTGTTTAGCAGGTAAAAATTCCACACATGTGGAAGGCATGTGAGAATGAAGGTTACTAGGCTGTCATTGCTGCTCAACTATATTAAGTAAAGTGAAAAGTGGCATATTTGAAAAGTTTAGCTCCCACTCTTGCAGATGGAGGGATTCATAAAACCCTGAGGAAATTTTAAGCAAACTTTTAGATATTTCTTTGGGAAAAGTATTTCCATGACTATGTATCTTTCCTGATTTCTTTGCTTCGTTGAAAAAAATATAATTACTAATAAGGAAGCAAAAGATAACAGGAGCCAGATCCAAACTTAGGAAGAAAAATAGTTGAGTTACCCTGCTAACTTGGTCTCCCTTAGGAAGTTTATTGTAAATGGCAGTTTGCTAATGGCCCTCTTGGGTGAAACCAGCTTAGCACTGGCATTTTTGGAGATGAGGGCCTTCGAATTTATTGGTTTCCTACATATAAGGAAGTAGGCATTGGGCACTTCAACCTTATTAATTGATTTGGAAATGTGAATGATGTTCATTAAGCAAGCTGGTACCCAGGCTTTGTAATTAATGTGAAATCAGCATTTCTATATAAGAGGGCTTTATAAAGTCGATGGAAAATGCATATTTTTGAAAAACTTCATGGATTTTAATTTTTTTGCATCAAAGTAAAGTTTAAATTTTTTCATGATCTCTTTGAAGTCCCTTTTAAATCCATGTTTATATGTATATTAACACTTACAGCAATTGTGAAAGGCTTTGAGGCATTTGGGCTTCTTAAGGACCTTATTTTAATTACCTTATTGTAATGAAAACAGAACCTGAGAACTTTAAGCATCCCAGCTTTGAATCCTCTGAGTATACCTCCTTGTCTACATAGGCAGCTTTCAATGGGTTCCTCCCTTTTCTAAGATAGCATCAACGTGCACTAAATGGGTAGACATTTAGCTTAACAGTTAAGATGCTGCATGGAGGCTGCGTCTCATAACTGAAGTCTGAGTTTGAACGCTGGCTTCTTTCCATTCTTTCTGCTAATATGCATCCTTGGAGGCAGCAGGTAATGGTACAATCACCTGGGTCCTGGCTACTCATGTGGGAAACCCAGACTGAGTTCTGGGCTCCTGCTTCTACCTGGCTCAGCCCTGGTTGCTGCAGACATTTGGGAGTGATCTATCTATCTCTGTCTTCAAAATAAGAGTAATAATAGAGAAGCATTAAACCTGAGATTTCAGAAACAAATATTTAGATAAGTAAGGAAATGTATTTTCCTGAATCTGCCCACTTTTCCACATATCCCACTGTATATAGAATTTGTGGCCCAGAAGCATAAGACCTTTTTCCTACTTTGGTAGACTGGAAACCCAGAGGTAAGAGGAGGCAGAAGTCATAACAAAGAGCAGTGAGAGAGAGAGAGAGAGAGAGAGAGATGAAGAAAGGATGAATTGCAACCACAGAGGAGGAGCAGAGGCAGCTGGTAATCTTCCAAGGGCCAGGTGCCTAACTCTACTCTGATCTAAATGATTCAATGTGCTCAGAGGACACAGACTGAAAAATAGGAGAAGATGCTCCTCAGGTATGGTAAGCATATGTGTATCAGAGGTCAGACCTGTTACTAGTGCCTCTGAGGTGAGTGAGGTACTCTGGGTGACTCATGGCACAAAAGACACTTGTGAGATTCTCCTGGGTGCTGCTGTCATCTCATGGCTTTCTTATTTGCAGCAGCCTGGCACAGCAGGTGCTTGATAAAAGTGTGTTGGCTGGGCCGGCGCCGCGGCTCACTAGGCTAATCCTCCGCCTAGCGGCGCCGGCACACCGGGTTCTAGTCCCGGTCGGGGCGCCGGATTCTGTCCCGGTTGCCCTTCTTCCAGGCCAGCCCTCTGCTGTGGCCAGGGAGTGCAGTGGAGGATGGCCCAGGTGCTTGGGCCCTGCACCCCATGGGAGACCAGGAAAAGCACCTGGCTCCTGGCTCCTGCCATCGGATCAGCGCGGTGCGCCGGCCGCAGCGCGCCAGCCGCGGCGGCCATTGGAGGGTGAACCAACGGCAAAGGAAGACCTTTCTCTCTGTCTCTCTCTCTCACTGTCCACTCTGCCTGTCAAAAAAAAAAAAAAAAAAAAAAAGTGTGTTGGCTGAATATCTGAATGAATGCTGATGCGAGCCCCCTAACACTGACCCCTATTGTGGCTTCTGTGACCAGAAGGAGTGAGACTGCAAAGAGCTTATTTGTGTCCTATTGGTAACTTTCTTATAACAGCTATAAATAGCAGGCTATCCAGGTATACAATAGGTCCTTCATCTGGGGTTCATGAAATGGGATGCAAAGTTAGGATTATCCAGGTGGAAAGTCAGAAGTATCTATGCCACAGAATGGCTGAGAAGCACTGCTTTACCCGAGTCTGCTGCATGTTGTTGGACAGAACCAATTCCAGCGTTAGTTATGTGTTCCTGATAGTTGCAGCCTATGCTTTCCCTCATCCCTGTCAATTACCAGTACTTCTCTGAATCACCCCTTGCTACTAATGGAAGAGAAGCATGCTTCCAAGATCTTGAATTTGAGCCTGCATGTTTCCTGAGGGAGAAAGCAGCCTTCTCTCCTGCATGCTGGCTACTTCCTCTGAGGTCCCCTGTTACATCTCCAAGACAGGGAGATTGTAAGGGAAATCTTCCAATGCAGAATTGACTCCATATATGCCTTTGCCCAGCAGACAATGCTATTTTTGAAATAACAAAGGAGAAAGAAATGGGTGGGAGTGGAGGGCAGAGGGCTGATGCATATTTTGGCAACCCATGTGATTCTCCTGTAGGTAAGTCCCATGTGCAAAATTATGGCTTATACTGATTGCTTCCTCTCTTTCCAGACTGTGGTGCTAAAATGAGCCAATAACAGGAATGTGCTATGGATATTTGAATATTGTACAAATTTTTCCTTCTTGGTTTTGAATTTAAAACATAATTATGTTTGACTTTAAATTGTCATTTATTGCTAAAATAAACTAATCTAAAATATCCGAAGCAGCCTTTGAGCATCACGTTGTTGACACCCCAGACATAGCCAAATGTAATTGGTATTGATGTGGAATTGTTGGATGAATACTCATCCACACATACATATACACATTATTTTATTTAAATAATGTGCAGAAATCTAATATAAGTATACTTCAGAACATTCATGAAAGTGGAATTGAAAGATAAATTAATTTTACTGAAAAAAGGTTGAAATTCATGCATATTGGTTTATAACCTGCATTTTCCATATATGTTTTGTGTGTCAGGCACTCGTAAGCAACAACCCTTAGTCCATACTTTTTTCCATACCCCAGCAGTCTCCTTAGCCACTTGGTTTTAGGCCCTGTAAACCTTTTTTATCACATTTACTCTAAAGATTACTGATGCCATAAACAAGAGTGTCAATTTGTTAAGTTAACAACAGGAGTCACTGTGCACTTACTCCTCATGTAGGATCTCTGTCCTTAATGTGCTGTACATTGTGATTTGATGCTATAACTAGTACTCAAACAGTATTGCTCACTTTGTGTTTCTATGTGGGTGCAAACTGTTGAAATCTTTACTTAATATATACTAAACTGATCTTGTATATATGAAGAGAATTGAAAATGAATTTTTTTTTTTTTTTACAGGCAGAGTGGACAGGGAGAGAGAAAGGTCTTCCTTTGCCGTTGGTTCACCCTCCAATGGCCGCCGCAGCCGGTGTGCTGCGGCCAGCGCACCGCGCTGATCCGATGGCAGGAGCCAGGTGCTTCTCCTGGTCTCCCATGGGGTGCAGGGCCCAAGCACCTGGGCCATCCTCCACTGCACTCCCAGGCCACAGCAGAGAGCTGGCCTGGAAGAGGGGCAACCGGGACAGAATCCGGCGCCCTGACCGGGACTAGAACCCAGTGTGCCGGCACCGCAAGGCGGAGGATTAGCCTAGTGAGCCTGGACACCTGCCTGAAAATGAATCTTGATGTGAATGGAAGGGGAGGGGGAGCGGGAAAGGGGAGGGTTGCGGGTGGGAGGGAAGTTATGGGGGGGGAAAGCCATTGTAATCCATAAGCTGTTTTGAAAATTTATATTCATTAAATAAAAGTTAAAACAAAAAACAATTCTAGAATTTGTTGTGCAAAATTCACAATTGGTAAATGGTGTGCTCTTTAGATCTAGTTTGTAAATGTTTTCAGTCTACAAGGTGAAGACAAACTAAAGCCATGGGTCTTAGAGTGTAGCCTGCAGCAGCCTCAGCTAGAGGGTTTGTTAAAGGCTGGATTGCTGGGCACCATTCCTGAGTTTCTGTTGGAATCATCAGGTAGTGCCTGTTTCTCACTTCCCAGCTGATACTGATACTGCCAACCACCACTGCCTTAGAGATACTTCTTCAGACCAAAAGGCCTTGGCAGCTCTTTCCCTGAGAAATAGGTGTGTTGTTGTATCATGATAACTAATATTAGCCTTAGAAATACCGTTACTTTTAGCTTTGTTTCAGAAATTCAACTTCAAATATGTACCTCAGTTTTCATAAAATATCAATAATATCAGGCCGGCGCCGCGGCTCACTAGGCTAATCCTCCGCCTAGCGGCGCCGGCACACCAGGTTCTAGTCCCGGTTGGGGCGCCGGATTCTGTCCCGGTTGCCCCTCTTCCAGGCCAGCCCTCTGCTGTGGCCAGGGAGTGCAGTGGAGGATGGCCCAGGTGCTTGGGCCCTGCACCCCATGGGAGACCAGGAAAAGCACCTGGCTCCTGGCTCCTGCCATCGGATCAGCGTGGTGCGCCGGCTGCAGCGCGCCGGCCGCGGCGGCCATTGGAGGGTGAACCAACGGCAAAGGAAGACCTTTCTCTCTCTGTCTCTCTCTCTCACTGTCCACTCTGCCTGTCAAAAAAAAAAAAAAAATCAATAATATCCATTCACCTTTGTCTTACATTGGAGCTCCTATTCTTTTTTTCCTATTCTGATTTTCCATGTGTATTCATTACAAAGTTATTTGTTATACATATTCCTATTAGCTGTTTTATGGAATGTGATATATAGATATCTTTTCTTGGCATTTGACATTCAAATCAACTCTAAAATAGTCTGTATTTTAGATTGTTTTGTGCATTAGCTATGGGCATATTTACCCAGAAACTTTGACTAGAAACATCAAGTAACTAAATGATGGAAAACTAACAAAAAAATAAAAAGGAAGATGGTGACAGAAATGCTTAGTGAAAATCATATAATTATCTTAAGTAGCCAACACAGACAGCATCCTAAAAGTAGAAACATGTGTATAAGTGAATGTATATGGGCACATATTTATAGACTTAACATCTGTAGTCAGAAAGAAATCTTAAAGGTGTGAAAATCTGAAATTTTTTGAAAACAGACATGTTGCCATAAGTGGCAGGTTCTGCACCTGACCTCATCTGATGGGTTGCAGACAAAACATAAGTGCACTGAAAATATTGTAAAAGTCACTTTCATGCTCTGTGTATAAGGTACATGAAACGTAAGTGATTTTCATGTTTAAACTTGGGTCTCATTCTCAGGATATGTCGTTGTCTCTGCAAATATTCCAAACAGTGGGGAAAAAAAATCTGAAATCTAGAACAGTTGTCATCTAGGTACTTTGTGTAAGGGATACATGACCTGTGTACTTTTTAAAGCTGAGAATCCTAGTATCTAAAAGCAAACTAGACTCTTTAATTATTAAAGGGAAAGAGAAGGGTTGGATGGTGGTTCAAGAACAGAGAAGTGAAACTCTGATTGTAGTGGCTATTAAATGTGGGTGAACATCAAAGTCTTTTAGGAGTTTGTTATATTAGTTTTGAATTGTTAGACCTGGAGTAGGGCCTGCATTTGCAATCAGCATAGCTGGAGATTCTGGCAAGGGGAACTTGGTAAAGTCTTGGTAGTTTTACTCCCTTATCATTGGGGTGAAAATGAAAAGGCTGGGATTGTCTTTAAAAACAAAACAAAACAACTGTTCCCTTGTCTTTTTTTTTTTTAAATTTGTTTATTTATTTGAAATGTGGAGCTACAGAGGCAGAGATACAGACCGAAGTCTTCCATCCATTGGTTCACTCCCAGATGGTTGCAATGGTTACAGCTGGGCAGATCCAAATCAAGGAGCCCCAAGGACTTGGGCCATTTTCTGCTACTTTTCCAGGCCTTAGCAGAGAGCTGAATTGGAAGTAGAACAGCTGGAACTCAAACCAGCACCCATATGGGATGCCGGCACTGCAGGTAGAGGTTTTACCCACTATGCCACAGCACTGCCCCCCTCCCAGGTCTTTAAATGTCTTTTTGTTCATTTGTAGATTAGGAGTTCCTATTCAGATTTTCTGAAATTTTTCCTGAAATTGGATATGTAACAGATATGATATCATTTGTATTACTCTGCCAAAAGTACTCCTTAATGCAGATGTTTGCTGGAAGTAGCTCATAACTGAGCACAGAGAGCACACATAGAGATCTCCCACCAATTGTTTCACTCCTCAATTGCCTACAATAATCGAGCAGAGCCAGGCTGAAACCAGGAGCCAGGAACTCTACCCAGGTCTCTCATGTGTTAGTAGGATCTCAATTACTTGGTCATCATTTGCTATCTCTCAGTGCATCAGAAGGAAGCTGGAACATAAGCAGAGGTGGTTCCCAATCCCAGGCAGTTCAATATGGGATGCAGGCATTCCAAATGGGGTAGTGACATGTGATAGTGATTAAAGAACAGCTTTTTTAAAAGACATACTATTTTATGGGGAAAGCACCTAACAGCATTGTGAGGAAAATATAGGATCCCTAGGGTGTGTATCTTCAATTCACAAAGAGTTCTGTGTCAGTCATCCTGGTGACTGTGGTAGCCAAGGCACTGTTTTTGGCACTGAGGAAGACAAAGGTGGCTGCCCCTTTGTCCCACTGGCAAGCCTAAGTGAAGCTGAGGCTTATTGCCACAATTACTGTGACTAGGACTTTGGGATGTGGATGGGCCCTTCCTCAGGTCCTGCCAGGAGAGTACCAGTACCCTTATTACTGGAACTGTGGGATTTGAAGTGAACACTGCTCAAGTCCTACAGGATGACTATGAGGTGTACATGAAATTTTGCTCTGGCAGGTAAGAGTCCAGTAAAGTGGAACACAGGTAGATTATTCCTTAGATACATTAGTTAGATTTTAGTAAGGTTGAGAAAATTAGAACTATAGTCATGGTTCTGCAGCTTACAGGGGGGTCATTACCTAGATCTCTCAAGGTGGTAGCAGACTCTTTGATAGACTGCTGCTAGTGAGAGTCCCCAGAAGCTAAATGGGAACTGCCTGGCTCATGTAGAGTGAGTGCTTATAGTTCCCACTACAGGATGCAGGGCAACCTGTCCCACAAGTTGCCCTGGCTCTGGCTCTGGTTACTTTTGTTAGTAGTGGAACACAGTTCTCTATGACTTTTTGTGGCAGTCTGCACTCTGCAGAGTTGGATGAGTGGAGGGAGGCAGTATTGCTTTCCTTCTCAAATCAAGCTCAGACATTAGTCAGCTCCCAGGCTGCAATGAAGTCAGTGGGTTATAGTGGAAAACTCTCAACTAAAGCTCAGGTAGCAGGGCATGCAGCAGTTCTTCCTGCGTTGGCTTGGTAAGAGGGAGACTCCCAGTCTGCAGTTGGTTGCTTGGTGTGGCCAGTCACAGCAGCAAAGCTCATCTCTATCTTCCTTTCTCTCATCCTATTGAGTCTTTGTTATTTTGTCACTTCTCTATGGAAAATTTCCATCAGTCAGACTCCTGGAAATGTAGTCTTTTATTCTTTTTGTAGCCCAGGGTAACTGAAGTTATCTATTTGGCCATTTGATATCCTCTAATTGAAATAATTTCTTTTTCTTTTTATTTTTTTATCTGAATATTTTTATTTAAGGTGTACAAACTTCATTTCATGTGAAATAATTCTAATATTAAATTTTCTAAATATAACTTATTGCAGTGTTGCTTTTAATTCTTATTGACATGTAGAAATTGGAAGAGCAAATATGCAAAAACAAAAGAAAATTGAATAATACAATAAACTACCATATGGTCATCCAAAAGACTATTTAATAACAAGTGGAAATGAAAGATTATATTAAGTACATAATTTTGTAATTACATTTATCATAATGTTTTATAAAACAAATCTATTCAGATGAAAAAATATGAAAACATATGGGGATTGGCATTTAGCTGAGTGGTTAAGACCCCTGCTAAGATGCCCATGCCCTACCTCACAGTGTATGGGTTTGATTAATGTCTCTGGCCCCTGACTGGAGCATCCTGCTGATGTAGACTGGGAGGCGCCAGGTGACAGTTCAATTAATTGAATCCTTGTCTTTCCTGTAGGAGACCTAGACTGTATTACTGGTTGCCAGTTTCAGTGCAGTCTTTCCCCATCTGTTATGGGCATCTGGGGAGTAGGCCAACAGAAAGGAACTCTCTGTCTCTCTTGTACTCTAAAATGAATCAATAGTTTTTAAAAAAGAATAGGTGTATAATAGGTTATCTGTAAGTGATGGTCTTGTGGATAATTTTCATTTCCCACTTTTTCCTTTTACATATGTTTGAAATATTTTGTAATCAGAAACATCTTATTTTTATGTTAAGTGGTTAGTGCTTTAAAATATCAGCAACTTTTTTTTTTTAACAATGCAAAGTGACTTCCACAAGAATTTTCACAAATCTACCAGTGAATCCAGTAAGTGTGGTACTTTTCCGTTAAAATAGAAACATTTCCGGCATGTTTAGTTTGACATCCCAGAAACACTTAGCCTGAAAGGATTGAACAATATTCATCAGAAACAGTGTGTTCCATTTCAAGGTGATTTTGAGTATTTTTGTTTGCTAATTACACTTAGTAATGCTCCATTCCAACAGTAAGTGCCTCTAAAGTGTAGGGTGTAAATGATGTTAGTGTGCAATAAGCATTTTATCAGAGATACAGGCAGTAATGTACATATTCTGTTAAAACAGTGAAACTTTTTGAAAACTAGGAGGCAGGGCAGATGTTTGGTGTA
Organism: Oryctolagus cuniculus; assembly: GCF_051225735.1. NCBI lineage: Eukaryota > Metazoa > Chordata > Mammalia > Lagomorpha > Leporidae > Oryctolagus > Oryctolagus cuniculus. The sequence goes on from NC_142882.1 coordinate 37,747,841, forward strand.
GTGGTTATGATCCATTTGGGAAGCACACATTTCAGAGTGCCTGGGCTGAAGTTCCAGCTCTGATCCAAATTACAGCTTTCATCTGATATTTACCCTGGGAAGCAATATCACCTACTGCTCAAATATTTAGGTCCCTGCCACCCACATGTGGGATGGGACCATTGGAAAGAATTCTCAGATTCCTTGTTAGCATGGGCCAATTTGCCCATCCTGCCCTTTGCCAGGCCCTGTGACTCTTGATGTTGTTCCTTGAAGTAATGGATTCTGCTTCTCTAAAGCTTTCTCTAGGGAGAAAGATGTGTCTCATAGGTTATAGAGAGCCTTGGGGAGTGAGATATGTGTTTTCTCCTTGCTGGGAAAAGAATCATCCCTGGTTCTCAGGTAGGTGAGTTCCGTCATTGAGGCTTGAAGTACAGACTTCATCTGTGGAGGAGGCCACACTGGGACTGGATATTGAAGTGGGACCAGGAAAGGGGTACCAAGGGCTGTGCTTCAAATGATTACTTCTTCAGTGATGGATGCCTTGCCCGAAGGCAAGTGTGTTCTTCCTCATGTTCAGAAGCTGATTCTCAAATCTCTATAAATGTGATTAACGCATGATTGCAATGGGGAAAAGGGACTCTGCAGATTACATGAGTAGGGAAGTATTCAATATGAGTCTGATTTGAGGTCAGCAACTGACGTATCCTGTTCCTAACCTGTATCATCGGTTTATCCAAGAAGTCATATAGTAAGGCAAATAACTCCATTCTAAATTTGGAACTTAGACCATAGTAGGTAGTCTTAATTCATATCTTCAGATCTTTACTAATAATAAATCCTAAGCCTATTTTCTAGTCTTTGCTTTCCTTAAATCTTTGATCATATGAGAAAAGTTACTTATATAATTAAATGTAGAAAGACACAAAGGTAGACTAAGACACAAAAAAGAGAGCTCTTATCTACTGACTCAAGCCCAAAATACACAGAGCAGCCAGGGCTGGGCTAAGGTTGAAGCCAAGAGCCAGTAATGTAGCCCTGGCCACCCACGTGGGGGACAGAATCCCAATTACTTGAGTGATCACTATTCCCTTCCAGCATCTGCAGTAACAAGTAGCTGGAATCAAGAGCGAACGTTGGGAATCAAATCTAGGAAACTCAGAATTTGGATTAGGGTATTTTAATTGGCATCATAAACACTATGCTAAATGTCTGCCCTCCTTTTTAATTTTTCTCTGCAGCATTTAAAACTGTTAACATGCTATGCTCCTGAAAGTTCTTTTTTATTTCTATCATGACTTCACTGACAAGTTTCTTTCTCCTTGTGAATTCATCTGCCTGCTTCTTAATATTACTTATCTAAGTATTCCATGTGCTCTCCCATTTATTCGACTCTGCAATACTATTTTGCATAAAATTGATTTATTTGAAGGGTAGAACAACGCAAGGAATGTGGGGGTGAGAGGAAGAGAGAGACAGAGAGATAGATTTATTCCATCCATTGGTTAATTCCCTAGTAGCCACAAAAGCCAATTCTGGGCCAGGCTGAGGCTAGAATCCAGGAAGCCCATCATGGTCTCTCCTGTAGGTGACAGGAGTGCAAGTACATTGGCCATCTACTGTCTTCCAAGGCACATTTGCAGGAAGCTGGATAAGAAGTGGAGCAATTAGGACACAAAATTTGCTTTTATGGGATATCAGTGTCATAAGCAGTGGCTTAACCAGAAGCATTTAAAGACTTGCCCCCTTCTTTCTGTCAATATCCATCTTAGTGGCAACAGATGATGGCTAAAGTACCTGGGTGCCTGCCATTAACATGGGAGACCTAGTTTAAATTCCGGGCACTTGGTTACTCTGAATATTTAAGCAGTCTGTCTCTCTCAGTTTCTATACCTTTGAAATCAAATGAAAATTAAAAAAATTATATATATATATATCCCGTTGACTCACCTGAATCCCATATTGGGGTTTGAGTTTCATTCCTAACCTCTCCCAATTCTAGCTTCCTCCTAATCCATAATTTAGGAGGCAGTAAATGTCAGGATCTCCCCCTCCGGGAACTGGCCAGGTTGCCGCAAAGGAAGAGTCAAGGAGACTGAGGAAGGTCAAGCTAAATACACTTTATTGATACTCTAGTCGACTAGGAGGAGAGATCGCTCAAGCCTTCTCCTGCGGGCACTAGGCACTATGGACCAGGAGCTTCTCCCCACAGGCACTAGGCACTGTGGACTGGGGAGAGAGGCTGAGCAACCTCTGGTTTACAGCGTCTGAGTGTCCCCTTATATACAGTTTCTAGAGTCTAGCCCCGCCCACATTCTGACCTTCCAGGGTCCCGTAGTCATGGCAATGACAGTTTGTGGTTAGGCCATCTAGTTAGGCCGTCCCTTTTCAAATCTTACCAGCTAGCATGGTTACCTTTCTACTTTTCTTTCAAACTGCGCTACTGTGCAGTTACTTTCTTTCAAACGGCACTTCAGTTACTTTCTCCGTGAATGGTTCCCTAACAGTAGATGATGGCTCAGGTATTTGGGTCCCTGCCATCCACATGGGAAATGACATTGAATTGCAGGCATCTTGCTTCAGCCTGGCTCTGACCTGGCTATTGTTAGTGTTTAGAGAGTAAGTTAGCAGAAGTTCTATCTTTGACTCTCTTTCTCTTTGCCTTTCAAATAAAAGTAAGCAAATAGCTAAATAATATTAAAATAATTATACTTTTTGTTTATTTATGTTTATAATACTATCTTTGGTTTATACTCACACAAAACTGTATATTTTTAGTTTATACTAACATAAAACTGTATGTTTCCAGTCTAAAATGACTTATTCCTTCAAACTGTTTATACTTTCTGTTATTTCATGTAGTTACTTACAAATGAGTAATGAAAAATAGATGTATACATCAGTCACAGTGGTGATTATGGATGAGGATGCTGGTTCATGGTTTAAGCATTTCATTGTGAAAAATAAGTATCATAACATTGGACATTTCAACATACACATATCAGTGTTATTAAACATATACACATTACTATGCCTCCATCATCACTCTCTCCATACAGAATTTCAGATCTTTGCCAAGTCAAACTTTGTGTGCATCAAACACTAAATTCCTGTTGCCCTCCATCATGGACTTTGGTGATCACTGCTTTAGTTTCTGTCTCTATAAATTTGTCTCCACTAACAACTTCATATACATGAAATCACATAATATTTGCTCTCTTTTTTTCTGGCTTGTTTTATGAAGCATTTTGCCTTCAGGATTCACCGTTGTTAAAGCATTTGTCAAAAATATTCTTGTTAAACCTCCATAGTAATCCATTGTATGTTGTTATGATTTCAGTATTATTTGTTTGGAATAATTCCCAATATGAAATAGAAACCTAATCTGAATATGTTGTTTAGAGGTGGGGCCTTTGGGAGATGAGTAGGATTGAATGAGGTTATTAAAGGCCGGCGCCGCAGCTCAATAGACTAATCCTCCGCCTTGTGGCGCCGGCACACCGGGTTCTAGTCCTGGTCAGGGCACCAGATTCTGTCCCGGTTGGCCCTCTTCCAGGCCAGCTCTCTTCTGTGACCAGGGAGTGCAGTGGAGGATGGCCCAAGTGCTTGGGCCCTGCACCCCATGGGAGACCAGGAGAAGCACCTGGCTCCTGGCTTTGGATCAGCTTGGTGCACTGGCTGCTGCGCTCCGGCCGTGGCGGCCATTGGTGGGTGAACCAACGGCAAAGAAAGACCTTTCTCTCTGTCTCTCTCTCTCTCACTGTGCACTCTGCCTGTAAAAAAAAAAAAAAAAAAAAGAAAAGAAAAGAATGAGGTTATTAAAGTAGATCCTTCAGTATTGATTGAATACTGGTGAATTTTAAAGGAGACAGAGAACAAGAAGACACATGCCCTATGCTCTCTCTGGACTTTGACAATGAGAGGGCCTTCACCAGATGCAGCCCCTCACTACTGTCTTCCATTTTGGTTCCATTATTTTACATTCATACCAGCAGTGCATCAGAGTTTCAGTTTCTCTGGCCTTGCCAACACTTATTTATTTATTTTTTCTATAATAGATGTCGCAATGGATATAAAGCGGTATATCATTGACTTTGTCATTTGCCTTTACTAAATGATAAGTGATGTTGAGGATCTTTTCATGTGCTAATAAAGCATTGTATATTTTTGTTTATTTAAGCCTTTGCCCAATGCTAGTTTTTTATAGCTTTTGAGTTGTTAATTTTCTTGTATACCATATATTTAAATATTAATCTTTTGAGATATAATTTGCATATACATTTTCCATCAAATAAGTTGCCTTTTAACTCTGTTGAGTGTCTCTCTGACATACAAAGGATTTAAATTTTATATAGTCCCTCTTCTATTTTTTTAACCATGCAATATGCTAACACAGTTACCTTTTCCTTCTTGTTTCTTTTTAACATTACAAGTTCAAAATCATATCATAATATAAATGGAGGTGGTTGTTATTTATTTACAAATGTGTTCAATCTAAATTTAACATGCTTCAGGTATCGGATTGTCCTTTGTCCCTAATGTTTTTAATGTTTCAAATGAGCCAAGTTCTGTTTGTTAAAGAAGTTGCTAAATCCAGCCCACATTCTGAATGCATAAGATTCCACTTCCGTGGTTAAAATAATAATAATAATAAAAGGCCATCATTAATCTACCACAAATGTTATGATTATAGGACAATGATGTCTTCAACATATTTTCTAATTCACCTTGTAATTTCTTTTTTCAGTCAGATTAGTTAGAGATATATTACTTCATTTTAAAATATTGTTGACTCTTCTGGATTTCTTTCTTTTTTTTGGTGTTTAACTTAATTACATATGATCAGAGAGAAAACTGCATTATTTTATCCTTGATTTATGACTCAGCATATGTTCTCTTTGTGTCAGTATTCCAAAGAAGGGTCTGTGAATATTAATTAGGTCAGTATACTGTCAATTATGTTTATATTTGATGGAAGGTATTGAATTTCTTTGTAGCTATTATGAATGTGATAAATCTCTGAAGTTCCTTCTCAGCCATGACATTGTCTGGGTATGCAAAAGCTACTTATTTTTGTGTGTTAATTTTATATCTTGCTACTTTACCAAACTCTTTTATGAGTTCAAATAGTCTCTTAGTGGAATCTTTTGGATCACCTAAGGATAGAATCATGTCATCTGCACATAGGGATTGTTTGATATCCTCTTTCCCAATTTGTAACTCTTTGATTTCTTTTTCTTGCCTAATGGCCCTGGCTAACACTTCCAGGACTACATTGAATAGCATTGGTGAGAGTGGGCATCCTTGTCTGGTTCTGGATCTTAAGGGAATGCTTCCAAGTTTTCCCCATTCAATAGAACAGTGGCTGTGATTTTGTCATAAATTGCCTTGATTGTGCTGAGGAATGTTCCTTCTTTACCTAATTTGCTTAAGGTTTTCATCATGAAACAATGTTGTACTTTATCACATGCTTTTTGTGCATCTATTCAGATAATCATGATTTTTTTCTTCAGTTTGTTAATGTGATGTATTACATTGATTGATTTGTGAATGTTGAACCATCCCTGCATTCCAGGGATAAATTTCACTTTGTTTAGGTGAACGCTTTTTCTGATGTGTTGTTGGATTTGATTGGCTCAAATTTTTTTGAAGATTTTTGCATGTATGTTGGCATACAACTCTTTGTAGTAATTGGTGATTCTTTTTATTTCTGTGATATCTGTTGTTACATTTCCTTTTTCATTTCTGATTTAATTAATTTGGAATTAATTTGGGTCTTTTTTTGGCACTCATATGGGATGCCAGTGCCTCAGGCCAGGGTGCTAACCCACTGTGCCACAGTGCCAGCCCCTTCTGTTGATTTTTTTCTATGACCTACTGTTCATTCAGGACCCTGTTGTTCAGGCTCCATGTGTTTGCATATGTTCTAGAGATTCTTCAGTTGTCAATTTCCAGCTTCATTCACTTGTGGGCAGAGATGATGTATGATTTTGATTTTTTTTTATTTTAATTTTCTGAGACTTGCTTTGTGGCCTAGTATATTGTCTATTCTACAGAGAGTTCCTCATGCTGGTGAGAAGAATGTGTATTTTGCAACTGTAAGATGAAAAGTTCTGGGACCAGTGCTGTGGCGTAGCAGGTTAATGCCCTGGCCTGAAGCGCCAGCATCACATATGGACACCAGGTCTAATCCCAGCTGCTCCTCTTCTGATCCAGCTCTCTGCTGTGGCCTGGGAAAGCAGTAGAAGATGGCCCAAGTCCGCATGGGAGACCCGGAAGAAGCTCCTGGCTCCTGGCTTCAGATTGGAGCAGCTCTGGTCATTATGGCCATCTGAGGAGTGAACCATCAAATGGAAGACTTCTCTCTCTTTCTCTGCCTCTCCTCTCTCTGTGTAACTCTGACTTTCAAATAAATATCCATTATGTCCATTTGTAATGTAGTGTCAATTAACTCTATTGCTTCCTTGCTTGTTTTTTTGTTCATTGATCTGTCCATTGCTGAAAGTGTGGTTTTGAAGTCCTTCATTGCTATTCCTTTGGAATCTGTCTTCTTTAGATCCATAAACATTTATTTTATATAGCCAAGTAACCTGTAATTGGATGCTTATGCAGTTATGATAGTCATGTCTTCCTGTTGAAATGAATCCTTAATCATTCCATAGTGCCCTTCTTTGTCTCTTTTAACAGTTTTTGCAGTAGTCTATTTTGTCTAATATTATGATGGCTATACACACTTTTATTTTTGTTTTCTGTTTGCATGGAATATCCTTTTCCATTCTTTCACTTTCAGTCTTTGTGTATCTTTGTTGTTGAGATTTGTTTCTTGTAGGCAGCAAATAGATGGGTCTTATTTTTTGATCCATTCAGGCCATCCGTACAGTCAGTCTGTATCTTTTAACATGAGAGTGAGGCCATTACATTCCAGGTGACTATTGATAAATAATGATTTGGCTCTTCCATTTTCCCATAAATATTCCTATTGTTTACTTTCAATTTCCTTTGTATTTTACTGGCAGATTTTCTGCCTTCAGATTCTTTCATACTGATGACCGTGTTTCTGTGTGGGGCACATCCTTAAACATCTTTTGTAAGGCTGGATGAATGGTGACAAATTCTTTCAATTTCTGTTTATTATAGGAAGTCTTTATTTTACCTTCACTCATAAATGAGAGCTTTTCAGGGTATAGTATTATAGTTTGATAGTTTTTTACTCTTAAGCCTTGGAATATATCTCATTATTCTCTCTTAGCCTGTAGGGTTCCTGAGAAGTCAGCTGTGAATCTAATTGTCAGTCCTCTGAAAGTAATCTGGCATTTCTCTTGTGCACATTTTAGAATCTTTTCTTTATGTTTTACTGTGGAAAGTTTGATTACACTATGTGTTGTGATGAAGATTTTTTCTAGTAATGCTTATTAAGAGTTCTGTGTGCTTCCTGTATTTGGATGTCCGTTTCTTTCTCCAAATCAGGGCAGTTCTCTGTAATTTCACTAAAAAGGCCATTCTCTCCTTCCACGCCTTCAGGAACTCCTAAGTTCCAAATGTTGGGTTGTTTGACAGTATCCCATGAAGATCTACTAATCTCCAAAACTGTTTTTTAGTTTTCTAAGTTTTCTAATTTCTTTTTTTTGGTCTCACTATGGAATTTCTTGGGATTTGTCTTCTAACTCAGATATTCTTTCTTTTGCCTCATTATGTCTGTTGTTAAGGCATTACAATTCATTTTTTATTGACCTATTGAATTCTTCATGTCTAATAGTTCATTTTGATTTCTCTTTAAATTTCATGGGAAAAATTTTCATTCATGTTATGTATACCTTTCTTTAATTCATGGATTGCTTCTGATTACTTCTGAGTAAGCCTATGATGAATTTTTAAAATTCTATTTTTGGTATTTTTTAAATCTCTTCTTCACATTCTAGTATTGAAGTATTGTGTTCCTTTGGGGGTGCCATGTTGTCTTCATTATTCTTGTTGAATTGTTGCATTTATTTTTAGGCATTCATGAGGATACTTTTTTTTCCCTGTGATGGCTTTTATCTTTGGACTATGCCTCTGAGCTTTAGCGGAGTGTCTGCTCCTTCAGGGAATGCCTGAGGCATGTGCTGGGTTTGGCCAGGGAGCTCATAAGTGTTCCAGAATGAGTAGAGTACCCAAGATGACATGAAAGTTGGTCATTGTAAATGTCCTCTTTTTTTTTTTATCAGAGGGGAGGATTTGATCATGTTCTCTTGGCATAATCTCATCCTCACCCCTCTCCTCCAAGAAGGCCAATGTCTATGTGCTAGCCTCTGTGGCTGTGGTATTCATCTATGCAGCCAAAAGGACCATAGGAAGTATCCCTGCAGTCCTCAGTTTGAGTGTGATTCCCACAGCAATGACTGACCCCAGGCAGTTAGTGAGGCGTGATCATGTGGAGCCATCTGGAGCAACTGCCCAGAGACTCAGCCACACCCGATGCCCTCCCACTCAGCCTCAGTGTTTCCGCAATCCCAGCACACAAGGCTCCACAGGCACAGGCCTCCATGGATACAGTTCCTTGCCAGTCTGTCCATCCTCAGGTGAAGATGCTCCCAGAGCCAGCTGCCTGTGGATGCCCTGCCTAGACATCCTAAGCCCCATAGACAGTGATGTGCTGAGATTAATTGGTTGTATATGTGGATTAATTTCTTGAGTATCTAATCTGTGCCCTTGGTTCACATGTCTGTTCTTGTGCTTGTACTTGTCTGTTTTGATTCTGACTGCTTTGTTGTATGTCTTGAAATCTGGTATTGTGATGCCTCCGGCTTTTATTTTTGAGGATTATTGTGACTGCACATGAATTTTAAGGTCATTTTTTCCAGATCTGAGGAGAATGCCTCTGGTGTTTTGATTGTCATCACACTGGATCTGTAAGTTGCTTTGGGTTGTATGTATATTTTGATAATATTATTTCTTCCAAGCTATGAATATGGAAGATTTTTCCAGATTTTTCACATCCTTGGTTAAATTTATCCCAAGGTATTGAAAAATATTTATAGCTATTGTGAATGGGACTGATCTTACAACCTCTTTCTCAGCCATGGCATTGTTTGTGCATACAAATTCTATTAATTTTTCTGTGTTGATTCAACTTTGCCAAACTCTCTTTTGAGTTCTATTAAACTCAGTGGGATCTATGTATGGGATCATGTCATATTCAAACAGGAATAATTTAACTTCCTCCTTTCCATTTGTATCCCTTTGTGTGGTTTTTTGTTTTTTTGTTTTTTTTTTTTTTTTGTATTTGTGTTTTTGTATACTGGTTCTGGCTAAAACTTATAAAACTGTATTGAAGTAATAGTGAGAATGGGCATCCTTGTTCTGGATCTTAGTGGAAATTTAATATGATATTGGTTATAGATTTGTCATATTTCTTTGATTATGTTGAGGTATGTTTATTCTATACTCAGTTTGCTGAAGGTTTATCATGAAAAGATGTATTATGAAAAGAGCCTTTTTCTGCATCTACTGAAAAATCATGTGTTTTTTTTTTCCCCGATACATTTGCTAGTGTGTTGTATCACATTTATTGATTTGCATATGTTGTACCATCCCTACATACTAGGGATGAATCTCCCTTGGTCTTTGGTCTTTGTGATGCGCTTTTTGCATTTGATTGACTAGTATTTTCTTGAGGAATTTTCCATCTATGTTGATCAGGGATATTGGTGTATAGTTCTCTTTATATATTATAAGTTTTCTGGTTTGGAAATTAAGGTGAGGCTGGCCTCATAGAAAACACTTTGGGAGGATTGCTTCTCTTTCTACTGCTTTGAAAGTTTGAGACGAATTCAAATTCATTCTTCTTTAAAAGTTTGGTAAAATTCAGCAATGAAACCATCTGGTCCTGGAGATTTCTTTTTTGGGAGGGTCTTTATTACTCATCAGTCTCCATCTTGGTTATTGTTATGTTTAGGTTTTCTGTGTCTTCATGGTTCAACTTCAGTAAATTGTATGTGTCTAGAATCTATCCATTGTTTTTAGATTGTCCAATTTGTGGACATATAACTGTTGGTAGTAATTCTTGATGATTTTTTAAAAATTTCTGTGATATCTGATTTTATTAATTTAAATTTTCTCCATTTACCCTGGTTCATTTGGGCAAATGATTTATCAATTCTGTTTTTTTTTTTTTTTTGAAAAAAAAAAAAACAGCTCTTCATTTCACTGATCTTTCCTATTGTTTATTATCAAGTTTTTATAATTTCTTTCTTCCTGCTAATTTTGAGTTAGGTTTGTTCTTGTTTTCCAGATGCCTTAGATGCATTGTTAGAGCACTTATTTGATTTGATGTCTTTCTAATTTTTTGAAGTAGGCACTAATTGCTATGAACCTTCCTCTTACTACTTTTGCTGCAGTCCACAAGTTTTGATACATTGTATTGTCATCTTATTTCATTTTTAGAAATATTTTATTCTCTTTAATTTGGGGAGCATGTTGTTCAGTCTCAATGTGTTTGTTTACCCAGTGATTGCCCAAAGATCCAGTTATATCTCATGCTCTATAGCATAGTCACAGGGTGTAGGGCCCCCACAGTCATGCATCACTGGGGATCCACTCATCACCTTATGAGTCTCCCTGTCCATGTAGAGAACCATGGCATTCCCAGAACCATCTCCCTTCCAACTGAAGTCATACAGTGCTCCACCTTGGCCTGTTGAGTCTGGTCCCATATAGAATGAAGAGATTGGAGTGCTTCATGAGCCTAAATATGCACCCCTCCCTCCACCAACCCTCTAGGGCAGAGTACAGGTTGGTAGAAATTGTGGATTTATCTCTCCAGTAAATCCCCGTCTTTCTGTGCAGACCATAACAACCTCTATTTACCTTACTAAGCTGGCACTTCCTCCCTCAAAAATGTACTTGTATGTAAATATGTATTTATGATTCTAGCCAGGCTTTTGACATGTGATGTTTTTGTCTACTTATTTTTTGTATTATCTAAACCACATTTTTAGATGTACCCTGTTTTTTTCCTTTGAATGATTTTGAATAATTGAAAGAATTTGTTTGAATCTGGCTTCATCCATTTACAGGTTTAACAATAACTTCCATGATCATAACTTTAATTTTAGACCCACTATGCAATAGAATATGATTGTGCTGCATGTCCAAATGTTTCTTGCTCTGTTTTTTTGTTAAGAACTAGATTAATCATGAAATGCAATATGAGAATGCTTTGTTTTCTATTCCTATGCACCTCTAAATTTCTTGTTTCTTCCTATTCCCTTTCTCTCTTGTATTATTGAATTATTTGTGAGTTCAACATTTTCCTATAGTCCTGTAGTAGTGAAGAGTAATTGATATTTATTATTTATTACTTATTGTGTTTTCCAGCCTCTTTTTAAAGCTTTACATCTTTGAGGTAAACATGATTTGACTTACACTTAGGTTACATACTTAAGGTTGCCATTGTGTACAGACAACATTTTACAAAATAGTTAATGGAAAATGTGCATCAGGAAAAAAATGCATAAATTTCAAAAATGTGACAAAATAGATTTGTTTTCTAATTCCATTGTTTTCATAAACTGTTCAAATTACCTTCATAAATATAACTTCTGGATAACACAGATGGTCACTCTTTTTTTTTTTTAATTTTTTTTGACAGGCAGAGTGGACAGTGAGAGAGAGAGACAGAGAGAAAGGTCTTCCTTTGCCGTTGGTTCACCCTCCAATGGCCGCCACGGCCAGCGCGCTGCTACCAGCGCACCGCGCTGATCCGATGGCAAGAGCCAGATACTTATCCTGGTCTCCCATGGGGTGCAGGGCCCAAGCACCTGGGCCATCCTCCACTGCACTCCCTGGCCACAGCAGAGAGCTGGCCTGGAAGAGGGGCAACCGGGACAGAATGCGGCGCCCCGACCGGGACTAGAACCTGGTGTGCCAGCGGCGCAAGGTGGAGGATTAGCCTAGTGAGCTGCAGCGCCAGCCGGGATGGTCACTCTTGTTCTCATCATTATTCATGGTGGTGGTTCATCTGTTGATTCATTTACCAGTGAAATCAGTGGGTATTTCTGACCTATATTGCCCATCTGCAGTTATCAGATTTGTTTCCCTCAAAGTCCTATTGTTTTATTTTTCAAGAAAGGTATTTGAGAGGTAGAGAGTTCCATTTGCTAGGTTGCCCTCCAAATACCTGTGTTGACTGGGCCTGGTATGGCTTTAACCAGAAACTTGATTCATGTGTAGAGTGTGGGTGGAAAGAATCCAAATACTTGATACATTATCACTGTTAACCCAGGATCCATATCACCAGGCAACTACAGTCAGGTCTCAAAGAAGGAATCTAACCCAAATACTCTAATGCAGAAGAGCATGGTAACTACTGTACTAAATGCCCCCCCACCCCATTTTTTTCTAATCTTATTTTTGTGTGTGTGTTTTTTTTTTTTTAAGATTTATTTTTATTTATTTGAAAGAGTTACAGAAGGAGGTAGAGACAGAGAGAGTGAGAGCAAGCGAGAGAGAGAGGTCTTTCCTCCACTAGTTCACTCCCCAAATGGCCACAATAGCCAAAGCTGAGCTGATCCAAAGTCAGGACTGGGGGCTTCTTCTGGGTCTCCTATGTTAGCTCTGCCAGCCAAGAGCTGGGTCACTGGAAACAGAATTGCCCTGAGGTCAAATGATCCCCATTTCAGAGCTGCAGACCTTGTTGGCTCTTAGCTGAAAAGACCTTCACTCTACCTAGCTTTTCTTTTTCTTTAATATATTTTTTTTTATTTGAAAGAGTTACAGAGGAGGTAGAGAAAGAGAGAGAGGTCTTCCATCCATTGGTTCACTCCCCAGATGGCCACAATGGCCAGAGCTGCACCAATCTGAAGCCAGAAGCCAGGAGCTTCTTCTGGGTCTCCCACATGGGTGCAGGGGCCCAAGGATTTGGGCTGTCTTCTACTGCTATCCCAGACCATAGCAGAGAGCTACATTAGAAGAGGAACAGCTGGGACTAGAACCAGCACCCTTGTTACCAAGAGTCTGTCTCATAAAAGACATTTTTCTTGTATAAATTATCCTGGAGTTTTTTTTTCCCATAGAGGCATAAGAATAATGAAGTATACCAGATATTTTGAACATTTGTGGAAATGAAATAAAAATATGCTTGATAACAATATTTGAAGCACATATACACAATAGGTTTTCTTACTATTAAGCTTTTCCATGTCCTTAGGAAAAAAATTTTTTTAATCACTCTATTTTTTTGTGCTACTCCACTTTTATTTCCTCATTTTCTTCTCAGTGAATGTCAGTTTTTCATGAGATTTTGTGTTCCTTCTTTTTCTGATTTCTTTATTTTTGGTTCTCTCTGAGACATTTCAATCATTGTGATGGTATCATACATTCCTGAAATTCTGCTGCTTCTCAAACCATTGTTTGCAGCTTAGATTTCTCTCTTGACCTCTAGATCATATGTCCAGCTGTCAGTCGGACATCCCCTCATATTTGACACTGAAAGTGTCAGGCATGAGGTTACTAAGATCACTCTCACTTTTTTCTGTTATATTCTTGGTCCTTTTCCCCATTAGTTTGTAATGCCAGTTTCTATCTCACTCCTCATGTACATAGAATGGAATTAAAGTGCATTTCTCCCTCTGCAAATTAAATCAGTAGTGAATTCTGTTCTTACTTTTTTCCATTTTTTTTTTCTTACAGGTACTGAGTTTGCTGTTCTGTTGTCTTATTGCTTTGTGTCCTGATAGTCAATGGTCACATCTCACTCTTTTTTCTTCCCCTGTACAATTTAGTTCTTTCTCATTTGTCTCTATGGGAATGATATTTAAATTACACATCTATTCAAATAATTACATGTAATTGGTCTCCATTAGTTAAAACCTGTGTTTTTATGGGGCCGGTGCCATAGCTTACTTGGTTAATCCTCCACCTGCAGTGCCGGCATCCCATATGGGTGCCAAGTTCTAGTCATGGTTGCTCCTCTTCCAGTCCAGCTCTCTGCTGTGGCCCAGGAAGGCAGTGGAGGATGGCCCAAGTTCTTAGGTCCCTGCACCCTCATGGGAAACCAGGAGAAAACACCTGGTATCTGGCTTTGGATTGGCATAGCTCCAGCCATAGCAGCCATTTGGAGGGTGAACCAATGGAAGGAAGACCTTTCTGTGTGTCTCTCTCTCACTGTCTAACTCTGTCAAAAAAAAATTATTTAAAAAAAAAAACCCTGTGTTTTAGCAAGAAAACAATCATTTTCATGTACAAATAGATTATTTTGAGAGGAAATATTAGGATGTTTATGAAGATACTTTATAAATAATTTTATAAAAATAACAAAATCAAAAATTTTTATTGTTAGAATTAGGTCAAACATTTAAGGACCACTTCATTATTAGTTTCATAAACACCTCTACTGACATTATCTGTTCTCATAGCCCAGGACTACTTAACCAGAAATGGTAGAGTTCTTAGCCCTATTACTTGGCCTATGTTTTTTGTGCTTTACCAACTAACTGGTTTCATCATAATCATGTGAATAATTCATACACAAAATTTAACTTAGTTGGTATTTCAGTGAGCTGCTACCTGATAATAAAGAAAAACAATTTTAAAGATTTTTTTATTTGAATGGCAGAGTTACAGAGAAAAAGGAAGAAACAGAGAGAGACCGTCCATCTGCTGGTTCACTTTCCAAAAGGCTGTAATGAATGGGGCTGGGCCAGGCCCAAGACAAGAGCCAGGAACTTCTTCTTGGTCCCTCACATTGTTGCAGGGGTGCAAGAACTTGGGCCATCTTCTGCTGCAACAGTGCATTAACAGAGAGCTGGATTATAACTGGAGTAACTGGGACTTGAAGTGGCACCCAAATGGCATGCCAGTACTGCAGGCCATGGCTTTAACCTGTTGTACCACAGTGTTAGCCCTCAATGTGTTTTTTTTAAATAAAATTGTCTCCCTGATTATTGATGTTCTCCTATAGTTTGACTAATATACTAACTCAGCCATGTGTTTATACTAATGTCTGCAGATTACAACATGAGCTTGTTTCAGAATTGTAGAAGAAAGGTCAGTTCTAAAATAATAAGGAAAATCTATTGTCATAATTTGAGAATGATAAAATTATTTTAGGGGCAAGAGATTATCTTGTGATTTTTGCTTTCTGTTGCCATATATATTTCAAAGTAAGCTGCATCTTGTATAGAAAGTAAATAAGACATAAACAGTCTTCCCATCTAATGACCTTGAGGTGATATATTGAGTAAAAATGTGCTGTTACAACAGATGTTGGTATCATTTGAAGAACTGGCTGTGAACTTCACCCAGGAGGAGTGGCAGCACCTGGACAATGCTCAGAGGACCTTGTATAGGGATGTGATGCTGGAGACCTACAGCAGCCTGCTGTCCTTGGGTGAGTGAAACTCTCCTGTCATACAGAAGTGGAATGTATTTTTCCAATTTGACAAAACATTGAACACCTTACAAGGTTTAGTGGTAAGTATGTAGGATTTGAGACAATGAAGAGTGGAGAAAGGATTCAAATTGGCATTTTTGTTGCACAACTTATGGGACCAAGCTATTGTCCTTCAATGAGTCTAACTTAGTGGTTTAACTAAGTCCAGCATTACTTCCCATTAACAGGGTACTGTATTTCCAAACCTGAGGTGATCTTGAAGTTGGAGCAAGGAGCAGAGCCATGGATGGTGATAGAACCCCTAAACCAGAGTCTCTCAGGTCAGTCATTACACACTGAGCAGGGAGGCTGGGACAGAAAGGAGTTAAAGTAAGGTCTCAGCAGATGTTGATTGTGTAGAGCTCCTCTCAGACACAGGCATTCTGCAGACTGAAGGCAAGGTTTTCCTTCTGATTTTGGTGAATATTTTCATAAATGCTGTAAATGTCATTTCTTTCCGGCTCTAATTAGGCTGTTTTGTATGTTAGATTCATCCTCTAAATTCTAACTTGTTCTGGTCTTTTCTTTCACACCCTGCTTTTCTTCAGACATGTATTTATGTATTTATTAACTCTTCCACTGCTTATTTGGCCACTCACAGGCACTGGTTAGTTACTAATTGCAGAGATTCATGGTTTTGGCCAGGCACAAGCATTGGCTGGTGCACAAATTTAAGGACTGAATGAGTGAATGTGAGCTCTGTCTCTATCTCACTGTCTCTTCTTTATCTCTTTTTCTCTCTCAAATAAGAAAATCATGGGCTGTTGTGATAACTTGGAAAAGGAGATATGTTCTGTTTTGTCATTGTCTCATTCTGTGGCCCTCAAATGAATAAATAGAATCAATCAATAAGAACATAATGAATGGTGTCCAAAAGGAAGCCTCTTTAATATGATATTAAAAATCACAATGCTAAACAGGATCTGGCATAAGAATATGGCAATTGGTGGTCCTAAACTCCCCCCAAGAGAATCAGGAAATTCTGTTTCAAAAGGCTAAGTGAACTCCCAGATTCATGTTGAACAGGTCACATATGTTTGGGATGAGACTTTTACCTAGAATTCCCCCTTCTTTTTCTAAATATATATTTGATTTCCTTAAAAGGGAGAGTGACCAAGAGAAGTAGAGACAGAAACAGAAAGAGATCTTCCATCTGCTGATTCACTTCTCAAATAGTTGCTATGGCTAGGGTTCTTCCACATGGATGGCATGGATTGAAGTACTTGGGCTGTCTTCCACTGCTTCTCCACTGCTTTCCCAGGAGCAATAGCAAGGACCTAGGTCAGATACGAGCCACTGGAACTCAAACTAGCACTCCTGTATATGATGCCAGTGTCACGGGAAGTAGGTTAATCTTCTTTGCTACAATACTGCCCTGGTCTTTTTTATTATAATTGTAAAACAAGAAAGAGGTAAAGAAATGCAAAAATGTTGCATTTTCTATGAATAACAGAGACAAGTGCTCTTCCAACATAGAAATCAAATGATGGGGCTGGTGCTATGCCATAGCTGGTAAAGCTGCGGCCTGCAGTGATGGCATCCCATCTGGGCGCCAGTTTGAGTCCCGATTGCTCTGCTTCCAATCTCACTCTCTGCTATGGCCTGGGAAAGCAGTAAAAGATGGCCCAATTCCTTGGGCCCCTGTACCCATGTGGGAGACCTGGAAGAAGTTCCTGGCTCCTGGCTTTGGATTGGCATAGCCTCCGGCTGTTGTGGCCATCTGGGGAGTGAACCACAAATAGAAGACCTCTTTCTGTCTCTTTGCCTCTGCCTCTCTATAACTCTGCCTTTCAAATAAATAAATAATTTTTTTTAAAAGAAATCAAATGGTTTCAGAATTTTGATTTATCAAGCAGAAGTGTATATACTGTGGACGGGGTGAATACCAAGTGTGTTTATTTTAGAATGAGGTGGAAAACACTTTTCAAAAGAGAAAATGTGTTTCATAACCTGTTCCCTTAAGTCACTGTGTGTTTTGGAAATTTTCTGTCTATTTTCCAGTACCAAAAAGCTGAAGATATCAGGCTTTTTAGGAGTATGGGGGAAAGCTGTCATTCTAGATTGCAGATGAAAAGATATATTTCATATGAAAAACCCCACAGTTAACTTAGTCACTCTCCTTGAAAGAATTAATAAGAGATAGCATGGGTACAGATCATTCTGCTAAGTTATGGTGCTGATTAGAGGACAGACACATGTCTCTCCTGCACCTGCAAGAAAGTTATCCAATAAAGTTTTCCTATCTCTAAGACTGAATATTAGCAATGAAGTATAAAACACATCATTTTAATAAGAAGAAAATGAGAAAAAGAAAAAGGAAAACATGATTGCTGGAAAACACTAAGCTTCTTACTCTAGGAAAACAGTGGGTGAATATTTTTACCAAGTGTTTCCCTATTCTTAAAATGTTTACTGAATGATTTTAATCTACCTGTAGGCAAAGTGACAGAATATCTTGAAACTACTGGTTCACTCCCTAAATGCCTTGAACAGTTAGAAATAGGCAAGCTTACATCAAAGAAGGAGGTACCTTTCTTAGAAGGGAGGAGAGAACTTCCACTTTGACTAGGACCTTGTCTCAATATGATCAGAGTTGGCGAACTCAAAAGGCTTCCATAACCTTGGCAACAAGAGCCTAAGGTGATTACTGACACTATAATTTGTTAAGTTAACAACAGGAGTCACTGTGCACTTACTCCTCATGTAGGATCTCTGTCCTTAATGTGTTGTACAATGTGAATTAATGCTATAACTAGTACTCAAACAGTACCTTACACTTTTTGTTTCTGTGTGGGTGCAAACTGTTGAAATCCTTACTTAATATATACTAAATTGATCTTCTGTATATAAAGATAATTGAAAATGAATCTTGATGTGAATGGAATGGGAGAGGGAGCGGGAGATGGGAGGGTTGCGGGTGAGAGGGAAGTTATGGGAGGGGGGGAAGCCACTGTAATCCATAAGGTGTACTTTGGAAATTTATGCTTGTTAAATAAAAGTTAAAAAAAAAAAAAAAAAAGAAATAGGCCAGCTTAGAGCCAGAAGCCTGAAAGTCCATCTAGGCTTTTTGAATATATGGAAGGCTGTTAGTCATCTGAGCTATCGTCTGTTGCTTCCCTAGATAGACTAGCAGGAAGCTGTATAGGAAGCAGAATAGCCAAGGCTCAAACTGGGATTATTGTAAGATGCAGTCAATGCACAAACTGGCTTGATCCACTGCACCAAATCAGCTGCCCCACCCCCACACAGAAACTACTTGAAAGAAATCATTTAAGTTAATTAAAATAATTTAACATTGGAAAAGCTGGATTACTTACATTGAGGAGAAAAAAGTATATAATGTTCACAAATGAGCTTCTGCTAGTGTGTTAAAATGGGATCCACTAGGAGAGTTAGGAACTATTGTGTTAACATTCCAAAAGAAACTCTTAGATGTGGTTCATGGATTTGGTTACTTTTTTTCTCATTTCAGTTGCAAACAGAAAGAATGACCTGTTTGGAACCAGCCAGAAAAGTCAAGAAATAAATTTGAGGCAAGTTGTATTCACAAACAATAACATATTAACTCACAAGACAGTTGATTTAAGAAAACACTTAAGCTGTATTTGATAACTGGTTATAAAAAAGGGAAACCCCAGGCATATAATTTATTACAGAATGTGCTTCTCCTTAGGGTGCCTGATGAGATGCCAGTGGGAGAGAAACTGGATGGCCCTAATGTACCTGGAAACTCCTTCCAATGCTGGGAGCCTCATAGTTAGCATCATATGATTCAGACTGTGCAGCAGCCATTTGAGCACAATAGAAAAGGGACAACCTTCAGTGGGAAGTTACTTTTTAAAAAAAGTAAAAAAGTTCATTGTGGAGAGACCTCTAACAAGCTATATGTCATTGTAGAAAACACAACTCAGATTGAAGAAAAAACTGTCCAAAAATGTGTCTACATCCATGAACCTCAACAAACACACAGAGAGAAACTCTGTGAATCCTTTGGGCATGAGAAAACTCTCATTTGCAAATCAGATTTTAAATTAAATCAGGCAACACTTACAGGAAAAAAATATGTATGTAACTCCTGTGGGAAATCTTTCAGCTGTTCATCCTGCCTTACTATACATCACAGAACACACATGGGGGCAAGCCCCATGAGTACAATGAATGTGCAAAAACTATTTACCAGAATTCAGACTACATTAAAAGTCAGAGAATCCAGATGGCGGAGAAATCTTATGAATGTAATATATGTAGAAAAGCCTTTGCTGGAAGTCACAACTAATTACACATCAGAGAATTCACACGGGTGAGAAACCTTATGTATGTAACATATGTGGGAAAGCTTTTCGCCAGAAATCACCACTCACTGCACAGAGAATTCACACAGGGGAGAAACCTTATGAATGTAAAACATGCGGTAAAGCCTTCTGCCGGAAGTCACAACTCATCATACATCAGAGAATCCACACAGGGGAGAAACCTTATGAATGTAATACATGTGGAAAAGCCTTTTCCTGGAAGTCAGAACTTGTTAAACATCAGAAAATTCACACTGTTCGTGAAAGACCATATGAATGTAGTACATGTCAAAAAGCTTTTTGCCGGAAGTCACAACTTGTTCAACATCAGAGAATTCACACTGGGGAGAGACCTTATGTATGCAATTCATGTGGAAAAGCTTTTTGTCATAAGTCAGTTCTCGTTACACATCAGAGAATTCATACTGGTGAGAGACCTTATGAATGTAATACATGCGGAAAAACCTATTGCCATAGATCAACCCTCAGTATACATCATAGAATGCACACAGGGGAAAAACCTTGTTCTTGTACTACATGTGGAAAAGCCTTTTTCCGGAAGTCACAACTCATTACACATCAGAAGATTCACACAGGGGAAAAACCTTATGAATGTAATGAATGTAGAAAATGCTTTTCTAGGAGATCACACCTCAGTAGACATCATACAACTCACACATAATAGAAACTTCTTGAATTCAAGGAATGTGATGTCTTTTCCAAGAAGTTAGACCTCAGCCATCAAAAAAAATGGAATGAATGTGGGTAATCCTTTGCATGAAGTTTCAGAGGATTTTGAGACAGTATGTGAATGGGGGATAGCTTTCTACGATAAGCAAACTTTGACCATCATATAACTGGCACAGTTGAAAATCCATCTGAATGCAGTGGATGTGGAGTAACTTTTTAGTCTATGGCCAACTATAACATCCATTAGCGAATTCCATAAGGAAAACACTATAGAAGTGAAAGGGATGCGGAAAAACCTTTTGTTGAACATCACAGCACTGCAGGTATTAGAAAATTCACATGACAGAGCAATACTGAAAGACAGAGCAGGCTTTATGTTCTGCAAAATTCACTGTGACATACCATGTACATATTTCCCTTCACATATTGTGAGTGGACCATGTAAAAGGAGCTTTGCTTTTCACATGTATTTTGTTAACAAATAAATTTTCAGTCAATAAAACTTTTTTGAAATAACATTTTCATCAATTATGAAGTTTTTTTGTGTGTGTAACTGTTGTGCTGGTATAGGCATGTCACCTAACTCCTGTATCAAGCATAATTACATACTTCCAGGTCTGGATTATGAGTATTCTGTCAGTAGTAGGGAGTGAGTTTCTAGTGAGTTCTGTAGTCATGAGAACCCCAGACTTGTATTTCTGTAGGTCTTGCCCAAATTACCAGATGTGTGTTTATAGGGGTGAAGAGGGAGATATGAGCAGTGTTTTGCTGACTTAAAAGTTCAGGCAGTCTTCTTGGCTTTGATTCTGTTCCAATATTTAATTGTTCAAAGATTTATTTGTTTTGAAATTAAATTTTCTTCAGAAGAGCTAAGTGAGAGAGATGCAAAGAAAGACACTGACAGAGGTAGATCTTCCATTCAGGACTTTACTCTCCAAATGGGTGCAACAGCAAAGTCTAGGCCACACAAAAGTTAGGAGTCATTAATTCCATCCTGGTCTCCAAGGGCCCAAGCAATTGGGCCATTATTTGTTGTCTTGTGTGTATTAGTGGGGAGCTGCTTCAGAAGCAGAGTAGCCAGGACTCTAACCAGCACATCAGTATGGCATGGTGGCATTGTCTACAGCAGATTTATTGTGTCACATTGGTGGCCACATCCCTGTTTACATTTGCTTTTGTTCTTTGGATTGTTTTCCTTTCAATTTGTTGTGCTGGTTTAATCCTGTTTGTAATTGCATCCGGTCTAGATTAGATTCATCTGGCATGATTATGATCACTATTTTATTTCATTAAACTGTTTTGACATGATATGGAAGGTAGCTAGTGAGCATCAGGAACACACAGCCACCAGCAGCACTTTTAGTTGCAGCTCCACATTGCCCAAACCATAGCCTTTCCATGCAACTGTCAGAATTGTGCCAGCTAAAGGTATCCAATATGGCTGCAGATTTGGCAGACTCCCTACCCATCAGTAACCTGAGCCTTATTTTCCATCATGGTTCGTATGCCATGACATTTCCTCTATTTAAACATGTGTGTTCTAATCACAGGTGCACTAGATGCCATGACTGTACTGAGATTTTGAAAAAAAAAAAAAAAAAAGGAGAAACTTAAAAAGATCATGCAATGATTGGTGATTTCTTTAAAATCCCTGCCTCTTTTGCACTTAGTGTCTTGAATTTCTACCTCCTTTGATTCTTCACCATTTATCCAATTCTATTTAAGTTCTTCCAAGAGCTGGACAAAATTCACATTATGGTGACACCTGCTGTGGGCCTTCACGATATGTTCTGTAGCTGTCAGACATCTCTCTTCAGCAATTCTGTGTTGACTGCTAAACACCAGCAGATGTGAGGTACCACATGGAATTGCCACTAAGTGTGAACCCCATGTGAAAGACTGAGGTAGCTCTTGACAACAGTGTATATATGTGCCTGGTGAGGGGTTGAAGAATGTGCCATGGAAATAGATCTTTAAAAATGATTATTATCTGATTGATAACAGGAAGCAAATTAGCTAAATAATTACACTTATTGTAGCAGAAATGTCATATTTATCATTTGTTTTTAAAGAAAAATGTGGGATGCATGTTTGGCACAGGGGTTAAGATACAGCTTGGGAAGCCCACATGTCATCTATGTCTGGGATCAAGTGATTTGGCTTCCAATTCCAGCTTCCTGCTAATGCACATCATGAGATGCAGCAAGGTGATGGTTCAAGTACTTGAGTGCCTGCCATCCACATGGGAGACTGGAATTGGTCTCCAAGCTCTGGGCTTTACCCTGATGTAGCATTGGTCTTTCATGGTGTTATGCTCAATAGATGTTGAAAGAGAATCTAGCAAATACTACAGCTTAGTCTTTGGAGCATCACTGTAACTTACAGATAGAACATGACTTTGTAATACAGTGGATGTTCTAAATACCATTTTTCATACACCTAGAAATGCTCCTTATGCATCTCTATAATTTTTTGTCTCAACACCTATTGGTTTACAATAACACTGGGTATATTATTTCAGCCATTTTATTATAACAGGGTAAGGAATGTTTTGTTGCCATTTGTAAATAAGTATTAAATGAAGTAAATATTAAATGAAGCTCTTAGTATTTTCATTAAATTTTAGTAAAATTTTGTAAACTACTTGGTTAAATATGTCTTTAAACACTGCAAAAATGAAAAAGTACATAAGTAATTTTTAAATAAATTGCACTTTTTACACGTTTTATGATCCTATATGTAGTTTGTGCTAATATGAAATTGTATGTTTGTAGTCCCCAAATTACTTGACATTCTTTCAAACTCATTTAATTGGCATATTCTATATTCTGTTGTCTTGTGCTCTGCTCTTAAAAATTAGTAGTGAAAAATAGATTTCTGGGGGCTGGTTCTGTGATGTAGAATGTTAAGCCTCCACTTTTGGTGCTGGCTTCCCATATGGTCACCACTTCATGTCCCAGCTGCTCCTTTTCCAATCCAGCTCTCTGCTTATGACCTGGGAACACAATGGAAGATGACCCATCTGGGGTCTTGCACCTAGGTGGGAGATCTGGAGGAAGCTCTTGGATCTTGGCTTCAGTTCATCTTAGCTTTGACCATTGTGGTCATTTGGAAAATGAGCCAGTGGATGGAAGATGCCACTCTGTCTCTCCCTCTCTCTGTAACTCTGCCTCTCAAATAAATAAATCTTAAAAAAATAGATGTATGAATCTATCATTAAAGTGATTATGGACTAGAACTGTGATTCATAGTTGGTAGAAAGCATTTTATTGTAATAAAATACATAACTAAATATTGGATATATTAAGTGTACATTTTAGTGGTATTAAATATTTTTGTATTACACAGCAACAATTACCATCCATCTACAGAATTTTTTAAATTCCCCCAAGTAACATTTTGAGTGCATCAAAACTAATTCCCTGTTCCCTTCCATTAGAGACCCTGGCAATCACTACTTACTTTCTTTATTGTGTTTGTCTACTTAAGAAACCTCATATAAGTGGAATCATACTATATTTGTATTCTTCCTACTGGGCCATTTCTAGTCTTTGAGGCATATCCTTATTTTAGTATGTGTAAAAATTATCTTACTCTTCAATTCCAGGTATATTTAATTGTATGTTGCTCTCATTTGAATATCACTTTGGGGTTAATTTCCCATTGAGAGGCATTAAGGGTGGAAAATTAATCTGAGAGCTGGGACTTTTGGGAGGTGATTAGGATTAGAGGAGATCATCAAGGTGGAACTTTCATGTCATGTCTTTAAAAGAATACAAGGAGATACCGAAAGAGACTCATACATGTTCCCTGTTACCATGTGATGATGCCCTGTGCTTCCTCCAGAACTTGCCAGTGAGGTCATCACCAGATGCAGCTCCTTACCCTTCAACCAGAACTGTCAGCAAAAATAATCTTTTCTGTTTGTAACTTGGTCTTTCTTAATGCAACATTAGCAACAGAAATTAAACTAATACATTTGTATATACCACACATTCTATTTTCATTTATCTTTTCCTAGAAAGCTGGGTTTCTTCTATGTTTATTGTTAATAATGTTGCTGTGAACACCTGTGTATAAATATCTGTTCTAGTCCCTGCTTTCACCTATTTTGATTGGATACTCAGTAGTGTGGTAACAGATAATATGGAGATTTCAGTACCACCTTGACTGCCTATTAACCTTTCTGACTCCTCACATTCCCTCCCCCAGAAGAATGGACCCTAACTTTTGTTAGGAGGTATGGGACAATGACCACTCTGGATTCTACAAGCTGAGTAAGGGCAGTGTAGGGGATGGCAGTCAAGTAAGGGTTCCAACGGGAGGTGGCCTATGGAGGGGGACGCAGTGCCAGCTTGCAGAAACTGCCTCCATCCAAGGTTTTGTGTGCCTGGCCATCTAGAATTTCACTGTTTCAAGTCCGGAGAAAATGAAAGGAGATTAAACACAGGGTCTAAAACAAAGAGAAGTTACTAGAGGACCTAAGAAAGGTTCTGTCTAATCCAGGAGGAAGGTTTCCTGTTTAGAGGCAAATAACACCAGAAAGGAGAGGGATCCTGTATTTATGTTTCACTGTGTCATGAAGAGTGAGAAGAAAGCAGATCTGGATTCAAATAGCACCAAGTCTCTTTGCTGTTACTGAATCTTAAACTTTCTGTGGTATTTTACTTCTTGTATGTCTTTGAGACTAAAGAATAGATTCTTATTTTGATTTTAAGTAATTCTCATCAATTTTACTTAAAAAATTGTCCCTGTTGCTACTCACTGTCAAGCATAAATTCAATAAATAATTCAATTTTAATGCTTACATACTTAATATTTAATTATGTTTGTAATTGCCACAAATCTCATAAAAGATTCATGGTTTTGTTTGTGTGATTTGGAAGCTTTGGAGATGTTGATTACATGTGCCATTAGAATGCAATTTTTTAAAATCCTGTAACAGGTAACTCAATGCTCACTAAAATGGAAAAATCCAGTGCATGTGTTGAAAAACACCAACTGATAAATTTGGAAAAGCTGTTAAGTACTGTAAGTGGTTGTCAAAGAGGTGAAAAACCCATGAAGACTCACGTTGTCATTAATTCAGTAGCCAATGTTGAGAAAATCAGAAGTATTTGTTAAAATTTCTGCTTTATACTCTGGCCTCACAATCAGCCCTTAAGGCATTAGGATCTGGCTGAAGAGCCCATGAGAGTATTTTAGGCATGGAAAGCCAAGACACTCTGGAAAAAAAAAAAAGAGGACCTTAATGAAAGATCTCTGCAAGTGAGATCCCAGTGGAAAGAACAGGCCATCAAAGAAGGAGGTACCTTTCTCTGAAGGGAGGCATGAACCTCCACTTTGACTATGACCTTGTCTGAATAAGATCAAAGTCAGCGAACTCAAAAGGCTTCCATAGCCTTGGCAACTCATGACAAGAGCTTAGGGAAATTACTGACGCCATATACAAAAGTGTCATTTTGTTAAGTCAACAACAGGAGTCACTGTGCACTTACTCCTCATGTAGGATCTCTGTCCTTAATGTGCTGTACAGTGTGAGTTAATGCTATAACTAGTACTGAAACAGTATTTTTCACTTTTTGTTTCTGTGTGGGTGCAAACTGTTGAAATCTTTACTTAATATATACTAAATTGATCTTCTGTATATAAAGAGAATTGAAAACGAATCTTGATGTGAATGGAAGGGAAGAGGGAGTGGAAAAGGGGAGGGTTGCGGGTGGGAGGGAAGTTATGGGGGGGAGGGAAGCCATTGTAATTCATAAGCTGTACTTTGGAAATTTATATTTGCTAAATAAAAGTTTAAAAAATGAATGGTTAAACATACACCCTGAATCTTATGTAGCAATAAAAAGGAATTAATTATTGATATACACAACAATTTAGTTGAATCTCAAATTATGCTGAGTGTAAAAATAAAATCCCAAAAGGGTATACACCTCAAGTTTTTTTAATAAAACATGGTGACAAGTCATAATTAAAGAGGAGAACAGATCAGTGATTTCTGAGATATAGATATGGAGGTGGAAATACATGTATGTGGGTATGAAGTTACAGCATGAGGGAGTCTTGTGATGGTGTATTTAATTATCACTATTGTGGAGGTGGTAACTCATTGCTACACAACAATAAAATTACATTGAGTTACACACACAAAAAATTTCTGCTATAATGCACTAGATTTAAGATTTTTAGAATGTATCTTTCCTATGTATAATGTAGTCCCATGCTAGTTTTGAGTAACAGAAATTAAAATCTGAAAGGTTTTTCCATTGTATTTTAAAGATTTATTTGAGATGTAAAGTTACAGACATACAGAGGGAGAGACAAAGAGAGGGGTGTTCTATCCACTGGTGCACCTCAAATGGTCACAACAGCTGTAACTGGGCCAAGCTGAAGCCAGGAGCTCCCTCTGGGTCTCCCACATGGGTTCAGGGTCCCAAGTATGTAGGTCATCTTTCACTGCTTTCCCAGGCCATTATCAAGGAGCTGGATCAGACATGCAGCAGCAGGGACTTGAATTAGCAGCTATATGTGATGCCAGTGCTGCAGGTAGAGGTTTAACCTACTATACCACAGCATCAGCCCAGTGCAAGTTTTTAGGAAGACATCCTTCATGTAGATTAGTCTATAATATTGTAAGGTAAGGTTTAGATTTTATTTTCCACACATCAGTATTTATCTTTCATCAACTAAAAATTGAATATCATGTGTGTGTGTGCGTGCATATACAGTAACTGAAAATTTTGTTATTTTTTCTAACTCTCTTTTTAATACCTGCTAATATGCTATCTGACAGATTATTCTAGTCATGCTACCTGTACATAACCATCAGGCTTTTCCACTGTTATGTGTGTTTATGCATACAAGTATTTTTGTGTATCTGTGTGTGCATATATCCACAACTCTTGATGGAGACAGTATTGAACGTAATACTTCGAGAAATCCCAACACTCATTTCAGAATCTCTGTCCTCCCCAAAGATGGCTATCCATGAGGCAGAGCACAAGACTGATTTTAGTGTTATAGACTGCAATATACCTACCTAAGTCTCATACTTTGAAGTGCTAACCACTAACATTTTACCTGCAAAAAGTGCTTTTAAGGAGTTCAAATGATATCCAGTTCCACTGGGAGAAAGGCCTCTGGAAAAATCAAGCATTTTGAGTCATGAAGACACATAGAAAAGTGTAACAGACCAAAAGCCAAGACAGATTCAATCAGTCCAGAACCAGATAGCTTCATTGCTGAATTCCACAAGATTTTTTTTAAAAAGAACTAATTTCAATTCTTCTCAAGCTATTCAAAAATATTGTAATGGAAGTTTCCTCCCAAGCTCCTTCTATGAGGCCAGCATCACCTAACCAGAAAAAGATACAATGGGAAAAGACCAATATCCCTGATGAACATAAATGCAAAAATCTTCATCAAAATACAGGCTAATCAAATCCAATAACATCAGAAAGATCACTCATACAGACCATGTGGGGTTTTTCCCTGGTTTGCAGGAATGGTTCAACAGTAACAAATCAATAAATGTGATACCTCACATTAACAAACTGAAGAACAAAAAGCATGTGATGATCTCAGTAGATGCAGAGAAAGCATTTGATAAAATACAACATACTTTGATTATGAAAACCTTAAGATTGAACTGAAGAGAGGACTCCAAGATGGCAGAATAGGGAGGGAGCTCACTGATAGTCTGGGAAAAGATAGTTTAATAAAAGTAGAGATACTGTAGTCTCAGGGAAGAGTTAGGGGAAAAACTGCAGAAGAAGCTCTTCCAGAATTAGTGGGACATGGTGGACCTACATGGAGGACACGATGGACCTACGTGGAGGGCACAGGCGCCCATGGCATGGGATGCCAGTGGCTGAGTCTACACACCAGCGCTGGAAAGGAAGGTGAGGCAAAACCACAGTAGCCCGAGACACTGCTGGAAAAGCTGCAGGAAGAGCCTAGAGCGAATGAGGCTTGAAGCCCCATGGGGGAAAGTACACCAGCCTAACAATAGGAGAGGAAAAAAAAATAAAAGGGACTGGTATGGACATGATTCTCTCTCTCTACTCACCTTACAAAGGCTAGCAAGACAATAGAGCAGGTGCCATTTTGGACATACATAACAGCTGTGCCAGCTCAGGGCTACACCCATGCACAGCCAAGCAGAAAAACCTGGCTGCAGTGGGGAGAAATAACAGGAGACTAAGACCTAGTGAGTGTGTGGAGCTTATGAACCAGGACTGTGAAAAAAACAAAAACTGATGGTTTGTGGGAGAACTTACAGTGTGGCTGAGATGTGAGTAGACTTAGTGGGAGACACCACAAATTTGAGCAGCTTTGGCTATGAGGTGAGAGACATTGCAGGAGAATCTGAGCTTGCAGTACTGAGGACTGCACGGATCCGTTGTGTGGTCGTTGGGACGAGCAGACAAATATTATACCGACTGGGGTGAGCACTCAGGCACTGATTGCCATCAAGGAGAAGAGCTCAGGTGAGTGGAATTACTTACTTTCAGAATAAAAATTAAAAGAGAGAGAGAAGATTTATCATGCCAAACCTGGGTGTGTCACTTTTGACACACCCTAAACCTTGAAGAACTGAACAGAACTCTCTGACCATACCCACCACAAGCCTCTAGAGATCCACCAAAAGCAGACAGTACACTTAATCTAGATTAATAGTACAATGAGAAAAGCCTGGCCGGCGCCATGGCTCAATAGGCTAATCCTCTGCCTGCGGTGCCGGCACATGGGGTTCTAGTCCCAGTCGGGGCACCGGATTCTGTCCTGGTTGCCCCTCTTCCAGTCCAGCTCTCTTCTGTGGCCTGGGAGTGCAGTGGAGGATGGCCCAAGTGCTTGGGCCCTGCACCCGCATGGGAGACCAGGAGAAGCACCTGGCTCCTGGCTTCAGATCAGCACGGTGCGCCAGACTCAGCGTGCCGGCCATGGCGGCCACTGGAGGGTGAACCAACAGTAAAGGAAGACCTTTCTCTCTGCCTCTCTCTCTCTCTCACTGTCCACTCTGCCTGTCAAAAAACAAAACAAAACAAAAAAAGCCACCACAGTGAGAAAAAAAAGAGAAAAAAAAAAAAAAAACAAAGAATATCTCCACAATGCCAAAAAACAAACACAGAAACTGAGGAAACAAGAACAAGGAAGACATCATGATGCTCCCAAATGAACATGACACTCCAATATAAGATTATGAAGATGATGAGATAGAAGAAATGTAAGATACGAATTTCAAAAAATTTATGATAACAACATTTAGAAGTTATCAAAAACAAATGCATGATTACAGAAACCCATACAGGACAGGACAGAAAATCTCTCTCGTGAAAATGAAATCTTAAGGAGAAATCAAAATGAAATGAAGAATTCAATAGAATAAATTTAAAAATGTAGTTGAGAGCCTTAACAACAGAATCAGTGAGGCAAAAGAGAGAATATGGGACTTAGAAGACAGAGCACAGAAAAGTATACAGTCAAACCAAAGAAAAGAAAAGGAAATTAGAATTCTAAAATATATTATAGGGAATCTACAGGATACTATTTAAAAAACCAACATTCGTGTTCTAGGAGTTTCTGAAGGCATGGAGAGAGATGAAGGATTAGAAGGCCTTTTTAGTGAAATACTAGGAGAAAAGTTCCCAGGTTTGGAGAAGGAAACAGACATCCAAATACAGGAAGCACATAGAACCCCTAATAAACGTGACAAGAAGAAATCCTCAGCACAACACATTCAAACTCATCACAGTGAAACATAAAGAAAAGATTCTAAAATGTCAAGAGAGAACTGTCAGACTACTCTCAGAGGATCTCCAATTAGACTCACAGCAGACTTCTCATCAGAAACCCTACAGGCTAGGAGGGAATGGCGAGATATAGCCCAGGTACTAAGAGAAAAAAAACTGCCAGCCCAGAATATTATATCCTGCTAAGCTCTCATTTGTGAATGAAGGTGAAATAAAGACCTTTCATAGCAAACAGAAATGGAAAGAATTTGTTGTCACTCATCCAGCCCTGCAAAACATGCTTAAAGATATGCTACACACAGAAACACAGAAACATGGCCATCAATACGAAAGAAGGTAAAGGAAGAAAATTTCCCAGTAAAGGATCACAGAAAGTTCAAAGCATATATTAGAAATATCTTTGGGGCCAGCACCACAACTCACTTGGCTAATCCTCTGCCTGTGGCACCAGCACCCCAGGCTCTAGTCCAGTTGGGGTGCTGGATTCTGTCCCGGTTGCTTCTCTTCCAGTCCAGCTTTCTGCTGTGGACCCGGAAGGTAGTGGAGGATGGCCCAAGTGCTTAGGCCCTGCACCCACATGAGAGACCAGGAGGAAGCACCTGGCTCCTGGCTTCAGATTGGTGCAGCGCGCTGGCCATAGCAGCCATTTGGGAGGTGAACCAATGGAAAAGGAATACCTTTCTCTCTGTCTCTCTCTCACTGTCTAACTGTGCCTGTCAAAAAAAAAAATAAAGAAAGAAAGAAAGAAATATCTTTGGGAAAATGGCATAGCAAAATCACTACTTATCAATAATGACATTGAATGTAAATGGCCTCAACTCACCAGTTAAGAGGCACTGACTGCCTGAATGGATTAAAAAACAAAACCTATTTGCTGCTTACAAGAAACATGTATTTCCAACAAACATGCATGCAGACTGAATGTGAAAGGTTGGGAAAAGATGTTCCATGCCAACAGAAATAAAAAAGAGCTGGCATAGCCATCTTAATATCAGACAAAATAAACTCTAACACAAAAACTGTTAAAGAGAGACAAAGAGGGGCACTATATAATGATTAAGGGTTCAATTCAACAGGAAGATGTAACTATTATAAATGCATATACACCTAATTACAGGGCACTGGTTTATTTAAAAGATATGTTAAGGAACTCAAAGGGAGACGTAGACTCCAATACAATAGTACTGGGGGACTTCCATACTCCACTTTCGGAAATAGACAGATCAACCGGGCAGAAAATCAGCGAGGAAATAGCAGATTTAATCGACACTATAGACCACATGGATCTAGCAGATATCTACAGAACTTTTCATGCTACATTTGAAGAATACACATTTTTCTCAACAGTACATGGAATGTACTCTAGGATTGACCACATACTAGGCCACAAAGGAAGTCTCAGCAAATTCAAAATAATTAGAATCATACCATGCATCTTCTTAGACCACAGTGGAATGAAGCTGGAAATTAGCAACTCAGGAATCCCTGGAGTGTATGTAAACACATGGAGACTGAACAACATGCTCCTGAATGAGCACTAGGTCATAGAAGAAATCAAAAGAGAAATCAAAACTTTCTGGAAGTAAATGAGGATAACAACACAACATACCAAAACTTCTGAGATACAGCAAAAGCAGTGTTAAGAGGAACGTTTATAGCAATAGGTGCCAACATCAAAAAATTGGAAAGGCACCAAATAAATGAACTATCAATGCATCTCAAGAATCTAGAAAAATTGCAGCAAACCAGACCCAAAACTAGTAGGAGAAGAGAAATAATTAAAATTAAAGAAGAAATAAAAAGAATTGAATCCAAAAAAACATTACAAAAGATCAGCCAAACGAAGAGCTTGTTTTTTGAAAAAATAAACAAAATTGACACCCCACTGGCCAACTAAGTAAAAAAAGGAGAGAAAAGACCCAAAACAATAAAATAAGAGATGAAAAAGGGAATGCAACAACAGACACCACAGAAATAAAAAGAATCATCAGAAATTACTACAAAGAGTTGTATGTCAGCAAACAGGGAAGTCTGTCAGAAATGGACAGATTCCTGAACACATGCAACCTACCTAAATTAAACCATGAAGACATAGAAAATCTAAACAGACCCATAACTGAGACAGAAACTGAATCAGTAATAAAGGCCCTCCCAATAAAGAAAAGCCCAGGAGAGGATGGATTCACTGATGAATTCTACCAGACACTTCAAGATGAACTACCTCCAATTTTTCTCAAACTATTCAGAACAAATGAAAAAGAGGGGCCGGCGCCTTGGCTCAACAGGCTAATCCTCCACCTTTTGGCACCAGCACACCGGGTTCTAGTCCCGGTAGGGGCGCTGGATTCTGTTCTGGTTGCCCCTCTTCCAGTCCAGCTCTCTGCTGTGGCCAGGGAGTGCAGTGGAGGATGGCCCAAGTGCTTGGGCCTTGCACCCCATGGGAGACCAGGATAAGCACCTGGCTCCTGCCTTCAGATCAGCTTGGTGCGCCGGCCGCAGTGTGCCAGCTGCGGCAGCCAATGGAGGGTGAACCAATGGCAAAGGAAGACTTTTCTCTCTGTCTCGCTCTCACTGTCCACTCTGCCTGTCAAAAAAAATAAATAAATAAAAAAGAAAAAGAGGGAATCCTCCCAAATTCTTTCTATGAAGCCAGCCTCACCTTAATTCCTAAACCTGAAAAAGATGCAACAGAGAAAGAGAATTACATACCAATTTCCCTGGTTAACATAGACGCAAAAAACCTCCATAAAATTTTGGCCAATAGAATGTAACTACACATCAGAAAGATCATCCATCCAGATCAAGTGGGATATCCCAGGTATGCAGGGATGGTTCAATATTTTCAAATCAATCAATGTGATATATCACATTAACAACTACTGAAAAAAACACATATCATTATCTCAATAGATGCAGAGAAAGCATTTGATAAAATACCACACCCTTTCATGATGAAAACTCTAAGCAAATTGGGTATAGAAGGAACATTCCTCAATATACTCAAAGCAATTTATGAAAAACCCATGGCCAACATCATATTGAATGGGGAAAAGTTGGAAGCACTTCCACTGAGATCTGGTACCAGACAGGGATGCCCACTCTCACCACTGCTAGTCAACATAGTTCTGGAAGTTTTAGCCAGAGCCATCAGGCCAGAAAAATAAATTACAGGGATACAAATTGGGAAGGAAGAACTCAAACTATCCCTCTTTGCAGATGATATGATTCTTTATTTAGGGGACCCAAAGAACTCTATTAAGAGACTATTGGAACTCATAGAAGAGTTTGGCAAAGTAGCAGGATATAAAATCAATGCACAAAAATCAACAGCCTTTGTATACACAGGCAGTGCCACAGCTGAGAAAGAACTGCTAAGATCAATCTCATTCACAATAGCTACAAAAACAATCAAATACCTTGGAATAAACTTAACCAAGGACGTTCAAGATCTCTACGATGAGAATTACAAAACCTTAAAGAAAGAAATAGAAGAGGATACCAAGAAATGGAAAAATCTTCCATGCTCATGGATTGGAAGAATCATTATCATCAAAATGTCCATTCTCCAAAAAGCAATTTACAGATTCAATGTTACACCAATCAAGATACCGAAGACCTTCTCAGATCTAGAAAAAATGATGTTGAAATTCATATGGAATCACAGGAGACCTTGAATAGCTAAAGCAATTTTGTACAACAAAAACAAAGCCGGAGGCATCACAATACCAGATTTCAAGACATACTACAGGGCAGTTGTAATCAAAACAGAAACAGATGTACAGAAACAGATGGATAGACCAATGGAACAGAATAGAAACACCAGAAATCAATCCAAACATCTACAGCCAAGTTATATTTGATCAAGGATCTAAAACCAATTCCTGGAGCAAGGACAGTCTATTCAATAAATGGTGCTGGGAATACTGGAATTCTACATGCATTAGCATGAAGAAAGACCCCTACCTTACACCTTACACAAAAATCCACTCAACGTGGATTGAAGACCTAAATCTATGACCCAACACCTTCAAATTATTAGAGAAATTTGGAGAAACCCTGCAAGATATAGGTATCGGCAAAGACTTCTTGGAAAAGACCCCGGACACACAGGCAGTCAAAGCCAAAATTAACTATTGGGATTGCATCAAATTGAGTAGTTTCTGTACTGCAAAAGAAACAGGAAAGTGAAGAGGTAACCAACAGAATGGGAAAAATATTTGCAAACTGCAACAGATAAAGTATTAATAACCAGAATCTACAAAGAGATCAAGAAACTCCACAACAAAAGAAATAACCCATTTAAGAGATGGGCCATGGACCTCAATAGACGTTTTTCAAAAGAGGAAATCCAAATGACCAACAGACACATGAAAAAATTTCAGGGTCACTAGCAATCAGGGAAATGCAAATCAAAACCACAATGAGGTTTCACCTCACCCCAGTTAGAATGGCTTACATACAGAAATCTACCAACAACAGATGCTGGAAAGGATGTGGGGAAAAAGGGACACTAACCCACTGTTGGTAGAAATGCAAACTGGTAAAACCACTATGGAAGTCAGTCTGGAGATTCCTCAGAAACCTGAATATAATCCTACCATACAACCCAGCCATCCCACTCCTTGGAATTTACCCAAAGGAAATTGAATTGGCAAATATAAGAACCCGGGAAGGCAGTGGAGGCTGGCCCAAGGCACCTGCACCCGCATGAGAGACTAGGAGAAAGCACCTGGCTCCTGGCTTTGGATTAGCACAGTGCGCCAGCTGTGGCAGCCATTTGGGGAGTGAACCAATGGAAGGAAGACCTTTCTCTCTGTCTCTCTCTCTCACTGTCTAACTCTGCCTGTCAAATAAAAAAAGCAAGAAGAAGGTACCTTTCTCTGAAGGGAAGAGATAACTCCCACTTTGACTATGGCCTTGTCTAAATAAGATCAGATTTTGTCAACTCAAGAGGCTTCCATTGCCTTGGCAGTTCATGACAAGAACCTCGGGTGATTACTGACATCATAAATAAGAGTGTCAATTGTTAAATCAACAACAGGAGTCACTGTGCACTTACTCTTCATGTAGGATCTCTGTCCTTCATGTGTTGTACTATGTGAATTAATGGTAAAACTAGTACTCAAACAGTACTTTATACTTGGTGTATCTGTGTGGGTGCAAAGTGTTGAAATCTTTCCTTAGTAATACTAAATTGACCTTCTGTATATAAAGATAATTGAAAATGAATCTTGATGTGAATGGAATGGGAGAGGGAGTGGGAGATGGGAGGGTTGTGTGTGGGAGGGAGTTTATGGGGGTAAAAGCCTCTATAATCCAAGTTGTACTTTGGAAATTTATATTTATTAAATAAAAGTTAAAAAAGGTCATGCAGTTATTATGGAATGTTCCCACTCTATCCCAAAGCCATATTATTCAAATAAATACAGTAGGAAATTTTTCCCAACTGTAAGATATAATTATTTGATGGATCACAAATTATTTTAGTAGATGAGACTTTTCAAAGTATTAGAAATGTGTTGCCATAATACTAGTATTACATTTTTAAGTATTTTATAGTGACATAGAATAATTTTGCATTTCTCTGAAAACTTATCTGCAATAATTTGGTGTGAGTTTTAGAACCACAATATAATTATCAGATCTAAAGAGAATTAAAGTTAGTGAACATAACAAAATGTTCTTCCTGTGTTTGAATGTATTCATTTGTAGCACATTTATTTCAAATGCAAATTTACTAAACCACACTTTAATAAAAAGTTAGAATTCCACCTGAGTTCTGATGTATCCTATCTGCTTTCCAGGAAGATGGGCTGGCTGCAAAGAAAGCATATGGATCATCCTCCTTGTTTAGTTATGGAGGACTGCAGTATCATGTGGGAAATGTAATCTGATGCTCCCATGATTCACTAGCTCAAGTTCATGAGAAGGAATTTCTAGGTTGCTTCTCAGCGTGTGCTACTCTACCCACTTCTGACATCTTCTTACTCAAAATTCTGGATCCTATAATTATCTTAATTCTCCCCTACCATTCTGGAGTTGGATTTTACATCTGTGAGGTCCTGGTGCAAGGGTGAGAGGCAGCTCCAAGCATCAGGTGCCCAGGAAAGTAAGCAATGTGTCCCCTACATGAGCAGAAGCATAGATAAATCTCAGATAGCAATAGCTGAAGTTGACATGAAGTTGCATCCTGCAGGTGAGAGCTGGTCCAGGAGGAAATATGTGTTCAGATCCTCAGATTTTGAGCTATAAAAATGTAACTAAGTCCATGAATTCAAGGGTTACATTGTCAGCAGATGGTATATAGTCAGAAAGCCAATGTGTGTCTATAAGTATACAGAAGGTGGTTACATGTGAGGTTTATTCAAGATGGGGTTGGGAGTGGGGAAGGGTATGCAGAACATAGGAATGGGAATGAGAGTGGTGTGAGTTCATATTCTGGCCCTTCCTCTTTTTACCCATATGTAAGATGAGCAAATTCATACCAGGGAAACATCCCCCAAATTCCTAGAGAAATCATTGTAAAGTGTGTGCAGACTGATTTGCATTGTGTGAAAATTTTAATTGTGAGGTTTCATGGAGTTTGTTCAGCAAATTAAATGTCTATCCCTCTCCTGACTATGTAACCTGCCTGCCAGCCCTGGTTTTACTTCACCAAAGTTTCTGCAAAACCTAGCTTCCAGGAATGAGGAGTAATTCAAGAGAGTTTGAGATATTGGGCGATATCGCTATGTCTTTGAGAAGAGAATACCTCCTATCCTGAATGAAGGAAAGGGATCCATGAATAGAATTTGACTTGAAATACCTTTCTGGATCAAACCCTCTCCCATGGGGCATTAAAATGTAGTGTATCATCACACTTTGTGTCTAGAGCTGTG
This sequence comes from Oryctolagus cuniculus, assembly GCF_051225735.1. Taxonomy (NCBI): domain Eukaryota; kingdom Metazoa; phylum Chordata; class Mammalia; order Lagomorpha; family Leporidae; genus Oryctolagus; species Oryctolagus cuniculus. The sequence goes on from NC_142882.1 coordinate 37,784,847, forward strand.
CTAATGGTCCCTCTATTCTTACAGTTCTTAGTGTTCAGCAAGACTGCCGGGTCTTTTTGCCTATGAAAGATTAACAATAAAAGGCTTTAGGATATGAGTTGGCCAGAGTCATGTGACTTGTAGGTGCTACATATCCTAATTTTTGACAAGTGCTCTATTTTGCCACAACTAATTAAAAGTGCATGTTAACTTTTGAGGTCAATTTTACAAATTTCAGTCAATCTAGAACAAACTTTGCTTTATAGGACTTTGCCCATGACCATGGCTTTCCATTTTTTTCTGAAAAGTTTCTGTACATTGTGTGAACTCATGAAATTCATAATACAGGTCTTTTTCCATTAATATCAGCAATCTGTGTTGAAGGTCACATACACTGCATAAAGTACATATACATGTACAGCATACTATTATTAACCTATTTTTTCTTATTTAAAATATGAAAACTAGACTGACTCCAAATTTTACTTCTAATAAGTTTTTTAAAAATATAATTAAATATAAAAGATAATTGAGCTTGCAAAGAGCTGTGCCTGTTTGTATCTTCTCAGGTCCTACAAAAAAAAATTATAAAGCTATATAGTCCTGCATGCATTACTATGGACTTGCTTCTAAGGATATAGTTTAAAACTTTGCCATGGGATCACAAACCCCCTTGGGCTAGATGGTTAAAGTGACATCTTAAGTTTTAAAGTAATTATGTAGATTGGATTAAGTTTAAAGTGACCATATTAGATAGGATTAAATTTTAAAGTGGTTGTATAGATGGGACTAACTGTTAAAGTGATCTTATCAGTAGAATCAAAGAGGAGTAAATGCTCCAACATGGGAAGCAGTATATGCAGCAGACTCATAGAATGGCAAAGTTAAAGTGTCATATCTGTGTTCATTATGAACCCCATAGCTTTTCAAGTTAGGAAAGAAATAGTCTCAAAAATACTACTAGTGTCAATTTTTTGGTTAATATTTTATCTACTAATGATATTTTAGATATCTTTGTTACCGGAGAAAGAAAGGTTCTTGTCTCTGCCCAAGAAAGAATTCAGGCATGAGACAGAGAGTAGTGGAAAGTAAAACAGCAAGGTTTATTAGGGTAGGGACATCCACAAGAACGGATGGGCACTTCTCCAGACAAAACCTGAGAGAGAGTACTGAGTCACTCAGACTGGGGGAGAGTGAGGTTACATGGTTGAGTGGAGAGAATACACCTGGGCTGGCCAGGCAGGTGACTCAGCAGAGAGGCAGAGGGCTGAGCACGCTGTCCAGTTGAGGCCAGGGGGTGGGTTTTAAGGGATGGGTCTTGCCTTCTGCCTCTTCTCCTCCTGGAACAAAGGACTTCTGGATGTAAATATGAAAAATTCCTTTCTGAGTTTCCTCCCTGAAGTTATCAGACAGGGGGAAGATGGCTGGCATCAACACCCGTTAGAGGAAGGATGGTTATCAGGTAGAAGGGGCAGGATTTTGAAGTGCAGATACTGGGCTGCACCTGGAAGGTTATGGTGATGACTTTGAGATGCAAATGCTGGACCTGGATGTCAATGCCTTAGGCCTTTGTCACACACACATAAGCTCATTTCTGACTTCCTACCTAACATCTTTAGTCATTTTAATTAGGTGTCTATAAACATTTAAAACATTACATATTGTATTTGAACTAGTTAGTGAAGAGTAAGAAAAAAATCTAGCTTATTGAGACTATAGATGTTTCATTAAATTTCAATTTTTTTTGTTTTTAACTTTTATTTAATTAATATAAATTTCCAAAGTACAGCTTATGAATTACAATGGCTTCCCCCCCCCATAACTTCCCTCTCACCTGCAACCCTCCCCTTTCCTGCTCCCTCTTCCCTTCCATTCACATCAAGATTCATTTTCAATTCTCTTTATATACAGAAGATCAGTTTAGTATATATTAAGTAAAGATTTCAACAGTTTGCACCCACATAGAAACACAAAGTGAACAATACTGTTTCAGTACTAGTTATAGCATGAAATCACAATGTACAGCACATTAAGGATAGAGATCCTACATGAGGAGTAAGTGCACAGTGACTCCTGTTGTTGACTTAACAAATTGACACTCTTATTTATGATGTCAGTAATCACCGTAGGCTCTTGTCATGAGTTGCTAAGGCTATGGAAGCCTTTTGAGTTCACCGACTCTGATCATATTTAGACAAGGTCATAGTCAAAGTGGAAGTTCTCTCCTCCCTTCAGAGAAAGGTACCTCCTTCTTTGATGACCTGTTCTTTCCACTGGGATCTCTCTCGTGGAGATCTTTCATTTAGGTCATTTTTTTTTTTTTTTTTTTGACAGAGTGTCTTGGCTTTCCGTGCCTGAAATACTCTCATGGGCTTTTCAGCAGGATCCAAATGCCTTAAGGGCTGATTCTGAGGCCAGAGAGATTGAGACCAGACAGTATTCATTAAACTAGCTCCTGTGATGCAGAAAAAAAAAAAAACCCTGAAGCCGTGAGGACATGTGAGGGCACTTACTTGCCATGGTTGTGGCTGTGGTGTGATTGTATTTAAATACAGGTAGTGACACACTGACATTTTTTGTTGCCCAATAGCCTGGAGTAGTGTCCTGAATTTATCAGTATAAAATAACCATAAATTACTGGCTCCTGGCTCCTGCCATCGGATCAGCGCGGTGTGCTGGCCGCAGCGCGCCAGCCGCAGCGGCCATTGGAGGGTGAACCAACGGCAAAGGAAGACCTTTCTCTCTGTTTCTCTCTCTCACTGTCCACTCTGCCTGTTTAAAAAAAAAAATTAATGAAATCTATAAAGAAGAAACTTTATGACTATTCTGTATCTGTGAGCCTTTGTACAGCTAGGTAAAAGTTTCATGATACAAAGTCTTTGGGTTTTAAAATTTACTATTAGAAGGAAGAAGATATGGGCATTATTCCATGTGTTTAAATAACTTGCTTATTGAGTTTTCAGAAGAAAAAACTATGATTTGTGTAATTGTCACTGCATTAGCTTTAGTGTTAAATTTGGCAAGTTGTAGCAAAAAGCTTAAATCTGCATTTCAAATGTGAACCATAGTAGTCTAATGCTGCTTTGTATATCCTGTAAGTGCTACAAATAGTCTTAGCACTGAACATGTATGGATACCTCTCAAATGAATGCAACTTTTGATGTAGCAGTTTTGATATGCCTCAGAAAGTGTCTGAAAATTTGTTAATTTGTTTGTTAAGGAAGATATTTCTTGTTCTTTTTTGTTGTTACATATTTTGATCTTTAACTTAAATTTTTACATTTTACTACTATTAATTTAAGTGCAATTTGTTCAATGGTTAAAAAAGAGGTTTATATAAAAATAAATATAATACAAAAATTTAAAAGTCATCAGGACTATGTTCCCATCCCAATTCCAGGGTGAATGTCTGACTTATTTCATTATAGTCTTTCAAGTATGTATGAAGAGGGCTATTACGTATTATGAAAAAAATGCATTCTGGCATAGAGGGTAAAGCTGCCCCCTGTGATGATGCTAGCATCCCATATGTGTGCCAGCTCCTGTTCTGGCTGCTCTGCTTCCTATCCAGTTCCCTGCTAATGGTCTGGGAAAGGCAGTGGAAGATAGCCTAACTACTTGGGCCCCTGCCACCTGGAAAAAGCTCCTTCCTCCTGGGTTAGGGGTGGTTCAACCCTGACCACTGCAGCCATCTGGGGGAGTGAACCAGTGGATAAAAGACCTGTCTTTACCCCACCCCTTCCTATAGCTCTTTCAAATAAATAAGTAAATCTTTAAAAAATCATGCATGAATTTGGAAAATTTTTGCACAAAAAAGTCCATTTCTCTTTTAATTCCATTTTTTCTCTTTAAATTCCATTTTTAATTCCATTTCATGAACTTTTTGAAGTCACTTCATGAACCTCAAATACTGCCAGCCAAGTGAACAATCTGCTCTGTCATTGAAATTGTTGAAAAGTAGAAAAAATGATAACAGAATCTGCAGTTATATAAAAATTATATGATATCCAATACTCATAGTCCCTAAAAGATGAACACTGAAGTATAAGGAACAAAATAAAAATGTACCCTACAGCAATACAGATCATTCCATGTGAGGAGTTTTTCCTAAAGATCTTTCAAATTTTAAATTATTGTTAATCGAACTTGGTAAATGGGGTTATGCGACATGGGTAAGATATATCCTAAGAAAGCATAAATATATTACTGTGGCAAGAGTTTTCATTAATGCCTCCTTTTATCTTCCTAGGACTGTCTATGAAATTACTGGCATAGTGGATCATTATGGATTTTTCCAATTCCTTGACAACTTTCCATAAAGCCTAAATGCTATTTCTCTCTCTCTCTCTTTTTTTTTTTAAGATTTATTTATTTATTTAAAAGATTTACACAGAGAGAAGAGAGGCAGGGAGAGAGAAAGAGAGGTCTTCCATCCAATGGTTCACTCCCCAGTTGGCTGAAATGGCTGGAGCTGCACTGATCAGAAGCCAGGAGCCAGGAGCCAGGAGCCAGGAGCCAGGAGCCAGGAGCTTCTTCCAGGTCTCCCACGTGAGTTCAGTGGCCCAAAGACCTGGGCCATCGTCTACTGCTTTCCCAGGCCACAGCAGAGAGCTGGATTGGAAGTGGAGCAACTGGGACTCAAACTGGCACCCATATTGGATGCCAATGCTTCAGGCTAGGGCATTAAAACGCTGCAGCACAGCGCCGGCCCCTAAAGGCTATTTCAATTTAATTTCATGCATGTTTTTCTACACTTTTACTAATGTTACAAATTTTATGATCATGTTTATGACTAATGCAGATTTTAAAGCAAAAAATGTAGAATTATGATACTTTCCATCTGTGAATCTGCAATGTCTCCAAAGCACATTAATAGTAATATGAGTCATTTACAGAAGGCTGACATTTGATTTCACTTAATTGTAGTAGCTAATGTGTCATTATCATGTAGCAATCACAAAGAAAATTCACAAATTATTCAGTGTTTAAGCTTCCAATTGATTGATGCCTAGAGAGACTTCTGGCATGACAGTGAGGCGATCTATGAACCTTCATTTCAGGAAATTTATGAAAATTAGTTTAAAAGAAAGCAACAACAACAACAAAACCACCATTCAGAGTCTGTAAATGTTCACAAGAACATTCAGCAAATTAAGAAGCATTTACTAAGAAAAAATCTATGCTGTTACAGGAAATACATGGAAATTCAGTGGTGCGTGGCTCTCCAGATCTGCTCTCTCCCTTCTCTTTTCTGACTCCCTGAAAAGAAAATTTACTGCAGACAAATTCAGCCCAGAAAACTGCATGGGGTGTTTGAAGCCATTATCAGGAAAAACTTCTGAAGAATAAATGGAAATGAAAGCTGGTTATATCAGAAGTCTATTACCACAAAGTCTTTACCACAAAAACTGTTAGAAGAGACAAAGAGGGGCACTATATAATGATCAAGGGATCAATTCAACAGGAAGATATAACGATTATATATATGTATGTATATATATATATATATATATATATATATGCACCTAATTACAGGGCACCGGTTTATTTAAAAGATTTGTTAAGGGACTTAAAGGGAGACTTCAATACCCCACTCTCAGAAATAGACAGATCAACAGGACAGAAGATCAACAAGGAGACAATAGATTTAAATGACACGATAGCCCAAATGGATCTAACAGATATCTATAGAACTTTTCATCCTACACAAAAAGCATTTACATTCTTCTCAGCAGTACATGGAACCTTCTCTAGGATTGACCACATACTAGGCCATAAAGCAAGTCTCAGCAAATTCAAAAGAATTAGAATCATACCATGCAGCTTCTCAAACCATAAAGGAATGAAGTTGGAAATTAGCAACTCAGGAATCCCTAGAGCATATGCAAACGCATGGAGATTGAACAACATGCTCCTGAATGAACAATGGGTCATAGAAGAAATTAAAAGAGAAATCAAAAATTTTCTGGAAGTAAATGAGGATAACAGCACAACATACCAAAACTTATGGGACGCAGCAAAAGCAGTGTTAAGAGGAAAGTTTATATCAATAGGTGCCTACATCAAGAAATTGGAAAGGCACCAAATAGATGAGCTTCACTACATTTCAAGGATCTAGAAAACCTGCAGCAAACCAGACCCAACTCTAGTAGGAGAAGAGAAATAATTAAAATCAGAGAAGAAATCAACAGGATTGAATCCAAAAAAAACCCATTCCAAAAAATCAGCCAAACGAGGAGCTGGTTTTTTGAAAAAATAAACAAAATTGACACCCCATTGGCCCAACTAACTAAAAAAAGAAGAGAAAAGACCCAAATCAATATAATCAGATACGGAAAAGGAAACGTAACAACAGACACCACATAAATAAAAAGAATCATCAGAAATTACTACAAGGACCTGTATGCCAGCAAACAGGGAAACCTAAAAGAAATGGATAGATTCCTGGACACAAGCAACCTACCTAAATTGAACCAGGAAGACATCGAAAACCTAAACAGACCCTTAACTCAGACAGAAATTGATACAGTAATAAAGGCCCTCCCAACAAAGAAAAGCCCAGGAAAGGATGGACTCAGAACTGAATTCTACCAGACATTTAATGAAGAACTAACTCCAATTCTTCTCAAACTATTCAGAACAATCGAAAAAGAGGGAATCCTCCCAAATTCTTTCTATGAAGCCAGCATCACCTTAATTCCTAAGCCGGAAAAAGATGCAGCATTGAAAGAGAATTACAGACCAATATCCCTGATGAACATAGATGCAAAAATCCTCAATAAAATTCTCGCCAATAGAATGCAACAACACATCAGAAAGATCATCCTTCCAGACCTAGTGGGATTTATCCCTGGTATGCAGTGATGGTTCAACATTCGCAAATCAATCAATGTGATACACCACATTAACAGACTGCAAGAAAAACCATATGATTATCTCAATAGACGCAGAGAAAGCATCTGATAAAATACAACACCCTTTCATGATGAAAACTCTAAGCAAACTGGGTACAGAAGGAACATTCCTCAATACAATGAAAGCAATTTATGAAAAACCCACGGCCAACATCATATTGAATGGGGAAATGTTGGAAGCATTTCCACTGAGATCTGGTACCAGACAGGGATGCCCACTCTCACCACTGCTAGTCAACATAGTTCTAGAAGTTCTAGCCAGAACTATTAGGCAATAAAAAGAAATGAAAGGGATACAAATTGGGAAGGAAGAACTCAAACTATCCCTCTTTGCAAATGATATGATTCTTTACTTAGGGGACCCAAAGAACTCTACTAAGAGACTATTGGAACTCATAGAAGAGTTTGGCAAAGTAGCAGGATATAAAATCAATGCACAAAAATCAACAGCCTTTGTATACACAGGCAGTGCCACAGCTGAGAAAGAACTGCTAAGATCAATCCTATTCACAATAGCTACAAAAACAACCAAATACCTTGGAATAAACTTAACCAAGGATGTTAAAGATCTCTACGATGAGAATTACAAAACCTTAAAGAAAGAAATAGAAGAGGATACCAAAAAATGGAAAAATCTTCCATGCTCATGGATTGGAAGGATCAATATCATCAAAATGTCCATTCTCCAAAAAGCAATTTATACATTCAATGCAATACCAATCAAGATACCAAAGACCTTCTCAGATCTAGAAAAAATGATGCTGAAATTCATATGGAATCACAGGAGACCTCGAATAGCTAAAGCAATTTTGTACAACAAAAACAAAGCCGGAGGCATCACAATACCAGATTTCAAGACATACTACAGGGCAGTTGTAATCAAAACAGCATGGTACTAGTACAGAAACTGATGGATAGACCAATGGAACAGAATTGAAACACCAGAAATCAATCCAAACATCTACAGCCAACTCATATTTGATCAAGGATCCAAAACCAATCCCTGCAATAAGGACAGTCTATTCAATAAATGGTGCTGGGAAAATTGGATTTCCACGTGCAGAATCATGAAGCAAGACCCCTACCTTACACCTTACACAAAAATTCACTCAACATGGATTAAAGACTTAAATCTATGACCCGACACCATCAAATTATTAGAGAGCATTGGAAAAACCCTGCAAGATATAGGTACCAGCAAAGACTTCTTGGAAAATGCCCCAGAAGCACAGGCAGTCAAAACCAAAATTAACATTTGGGATTACATCAAATTGAGAAGTTTCTGTACTGCAAAAGAAACAGTCAGGAAAGTGAAGAGGCAACCGACAGAATGTGAAAAAATATTTGCAAACTATGCAACAGATAAAGGGTTGATAACCAGAATCTACAAAGAAATCAAGAAACTCCACAACATCAAAACAAACAACCCACTTAAGAGATGGGCCAAGGACCCCAATAGATATTTTTCAAAGGAGGAAATACAAATGGCCAACAGACACATGAAAAAAATGTTCAAGATCACTAGCAATCAGGGAAATGCAAATCAAAACCACAATGAGGTTTCACCTCACCCCGATTAGAGTGGCTCACATTCAGAAATCTACCAACAATAGATGCTGGAAAGGATGTGGGGAAAAAGGGACACTAACCCACTGTTGGTAGGAATGCAAACTGGTTAAGCCACTATGGAAGTCAGTCTGGAGATTCCTCAGAAACCTGAATATAACCCTACCATTCAACCCAGCCATCCCACTCCTTGGAATTTACCCAAAGGAAATTAAATTGGCAAAAAAAAAAAAAAACTGTCTGCACCTTAATGTTTATTGCAGCTCAATCCACAATAGCTAAGACCTGGAACCACCCCAAATGCCCATCAACAGTAGACTGGATAAAGAAATAATGGGACATGTACTCTATAGAATACTATAGAGCAGTCAAAAACAACGAAATCCAGTCATTTGCAACAAGATGGAGGAATTTGGAAAACATCATGCTGAGTGAATTAAGCCAGTACCAGAGGGACAAATATCATATGTTCTCCCTGATCAGCGACAACTAACTGAGCACCGAAGGGGAAACTTGTTGAAGTGAAATGGACACTATGAGAAACAGTGACCTGATCAGCTTTGTCCTGTTGATGTACAATGTAATACTTTATCCATGTTAGTATTTTTTTTGTTCTAGTACTATTGGTTGAACTCTGAAATTAACACACAATTATTCTTAGGTATTTAAATTTTAACTGAAAAGTAATCCCTGTTAGGAATCTGGAAAGCATTATGCTGAGTGAAATAAGCCAGTCCCAAAGGGACAAATACCATATGTTCTCCCTGATCGGTGACAACTAACTGAGCACCAAAAAGGAAACGTGGTAAAGTTAAATGAACAGGCCGGCACCATAGCTTACTAGGCTAATCCTCTGCTTTGCGGCGCCGGCACACCGGGTTCTAGTCCCGGTCGGGGCGCCGCATTCTGTCCCAGTTGTCCCTCTTCCAGGCCAGCTCTCTCATGTGGCCAGGGAGTGCAGTGGAGGATGGCCCAAGTCCTTGGGCCCTGCACCCCATGGGAAACCAGGAGAAGTACCTGGCTTCTGCCATCGGATCAGCGTGGTGCACCGGCCGCAGCGCGCTGGCCGCTGCAGCCATTGGAGAGTGAACCAACGGCAAAGGAAGACCCAGTGAAAAGAACAGGTCATCAAAGAAGGAGGTACCTTTCTCTGAAGGGAGGAGAGAACTTCCACTTTGACTATGACCTTGTCTAAATATGATCAGAGTCGGTGAACTCAAAAGGCTTCCATAGCCTTAGCAACTCATGACAAGAGCCTACGGTGATTACTGATGTCATAAACAAGAATGTCAATTTGTTAAGTCAACAACAGGAGTCACTGTGCACTTACTCCTCATGTAGGATCTCTATCCTTAATGTGCTGTACATTGTGATTTCATGCTATAACTAGTACTGAAACAGTATTGTTCACTTTGTGTTTCTATGTGGGTGCAAACTGTTGAAATCTTTACTTAATATATACTAAACTGATCTTCTGTATATAAAGAGAATTGAAAATGAATCTTGATGTGCATGGAAGGGTGGAGGGAGAGGGAAAGGGGAGGGTTGCAGGTGGGAGGGAAGTTATGGGGGGGAAGCCATTGTAATCCATAAGCTGTACTTTGGAAATTTATATCCATTAAATAAAAGTTAAAAAAAATCAAGAATTTGACAGAAGTGGGAGTTTAGAGAGTGACAACAAGCAAGCTACTAAAACCTTCAAAGGATAAGGGGGTAGTGATATAATGTAATGCCATCAACTTCAAAATTTTCAAATACTTTTATTATTTCATCATTATATTTTAAAAATGTTCATCAATGAAAAACAATTTTTAGTTTTTCACAATTGCTTTGACTCAGTCACTCATCAATTCAGACTCCTAAAGATGTTATGGACAATGATCAAAGAAACCAAATGACATTTGAGGCTTTGGGGATGAGGGAGGCACACCATTTATTTATTCATGGATCCATGACTAGAGCTAGACTTGTGTCCTAAGAGTCAAGCTCCGCCGGCACTGTGGCTCAGTAGGCTAATCCTCCACCTAGCAGTGCCGGCACACCGGGTTCTAGTCCCAGTCAGGGCGCCGGATTCTGTGCCGGTTGCCCCTCTTCCAGGCCAGCTCTCTGCTGTGGCCAGGGAAGGCAGTGGAGGATGGCCCAAGTGCTTGGGCCCTGCACCCCATGGGAGACCAGGAGAAGCACCTGGCTCCTGCCATTGGATCAGCGCGGTGCGCCGGCCACAGCGCGCCAGCTGTGGCGGCCATTGGAGGGTGAACCAATGGCAAAAGGAAGACCTTTCTCTCTGTCTCTCTCTTTCACTATCCACTCTGCCTGTCAAAAAAAAAAAAAAAAAAAGAGTCAAGCCCCAATCCTCTATCTTTCACTACTTTTATACCCTAAATTTAGCATGGCAGTAACAAGGTAGTTTTGAGGCCATTGGGGCAGCTTTGGGGATTACATTGTTATCTTAGCCCCTCAGGGACTAATAAATCACAACTGCAAGGTAAGATAATTTTACTTACAGGGATGAGTAAATTATAACTTAAAGACAGTTTTAGGAGTCACACAATTAACTTATCTTAGGTACTTGACTAGGCTTTTATGACATGTGGGGAAACAAACTGGTTTCTAAATCAGTACTGGTTTGCTTAGATCCAGATGGCCCTTTGATAACAAGCAGTAGGAAATCTGTAGCATTCTCTCAATTTGGCTCCTTTATTGTCCAGCAGGAAAGGGTCTGTAATATTCCCTCCTTTTTTTAAAAAAGATTTATTTATTTATTTGAATGTTAGAGTTACACAGAGAGATGAGAGGCAGAGAGAGAGAGAAGTCTTTCATTCAATGGTTCACTCTCCAATTGACCAAAATGGCCAGAGCTGTGCCGATTTGAAACCAGGAGCCAGGAGCTTCTTCCAGGTCTCCCACATAGGTGCAGGGGCCCAAGGACTTGGGCCATCTTCTACTGCTTTCCCAGGCCACAGCAGCGAGCTGGATCGGAAGTGGAGCAGCCAAGTCTCAAACCGGCACCCAAATGGGATGCCAGCGCTTCAGGCCAGGGTGTTAACCCACTGTGCCACAGCGCCGGCCCCCACCTCTTCTTCTTTAGGGAACTTTTAGAATCCTCTAAAAGCCTCATCTTCTAGGGGATGGTCCCCTAGTAACCAGTACTCCATGAGAAATAGAGCTTTAGCAATTTGCAATTTGCAAGTTAATAAAATGGGTAATGACATTGAGTATGCAGGAGCCAATGATAGCTATCTGTAACAGGAGAACCAGTGGCCCAACACTGAAAACCACTGGAGGTCTTAACAACCCAGAACTTGAAAATCCAACCAGATGTGTAGCATTGGGTGCACTTCTTGGGCTAAGTGGGGGTCGGTCCACCACAGAGGTAGATGTCAGCCAAATAGTATTGTAGTGGCCACAGTAGGAACAGAGCTGTTATCTTTGGCAAAATCTAGGAGTGCATACCCATTGAAAGTGAGGCCAATGGACTGTTGATCCTGAGACCTGGTAGCTGAGGCAATAGAATTTATCAAATCCTAGGGGAGTAACCCAAAAACCCATATGCCCTGGGACAGTAATCTGACCATGCACCCTGGAACTTAGCAAAACAGGGCCAGAGCAACTCTCTGTAGCTAGTACCAGTCCTTTGAGGCAACCTCAGCTAAACCTACAATCATGATCAGCTCCAACAGAGTAGGGTGACATTGGTGGCCCCAACTCTCAGGTGTCATCTGTTAAATTTTCCAGGCTTTTGATGTGTGTTGACTATTTGGTCTCCAGGTCTGTGGCTGGAGCTAAAACTATAGATTTCTCAAGCTTCCATGATGCATAGACTGACCAGTTTCTGGTGTATGGTCAGGGCAGGGTGTTGGTGTCTAAGTTGGGTGAGCTTTCCAAAGGGTCTGGCTCTTGTGGTTGTCCATCGTGGTCCTCAGAAAGGCAAAGCTTCAGCAGCTCCCCAGAAACCAGGTAAGATGACCAGGTGACATGTGGAGTTGGCTTAATCTGAGTGTGATGAATCCAAGAAGCCAAACCTGTAACTTTGAGAGCAGTGAAAGTAGCAAGCACAACAGAATATGGTCCCTGCCATAAAGTACTGGAAGAGACAGAAGGGAGGTGTGAACCTCTTTAGGGAAGGCACTCTGTTGACTTCCATTACCTAGCTGGTATGAATAGTAAGTAGGTGACATCTCTAAAAGGAAATTTACAGTTTTGCCTGCAATGTTACTGACCCTAGGTCATCCCCTCAACAGCAGTGGTTGCTTTAAAAGCTGGGTAGAGGGCTGGCACTGTGGCACAGCAGGTTAAAGCCTGGTCTGAAATGCTGGCATCCCATATTGGTGCTGGTTCTAGTCCCAGCTGCTTCTCCTTTGATCCAGCTCTCTGCTGTGGCCTGGGATAGCAGTAGAAGATTGTCCAAGTCTTTGGGCCTCTGCACCCATGTGGGAGACCCAGAAGAAGATCCTGGCTCCTGGCTTCAGATTGGTGTAGCTCTGGCCATTGTGGCCATCTGGGGAGTGAACCAACAGATGGAAGACCTCTTTCTCTGTCTCTACCTCCTCTGTAACTCTTTCAAATAAAAAAATATATTGAAGAAAAAGAAAAGCTGGGTAGAGTGAAGGGCTTTTCAGCTAAGAGCCAACAAGGTCTGCAGCTCTGAAGTGGGGGTCATTTGACCTCAGGGCAATTCTGTTTCCAGTGACCCAGCTCTTGGCTGGCAGAACTGACAGAGCTCATCAGAGGCTGAAGCCCTCCTGGCTTTCCATATTGAAAACTCATGCCATTTGAGGTTGACTGACCTGTTCATTCTCCTTGATGGCAGATTATTGTGTAAAGCTATTAGTTGGCCTGCCATCTATCCTTACACTGCTGCTGCCTGCCTCAATCCTTTTACTCCCAGTCTGTTAAAGTAGAACACAGAGGAAGGCTTTAAGAAGATGCAAGCCAAGGGGGTGCTCAATACCATCAGTAATCTTTGGTGGTCACAAAAATCTGTGTTCACAGGCATGTTCTGTGTTCTTTCTGTGAGATAAGATGATGCTCTGAAGAGAACTGTGTCTTTACTTTAAGATCAAACATGATGACCACTTTATCTATAAATTCTGAAGATATTAGTAAAACTCTTTCTCTCTCCCTTAGTTTGGTTTGAAAAAGGGAGGTTTTGCTCATTTACTGTGCCCATTGCAAAGTAAATCTGAGATCATAAAGTAAGCTCTCCTTTAGGCTATACTACTTGGTTTTCTATATGTGGTCAGGCTATTACTACAGAAAAATGTTAGCCATCCCCTTTAAGGTCTAAAGATCAAACTGTAGATTCTTATGGAGTTTCCTTCAGAAGATAATGAGTTTCCTTTTTTTTAAGATTTATTTATTTATTTATTTATTTGAAAGTCAGAGTTACACAGAGAGATGAGAGGCAGAGAGAGAGAGAGAGAGAGAGAGAGAGAGAGAGAGAGAAAGAGAGAGAGGTCCTCCATCTGATGGTTCACTCCCCAGATGGCTGCAACGGTCGGAGCCGAGCCGATCCAAAGCCAGAAGCCAGGAGCTTCCTCCAGGTTTCCCATGCAGGCGCAGGGGCCCAAGGACCTGGGCCATCTTCTACTGGTTCTCCAGGCCACAACAGAGATCTGGACTGGAAGAGGAGCAGCCGGGACTAGAACCGGTGTCCACATGGGATGCCAGTGCTTCAGACCAGGGTGTTAACTGAGTGCACCGCAGTGCTGACCTCCAGTTTCCTATCTTAAAGAGAAGAGACAAATGAGGGAATAAGTCAGATCCCTTCCTGTCAATAACGTAATATCAAATATCAAATGAAAACTTAACAATTCTAATTGTCAAATAAACCAACTTAAGAAAACATTTACCAAAAAGTCCAATGTGTTTTTTTTAAAGATTTATTTTTATTATTGGAAACACAGAGTTACACAGAGAGAGAAGGAGAGGCAGAGAGAGAGAGAGAAAGAGATCTCTTCCATCGCTGGTTCACTCTCCAAATTGCCACAATAGCCGTAACTGTGCTAATCTGAAGCCAGGAGCCAGGAGTGCCTTCTGGGTCTCTCACGTGGGTGCAGCGGCCCAAGGACTTGGGCCATCTTCTAGTGCTTTCCCAGGCCATAGCAGAGAGCTAGATTGGAAGAAGAGTAGCCAATACTCGAAGTGGTGCCCATACGGGCTGCCGGCACTGCAGGCGACGGCTTTACCTACTACATCACAGTGCCAGCCCCTCTAATGTAACTCATTTTACCAGCAAACCCAAGCACAAACATGTCAATGAAACATTTTTAGTTTCTTTCTACCAACAAATTTAAAGCATCTGACACAGAGATTTATCTAAGTCATGTGAACCAAAAATGTATTTTAGGTTAATGTAGCACTTTAAAGTTATATGAGCAGTTTTTTTTAATCAACAAACCAATTAAAACAGTTAATAAATTTTTCATAAGGACATAAAATACATACATAACACATAATATACATTACAGGATAGAACAATAAAGCAGTTTCAGTAATGGCTTTTTAAAATATTTGATCCTTTCAAAAATTCCAAGTCATTTGAATTACTTCCTCCTCTTAGTAATCTGAATTAACTTTAGATTTTCTCAGTTGAAATCTGTTAAACTTTGGTTTTATCTGTTTGTTGAGCCATCCCAAAGTACTGAATACAACAGAGGTGTTTGGAACCTAAAAGAGGATACATTTAAACACAGAACTAACAGTGTTTTAGTTTCTATGAGCAGTGAATCTTATTTTTAGTGTTTGGAGGAGAATACAAATTGTAGAGGACAAAACACTTTAAATAGTTATCTTTAAAATTATAAACTCATTAACCAACAAGGAGAGGCACTTACTCCATACAATATTTTTGAAAGCACCTGTAGAATTTTATAAAATATTTATCCCTTTTAGGCTTCTGGGCCTTTCTCATTAAGATAACCATCATGTCTGATAAAGACACAAGATCATTAGACTTTTCTAAGTTTTGATCACTTGTATTAGTAGCATTTCATATTATCATTACTTAATTTTAGCACCACTTCACATTATAAAAGTACGTTATTTAGTTGGTGTATCCACAAGATGAGAAACACATCTTTTGACAGGATCCCAGCTGGAAATATCAAGTCCAAAGGATTTGGAACTTTGATGTCTTGAATGCTTGTCAAAGATGCTAAGAAGGTTTAAAATATCTGGTAGAAACAGGATCCCTTAACATCATGACATAACATAGACCAGATTTGACTACTGGTACAAAATGATTACTCAAATGCTTTAGAATGAGTATATATTCAAACAAACCATAACCCTTTTAAAATTCAGTTGTTCTTATTCAATCAGAACTTAACAGACAGTAGAGAACACAATAGCTTACTTCAAAAAACACAAAATCTGTGTCTCTTTGGTCATCCCAAAAAATCAGAAACAAAACCTTAAACTTAAGAGTTAGTGAGGAGCCAGTGCTATGGCATAGTGGGTAAAGCCACTGCCTGCAGTGCCTGCATCCCATATGGTGTCAGTTCAAGTCTTGGCTCCTCCACTTCCAAACTGGCTCTCTGCTATGGCCTGGGAAAGCAGTAGAAGATAGCTCAAGTCCTTGGGCCCCTGCACCCATGTGGAAGACACAGAGGAAGCTCCTAGCTCCTGGCTTTGGATTGGCACAGCTCCTGCACTTGCCGCCAACTGGGGAGTGAACCAGCGGGTGAGTGGGTGAAGGACCACTTTCTCTCTCTCTCTCTCTCTCTCTCTGCCTCTCCTTCTCTCTCTGTGTAACTCTGTTAAGAAATAAATCTTTCAAGTTAATAAATAAATCTTTTTAAAAAAAGAGCTAGTGAATAGGATATGGGATCATGCAGGCGTACACCTTCCGGATAGGTTAATGCCGGCGAGACCTCGGAGACACCAGACGCGTTTATCGGCTTTTCAGCTTCACTTTATTTTTCAGCAGACTCGCGTTACATGTCGCGAACGCCCGCCCTGTTACCGGCATTCATTCACAACTCCTTCATTCACCACTCCCGCTTACTACTGGCGTTCATTCACAGCTCCCGCATGTTACCGGCGTTCATTCATAACTCCCGCCTTTTACCAGCGTTCATTCATTCACTCCCGCCCACCGTCCACCTATTTATATATGATTCACGGAAAACATGTTACCAATTAAGTGTGGGAAACATGCAATAACAGGATGCTTAAAGTCAAAACAGGATCTTGCAATTAGCAACGGGCAGGGTGGAAAAAGCCCAGCACTAAACTTCTTTGTGCTTGTACATGTCGAGAGGGGCACAGCTGGCCAGGCTGTCCCGTTCCCTGACAGGATCATATCCTATAACTTAAAACAATTTTAACAGAGTCAGAAGTAGGAAAGAGCAGAGAGCTCACTGCTGAATAGAAAATTGACAGTTATCAATTAAACAAAAATTCTTAAAAGGAAATTCTGGAGTTTTTACACAAATTTTAAAGACTATTTCAAAATATTTACTAACATACATATTGCAAAAATCTCATTGCTTTAGCAGAGGATCAGATTCTAATTCTATGTTAAAGAAAAATAGATTAATATCTTTGTATCCAAAAATCTTTCTTTCATAACCTTCTGTGATTTCCTCACACCTTCTACAATTTACTTAAACACATTTTTTTAAATATTTTATTTATTTATTTGGGAGGTAGAGTTACAGACAATGAGAGGAGAGACTGAAAGGTCTTTTGTCCACTTGTTCACTCCCCAAATGGCTACAACAGGTAGAGCTCCAGCAATCTGAAGCCAGGAGCCAGGAGCTTCTTCTGGTCTCCCATGTGGGTGCAGGGGCCCAAGGACTTGGGCCATCTTCTGCTTTCCAGGCCATAGCAGAGAGCAGGATTGGAAGAGGAGGAGCCGGGACTTGAACCAGCACCCATATGGGATGCCAGCACTGCAGGCAGAGGATTAACCTACTGTGCCACAGTGCTGGTACCAACCTTTCTATATTTCTATTTCAGTCTAGATTAAACTAGCCATCAGGATTAAAGTAATTGTTACAAACAATGCCCTTTCTTTATTCAAAAAATCTCTTTCCTTCTTTACCAAGCACACATTTCTATACTCGTGAACCTTTTCCATCTGCGGATTTCCTTGATGTACATTGAAATAATCCTTTAAAAATCTCCAAATCAAGACATTTTCACATTTTAACCTTAGTTACCTTCAAGCAGTTCTTGAATTATTTTTCATATATGGACAGTTTATGAAAATATATTTGTTAACAAACTCAAAATTTTTTGCACAGAATATAGGGTACTAAGAGTACTTAAGTTTATATTTAGACACATTTATCTCATTCACATTGACACAATTTACATTCAGTAATTACACCTAGATGACTTAAGATGCTATTATATTATCCCTTTATCTGAATTAAGGTCAAGATTACATTTATATGGAATTCTAATCCTATTTTAAAAACTCTAACTGGAAATCAGTGACATAAGCCAGAGACTGCAAAATTGATCTTAGGAGTTATAATGAGCACTGATTATCCATTGCTATTTCATCCCAATCTGTTAAACCAAAGTCATAAAACAAGTCTGGCAAATTATAAGGCAATTAATTTAAGCCAGTGATATTCCTAGGTTCAAAAGAGAGAAATTCCTTTAAACCAAATATCCAGTTACAGTTGAATCAAATTCTCATGGATAAGATTATTTATCTTTGATTTAGATTGGATTTCAGCCTAGTCTTTTACAAGACTTTAACAAGAACTTCAGGCCAACACTTAGTGAACGGTCAGGTACTTGGGACCATCTCTGAAACAAACATGTGCTCAGGAAACTTCAATACATGTCACAAGAGTATGGCTCAGGGGTTGATGTGTCATGGGCGAGAACTCCACCAGAGATTGCCAATCTACATCCAGGAGACTTTATGTATCACTGTCCCAGGCTGGGAGACAGAACTTTCTCCTCCCTATTCTCAGCAAAGAGGTGGAATTAACATCACAAAACAAAGAGAAGAAAAAAAAATCAAACTCTCTCTCTTTTCCAAAGAAACTACAGGCAGAGAGGAGGGGAGTGGAGTTTAACCCTTTAGGTTTTTGTATAAACACAACAGAAGTTTGGTTTTATAACTTGATAATGTATCTTATGATATGAAAAAATGATGCCAATTCCATGCCAGTTTGAATTTCATCATTTGAGAGTTCCAGGGATCCAGCTGGAAGTCCCAAGGTCAGAGACTAGGTTCTGAATTAAGAAAGTCCTTTTAAAATTCTAGAGAGTAATTTTCTTAAGGCTGAGTGTGGAGAATCCCACAGGAATCTAAAAAAGAGTCATGGATCACTGCTTACCTGGAAAGCAGATGAACTGTGGAAACTCCACAGTAAAACATTGAGTTAATAAAAGTTACCACTAGCCACAAAATAAAAGTAAAGTGGAGTTATAATCAGGAGCTGAGGTAATGCCTAATGGCTATTAGGGAGACACTCCTAATCATACCAAGCAGACATCTCTGGTCAGTCAGATAACAGTGTTCTATGGACAATACCCTCCTACCCATGCTGACTGAACCATTCAAACATAAATAAGTGGGAACAGTATTGACTGGACTGTTCAACTGCAAGCAAGGAGGAAACGGCATTGATTGGACAAGTTGGAGGATGGCAAGCTGGAGTACTGCCAGAAAATGAAAGGGAGCTCTTGCACCACTCTCCATCCTCTCAGAGATCAAGGTCTGGTGTTGTGTGAACCTCTGGATCTCCACATATCTGGAGCTGAAGAGGCAGCCCACTATGCATGGAGCAGGTAGTGGCACAAGCTGACCTGCAGAGCTGTCCCTGAGTTGTAACCCCACTGTATGAGTGTGTGTGTGTTCATGGCCCAGTGCGAACGAACCTCTGGATCTCCTCACAGTTGGAGCTGAAGCGCCAGCTCGCTAGCCCCCTTGCTAAGCGACACAAGACGACTATGGGATCAAAACTCCAGCCGAGATGCCACCTCACCACCTTGCCTGGAGTCCTTATCAGCCTAGTGCCAGACCTGACCACAAAGCCGGACCAGGTCTCTTAGCAGGGGACCTCTTCAACTTCTTGCCTGGCCATCTGCCTGGTAACTTTGAGCCTACTGCCCAGAGTGACAGCCTTCCCACAACTTCCTGCCTGTAAGTGACTGATCCGAGTTCTGTCCCTGCTGGGACATTGAACTCTGGACACTGGACACTCCCTGCAGGAGAAACACATTCGTGACAGTGATGTGAGCCTAGATACGTAGCAAACCAATGTTGTGTATTGAATCTTTTGTTGTCCTTGTATTGTTCATTGTGATAGCACTTAAGATTATTTTAATAGTGTTTGTTGTGACTTATGGTATAAGAATATTGATTTTCTGGCCAGTAAGTGATATTGTTAAGATTAGGTATATATATTAAGATAAGTAGTTATGTTGGGCTGGTGCTGTGGTGCAGTGGGTTAACGCCCTGGTCTGAAGTGCCAGCATCCCATATGGGCACCGGTTCAAGACTCAGCTGCTCCACTTCCTGTCCAGCTCTTTGCTCTGGCCTGGGAAAGCAGTGGAGGATGGCCCAAGTCCTTGGGCCCCTGCACCTATGTGGGAGACCTGGAAGAAGCTCCTGGCTCCTGGCTTCAGATCGGTGCATCTCTGGCTGTTGTGGTCTGTGGAGTGAACCATCGGATGGAAGACTCTCTCTCTCTCTGCCTCTCATCTCTCTGTGTAATTCTTTCAAATAAATAAATCTTTTAAAAAAAAGATAAGTAGTTATGTTAAGCTAAATAATTCAGTAAGTGTGTTAAGTTAGCTATAAGTTATGATAAATGATATTGATATTATTGATAGTGATATTAGTGATATTGATAAGTGTGTTAAGTAATTATGTTAAGTTAGGTGATTTAGCTAAGTAGTTAAGCTAAGTAGTTACGTTAAGCTAAGTAGCTAAGTAGTTAAGCCGTGATTAAGTAGTGGTGCTAAGTTTATTGATAAGTGTATTAATTAGTATAGATTGGTAAGTATATTGATACTGATAAGTGTATTGACCTCAATGAGCATGCTGATGAGTAGTGTGATAAAAAAAAAAAAAAAAAAACCCTGGTGATAAGCAATAAAATCTCTCATTGGAAAGACAGTTTTGTGTCCATGTATTCCTTTCTTCCCCATGACTGACAAGTTGTATATCACACTTGCTACCATCGAGCTGTGTGACAGTAGGCACTCGCGATACTGAGTTCTCCAATTGTCTTCCTGGCTTGAGCTTTGGGTCAAGGTCTGAGTGGGAAGTGAATTTTCAGTGTCCTAAAGGTCTGCCATGGGTGCCTTTTCCTTCTAGAAATATTCAAGCCCTTGGCTGTGAGAGCCTCACATCACTGGCTCACAGTGAGCCAGCAGACACAGTTACCTATACTCAGCCACCTCTCCCTGGTGTCTATAGGATGCCTTGAGCCCTGCTGAGAAGATAGGATTCCAGTGAGGCAAGGTGGAATGTGCAGAGAGTGTTACCTATTTACCAGGTGAGGACAAGCTCAGGGAGTTCCCAAAGTTTTCTTCTGCCTATAGCGGGTCAGTGAGATGTCTCTCATTCTCCTGAGGTTTCCTAGAGAGGACACACCACAGAAACCAAGGCCTATCCAGAGTCTGATCCACTGTACTGGTGTGAACCTTGATCATATGAGGATCACCACAGAACCATGTGTAAGGCCTCCACAAAACACACCAAACACCAGAGTCAGAGGAAAGGTTTATTGTCAGGTGAGGGAAGCCCAACAGGCCAGGTGGAGAGGGCAAGAGAGTAAAAAAGGGTAAGAGAGAATAAGAGAGAGCACATGTTCCGGGAACAGCTCCTGTTAAACCTTTACCAGGGAGTGGACAGGGAAATAGGAGCAGTGAATCCTATTAGGGTGGGGGTGGAGCTGACACCTGTGGTTGGGCCATCTAGTCACCAGATTTCCAGCAATGGCAGTGGGGCTAGAGCCTAAGATGATGTCTGGGGCCTAGATGGTGCCACAGACTGTGCCATTTTTACTAACATTCCTCCCTTTTGTTTTAGCAAGTATTGTATAGGATTACATCAGCCCCAAAAGTCCAGGAGGGGTGGAGAAATGATTATCTGTCTTTAGAGTTACTTCCTGTTGACATGGGGTGATGGATTACTCTCTGCTTGCATGGAGTGATGTCACAAGCCTCTGTCTCCTGGATGGAGAGCTAAGTATATCCCTATAGAAGCATCTGGTTGACTGCCTGGTTAGTGAAGACTTTGGTTCGTTCCATTATCACCTCCTGTAAACATTTAAGCAGACAAAGTAGTATAAAAGACAAGAGAATAGCAGTCAATGGTCCTAAGAGTGGCATTAACGAAGTAATGAAAGGGTTTCATAGAGGACAGGAAATAAGAAGGGTCTCTGGACCCTTATGAAGACTGATGGATATGGTTTGAAGCTGATCCCAACCAAGATTGGGAGAAAGGATGCTCTTCTGCTGAGGGTAAGGGGTTTGTCTGTAGAGAAATTCTGAACAATCATACAACATTAAGTAGGGGAGAAGACCATCAGTACACACAGGTCTGGAGTAGAGTCATTGATGTTAAGAGTAGAGGCTAAGATTACAAAGGAATGAGGCCCCAAGTGGGCTAGATAGGATCTATAACAAAGGATAGAGTCATTATTAGAGGACCTAAGAAACATGCTGTCTAAGCCATGAATAAGTTCTCTGAGAGGCAAACAGAAACTGACGGAAGGGGCCTGATAATAATCTGGTGAGCTTTAAGGGCTTGCCAGTTATGAGACCCAGACTTATCTATTTCTATGGACAATTTATGAAAACATGTTAGCAAACACAAATAATTTTTCTATAGAATATAAAGTGTTAAGAGTACCAGGGTACTCTTAACATTCATCTCATTTGCTTGTACCCAAGTTATATTTAGCAATTACACCTGGATGACTAGGATGCTGGTATTATATCATACCTCTATAGACAAAATTGCATTCATATGGAATTCTACTCCTTTTATAAAACTCTAGCTATAAATCAGTGACATGAAATCAGAGAATAAAAATCTACCATCAGGGGCTATAACAAATACTGATTATCCATTGCTGTTTCATCAACTACTGATTACCAATTCCTATATTATCAGAAACCTGTTAAAACAAATTGCAAAATAAGTTTGGCAAGCTACAAAGTAATATTTTTAAAGGCAGTGATCTTCCTAGATTTGAAAAACAGAAATTCCTTTAAACCCAATGTCTAGTTATAGTTGCTTTTTACCCTAAGAACACCTTAAGCCAATGATGCCCTAGGTAACAGTCAGACATTTGGGACTGCCTCTGAAACACAAGTTCAGGCAGCTGCTAGACAGGTCCCAAAGGTGACTGTGGGCTAGGGGCCAATGTGCCAAGGACAAGAAGTTCACTGGAGATTGTTCGCCATTCTGTTAGGTTTAATGGGGGCGGGGAGCATCCTTCAGAGTAGATGGACATCCCTCTGGTTGGAGAGAGATTTTTAAGGAGGAGAATCTGATAGATGACGCAGTAAGGGGCAATTAGGGAAAAGGAAGTATGTCTGGAAATAGTAATTAATCCAGTGATCCGGCTGGTTTGATGGGCCAGTCTAGGAAATGGTCACTAATGGGACCAGGAAATTGAGTTTGTAGGAACTAAAGAGTCCTGGTGAGGTCAGCTCAACATTCAGTTACAAGTTGGGGACAAAATCCATCAAAAGACCTAATTATTCCATCTAGCTTGCTCAAGATAGAACAAAAGGGCTATCAAAAGCCTGGGATACCTAACTTGTTACAAAGTAAACAGGGAGCGCTGAAGGAGGGACTCACCACTCTCTTGCTATTCTTATGGTAAAATTGGAACAGGAAGCCAGCGCCGCAGCTCACTAGGCTAATCCTCCGCCTAGCGGCGCCGGCACACCGGGTTCTGTCCCGGTTGCCCCTCTTCCAGGCCAGCTGCGGCTGCGGCGGCCATTGGAGAGTGAACCAACGGCAAAGGAAGACCTTTTTCTCTGTCTCTCTCTCTCACTGTCCACTCTGCCTGTCAAAAAAAAAAAAAATTGGAACAGGAGGGAAAGGGGCAAATACCAATCGGAAGAGGGCTGTAAGGTGAAGGCATGGTGACAAGGCCCATTCCCAAACTTGTCTGTGCTTCTTTAGAAGGGGGGGTGATAGAGAGGATCACCCCTCTCTATCACGGGGAGTAGACTTTGGACAAAGCCTGGTTCAGACATAGGGTCAGAATTCCTGGGTGGGAGGGGAAGGCTACAGTAAACGAGACAGTGAGAGCTGGAGCGATGAACATAGAAGAAAGGGGTTTTGGCTTTTTAGCAAGAACTTTGGAAGTTAAGAGAGTTTGAGCCAGACAGCAGGAGCAGAGATAGAAGGTTTAGGCATAGGAAAGCTTCTACTTTTCCAAACATTCACAGAAGTGGTAGAGATACCAATAATGTTGGGGCTACACAGCCATTTGGACTGAGTTGACAAGGTAGGAGACAACTGAGAGGAGGGTTGGATGGAATGTGGGATGGAGAAGTTCCCATGTCTATTCGTAGAGTCGGATAAGCTGATATCAAGAGTTCTTGAGATCTCAGCCATCCCATGCACCCACTGGAGCCCAGGGCTTAGTCCATAGAAGGGAAACAGGAGGTTGAGTTGTTACCCACACCCACTGATGCCTGGACACAGAATCCATAGAGGCATGAGGCTGTAGCAGTTGTGGGTACCTTGTATCAGGACTTTGAAATGAAACACAGCAGAACCCCAACACAGTGCAGTTACACTGAGAGGATCCTCTACCTACCCCATCTTACCTCAGGAATTTGAGAGGCCAGTGTGTGGCTGGAGATCATGGAGCATTCAGTGGCCTGGAAAGAGGTCCAAAAGTGTGTTTTGTGACTGGTAGAAATCAAGGACCCCAGGCAGCTCAGAGATGAAAGTAAGATCAATAGGAGAGCCTGGATCTGAGTCATGGCACCAATGTAAGGCTGCTACAAAACACGTGGAGTTAGAAGAAAGGTTTATTGTTGGGCGGGAGAAGCCTGAATGGCTGGGGGCAGAGGTTGAGAGAATAAGAGAGCATAAGAGAGAGAGAGCATGTGTTCCAGGAACAGTTCCTATTAAATCTTTGCTGGGAGGTGGGCAGGGAGGTAGGAGCAGCAAATCCCATTAGGGTGGGGGTGGAGCTGACACCTGGGGTTGGGCCATCTGGTTACCTGGCTTCTAGCAATGGTGGTGGAGCCAGAGCCTAAGATGGTATCTGGGGCCTAGATGATGCCACAGATAAGACTGCACCATTTTACTAACATCATGGTTTCAGGTTCACATGTAACCCATAGCTTGCACCATGGGTCAACAGATTTGAACAACCAATGGATGCAGGAGCAGCCACACATTCACACATTTCTCACAGAGTTTAAAATATTCCCTTCCTCTGAGGGCCAGTCCTTGCCTGGAAATCTAAAAGTGGATTTCTTAGGGCATGATCAGGTCCCCATTCTGCCCAATGAGTCATGGTTGTCTTGGACTCCAGTTCCTGAGGATTCTTACCCTGCCTGATTTTCCAGGTCCAATCAGCTAAGAGAACTGGGTGGAGCTTCTGGGGGCAGCTCAGGGTCCTGCACACCTGCTGGGAGACCTGGGAAAAGCACCCCAGGGCAGCTTAGGGCCTTGCACACCTGCTGTACCAATGGAGTTTTTATTTATTTATTTTGCATGGGACACAGACTCCACCCCCTCCCCACAGATTTGCACCCAAGGAGCCTGGAGCCCACAGGTGAGCATTCCCATTGAGTGGTCCTGATGTGTGAGCATGCATGGGCATGCATGTGTGCTCCTGGCTCACACATCACATGCACACACACACATGGCTGAGCACATGTTTTTCCCATCCCAGGCCCGGACGGAGACCCTGACCCCACTAGTCTGCAAGGTAAGGCAGCCGGCATCCAGAAGCTTCTACCGAACTCACATGACTGTGAACAGGCACTGGTGGGGTTCAGGATCAGACATATTCCTCTGCTCCAGACTGTACACAGAGGCTTGGGTTATGGATGCTGAAGCTTCTAGAGTGCCACAGAATCAACCCAAGTGATGTCCTGTGCACCTGATGCAACATCTGGGTCTACATTTCAGCCTCCCCTGTGAGTACAACAGGTGCAGAGGGACATGAGCCTGCACCAGGAACTCAATCTGGGCCTCCCAGCAGGTGCACAGGGCCCTGAACCTGCACCAGGAGCTCTATACGGATCTCCCAGCAGGTGCACAGGGCTCCAAACCTACCCCAGAAGCACCATCTGGGTATACCTGCTGATTCACAGGGCCCTAAGCATGCACCAGGAGCTCCATCCAGGTTTCCCTGCTGGAACACAGGCCCAGAGCCTGCACCAGGAGCTCCATCTGGGTCTCCTAGCAGGTGCACAGGGCTCAGGGACAGTACCAGGAGCTCTATCTGGGACTCCCAGCAGTTGCACAAGGCCCTGAGCCTGGACCAGGAGTGCCATCCAGGTCTCCCAGCAGGTGCACAGGGCTCTGAGCCTGCATGAGGAGCTCCATATGAGTCTCCCCGGGGCCTCTCACTGTTCCCTCTCACCTGCAGGGAATACAGTGACCAGAGTGGTATCCCCCATCGTGTCTGTGCTGCTGCTTGTGCTGTTGGGGGCTGGGGTCTCCTACTGCAGGTCCCTCAGGGCCCAGAGCTGCTTCTAGAGCCACTGAGTTCCACTGTGACCTCTTCCTGACTTGCAAACCCCACTGCAAGAAACTCATCTTGCAATTCTGCTATTGCATGGACTTTTAGGGGAGATTTTAGAACTTTCTGGAATTTTCTAAAACTTTCTGGGATTTTCCAGAAACAGTGTGATTCCTTGCAAATTGCAAAGTACACATCCTACATAATGATGGGATTTTAAATTCATATTTTTTTAAACGCACCAGACATGGGGCAGAATTAATGTATGCATTTTAATGCAAAATAAAATTAAGAATAATTTTTAGTAGCTTCTGTGTTCAGTTTTCATGATGCTTTGCTGCCAATCTCAACCCTTCTAGAACTTAAGAGTCCAAGAAGGGCCGGCGCCGTGGCTCAATAGGCAAATCCTCTGCCTGCGATGCCAGCACACCGGGTTCTAGCCCCGGTCAGGGTGCCAGATTCTGTCCCGGTTGCTCTTCTTCCAGTCCAGCTCCCTGCTGTGGCCCGGGTGTGCAGTGGAGGATGGCCCAAGTGCTTGGGCCCTGTACCCGTATGGGAGACCAGGAGAAGCACCTGGCTCCTGGCTTCAGATCAGCGCGGTGCGCCGGCCACAGCGGTCACTGGGGGGTGACCCAACAGAAAAAGGAAGACCTTTCTTTCTGTCTCTCTCTCTCACTATCTAACTCTGCCTGTCAAAAAAAAAAAAAAAAAAAAAAAAAAAAAAAAAAAAAAGAAGAAGAAGAAGAAGAAGAAGAAGAAGAGTGCAAGAGCCCTAGAAGGAAAAGCCCAGGATGCATGCATAGCCTTGATCTAGAATATTCTAGTATATTCCATTGAAGTAGCACCTTGACAGTAGGGACTCCATTCTGGAGCCCCTGAGACTCCATTCTGGGAAAGCCCGCCCTTCCCCACCATGAGACTCTGATCTGAAGCTATGATCTAAAACAGTTGAACAATAGCAGTGCACACACACTTGGCAGAGCACAGAAAACCCCTGGCATGATTGCTCAAGCTTGAAAGTAGAAAGGTTGCACCTGGGTTAATGATAAAAATGTGATTTGTCTATGCCCTATATATAATTAAAACCAATAATTAAAGTCAAGGTTATAATTGATAAATTGTCAAGATTGTAACTGGTATTGTCAAGTCATAATTAATTTCAAATGTTTTAGGTTAGCTTGACCCCAGTAACTATGTACTCCCCCTTGATCTTAGCAACCATGTATTCCTCTCCCAATTTTGCGGTTTTTGCCTTTATAAACCCCGTTGCTTTGGGCCTCGGGGTCAAGAGTTCCTTGAGGCACGAGCCCACTCTTCGCCGCCAGCAATAAAGGACTCTAAAACTTCTCAGTGTGTGGAACTCCTCTGTCAGTGCTCACTCAGGCACAAAACCATGACACCAAAGAAACCGCACAGCCCCGCTCCCATAATCCCTTTGGGAAATCCTAGGCTTCTGAAAGGGGAAGAAGCTGATGTCTCCGATAAAAGATGAGGATTCATGCGTGGTATTGTTCTAAAATGTTCCATAAAAAAAAAAAAAAAAAAAAAACTCTTAGCATCCCCCCATTCCTGCTCCCATAATTGCACTAGGGAAGCTCAGGCTTCTGAGGGTTTTATAGGATAAGGTTAGAAATAATGGCTTTATTTTATATATTTTTTTTGCAATTGCTTTTGATTTAATTATTGCAAAAATGAGCTGTCTCCCCCCTATGTGCACGCATTGTCTTTAAATAAATGAAAAAAAATAGAAAAAAAAAAAACCCACAGGGCTTTGCCATGTGTCCATGCCTTGCACTTTTGCAGCTGCGGTGTTCTGAACAACCAGGTGCACGGGGCCCCAAGCTTGCACTAGGAGCTCCATCTGGGTCTCTCCATAGGTGCAGCAGGTGCACTGGGCCTGAGCCTGCAACAGAAGCCCAATCCGGGTCTCCCAGGAGGTGCACGGGGCCCCGAGCTGCCCCCAGGAAATCCAACTGCCCTCCATGGCTAGGTGGAATGTTTTTCCTGAGAATGTCCCTCACACAATTCAGATCCAAATAGGGAGGGACACGCCCACAACCCCGCCTCCATCCGGTCCATCACAAAGTCTGACTCTGATAGGACGAGAAAACTGCCACTCAGCACTCACAGTCGCGTCCTGTTCCGCCGCCCATTCTTTCTGCCTGATTGGACTGCGGAGATGCCAATCAACACCCAGAACCCCGCCTCCTCCAGTCCTAACAAAGCCTTGACCTTAATTGAACACGCAACCTGCCAGTCAGCTACAAATCCCCTCCTTCTACAAAGATCCTACCAATCAGCGCACAGAATCCCACTTGCTTCCTCTGACTTCGACGGGGCAAATGCCAATCAGCAGCCGAAACCCTACCTTCTCCCTCTCAGGAATCTTGAGAGGGCATACCGGAAGCTATCAATCATCTCAGACTTCTAAGCTAGGCCTGGATAGAGATGTCTGTGGCACGCGGGAAACAGACATGGTGCCGTGAAGGCGGTTCTTGGAGACTTCTGCGAAGACTGGCACCTTCTTCTTCCTATCATGGTGGGACAGCGGTATGCGGGATTCCAAGTACAGATTGGCATTTCCCGCTTCCAGTCAGGAGGAGGTAATGGGGGGGAGGGTTTGGAGTCTGAGTGTCAAGTTACGTGTCCAGTCACGGGTGAGCAGGTTGAGAGGCTTCCAGCCCGGATTGGATGTTTGAGTACGGATGAGGCGGAATTTTGGATGGCAAGTGTTCTCTCCTATCAGGGGCAGATTATGGAGCGGGGCTTTGCTCTGAGTGGCAGATTCTTGTCCAGTCAGGCATTGGCGAGGTTCGGTGTGCTGTTGGGCTCTGGGTCCTATTACTCAGGACCTGGGGGGTGGTGGGTCTGGGTTATTCCCAGAGCGGGGGACTGGTGCTAGTTTTTCTTGCATGTTTGCTTTTTCCCAAGTGGGTGAGCCCTGCCTGTCAATCATCTACCTGTCAATCATCTTGCATCTGCTGGGTGTTTATTGCGCATGGCTGCTTCTTTTCTGCCCCGCCTGTCAGTCAATCATCTGGCAGTCAGTCCTGCTCGCGCTGGCACCAGCACAGAGGGAATGGACCGCAGCAGGGCTGCAGCCAGGGCCGCCAGGCATTGCAGGGCCAGTCTAGCTGGCCAGGGGGCGCGGGTCCCAGTGAGCGCACGTGCACGGCCAGGGCCTCCCGCACCCGGGCCAGGACCTCAGGGTAAGTGGGCTCCGAGTGAGGTGTCAGCGGCCGCCCCTCCCCCGGGTCCCTCGAGAGCTCGAACAGCAGAGGTGGCTCGTGCTCCTTCACCTGGGACCCCGTGCAGTCGCACACGGCCCGGCCGTAGCAGGCACCGGCGCCTGGGGTCTCGAACTCCGGAGTTGTGAAGTGAACCTTCCACGTGGTTCCTCCTGGGGCAGAGAGCAGGAGTAGGGGATGAGCTGCAGGTGCATCTGCTTTTTGCACGGGGCCATATAAACCTCGCTCTCTAGCTCAGATTTATTTGGCCACGTCTGCCGCTGACTCTCTCTCTTTGGGTTCGATTGGTTCTGCCTGTCTCAGGTTCCATTGGCCATGCCACCCTCCGACTCTTTGGGTTCCTTGGTTCTACTTGTTTCTGTGTCTGGGTCTCTCCAGGTTAAATTGGTTCTGCCAGTCTCTGCTTGTGGGATCAGAAGGTGCACAGGGCCCTGAGCCTGCACAAGGAGCTCCATCCCGGTCTCTCCGTGGGCATAGCAGATGCACGGGGCCCTGATCCCCCCCTCCTGTCCCTCCCACAGGACTCACGCTCTCGCTGGTGCCAGCGCACCGCGTGCACGTGCGTCTCGCAGTAGTGCATCAGGAACTCATGGCCCCCGTGAGGCTCCGCCCCCAGCAGCAGTGGCATCAGGTCCCGCCCATCAATCACCCTGAAGGGGGAGGGACACAGAGCTGCTGTGGCTGGAAGGAGATGATTGAGCCAGCTGGGGCAAAGAGGGACAGGGGCGTGGGCACTGGCACCTGTCCTGCGGGAGCGCGCCTCCCGCCAGCTTCACCACAGTGGGAAACACGTCCATCAGGCTTGTAGGCTCTGGTACTACATGGCCCGGGGGCAGGACCCCTGGCCAGCGCAGGATCCCGGGGACCCGGATACCGCCTTCCCAGCCGCCCATGCCTTTGCCCCCTGCGGGGGAGGAGACAGGGGATGCTCAGGGCCCTGTGTGCTGCTGCGCCCTCTGGGAGACACGGATGCACCTCCTGCTGCAGGCTTAGGGCACTGTGCACCTCCCTGCCCCCATGGGGAGACCCGGATGGAGCTCTGGTACAGGCTCAGGGCCCTGTGCACCTGCTGGGGGACCTGGATGGAGTTCCAGGGGAATCTCAGGGCACTGTGCACCACCACTGTCAATCATCTGGGACCCTCCCCTGCACCCAGGGTCCCCTGCTGCCACAGCCTCACCTCTGAAGCCACCGTTCCAGCCGCCATACTGCTGGCTGCCCACGCGCGCCTCCAGCCAGCCCCCGTTATCTGAAGCAAAGTAGACCAGAGTCCTCTCACTTAGCCCTTCCTGCTCCAGCCTGCTCAAAATGCGGCCTGGGAGACAGGTGGGCAAGTTGATGACCGATGCCATGGATGTGTGCAGTGTGCACAGCCCCTGGGGAGCCCTGCCCCCAAGAAAAACTCTTCCTCATGCATTGTAGGCATGCCTTGGGCATGCTGGTGCTCATGCATAAGCCTTGCTGGGTGCAAACCTCTGCTTCATTGCAATGCGTGTGTGCCGTGTGCATGCTTGTGCAGTTCACACAATCTCGCCGGGTGCTAACCTCTACCTCACTGCAATGCAGGCGTGCCCTGTGCATGCTTGGGCCGTGTGCACTCACCCACCATCCAGTCCAGCTCCTCCACATTGTCTCCATACAGCCCATGTGCGCTGCGCCCCAGGAACGGGGGTGTGGTGACAAGTGGAGTGTGCACGTGCAGGAACGAGACCAGAAGCAGGAAGGGACCAGTCTTGTGGCTGCAAAAATCCTGTGCATGAGGTGTCATGGTTCTCTGTGCACCTGATATGCCCACGGGGAGACCCAGATGGAGCTCGTGGTGCAGACTCAGGGCCCTGTGAAGCTGCTGCACTCTCGAGGACACCTGGATGGAGCTCCTGGTGCAGCCTCAGGGCCCCCTACACCTGCTGGAGTTCCAGATGGAGCTCCTGGTGTAGGCTCAGGGCCCTGTGCATCTGCCAAGACCAAGATGCAGCCCCAGAAGATGCACACTCACCTGCGCAGGAAGCCCTCGGCTTCCCGGAGCACCCGGGCAGCGGCACGGGCAAGGTCCAGCGGCTGCTCCACGATCTCCTGGCCCCGCATAAGCACGCAGTCTGCAAGCTGCACCAGCGGCCCCATCGCACGCCCGAGGGAACCGAGAACCCCGGCGCTGGCCACACAGAGGATCACTGGAGCCCAGGTCCCATGTGCCAGCCCCATGAGCCTCCCCACCGCCATTGCAATGGCGGCTGCAGCAGCTGCACCTGCGCACAACCCCAGGGCACGCTCCAGCCCTGCCCGCTTCTCTGAGAGCTCAAAGCGCGTGCAGTCTCCCATGAGGCTTAGCGGTGTCCCGTAGAAGCTGTCAAAGCCATGGTGCAGCGGGTGGTGGCAGTGATCTTGGGATGATGCGCAGTTCAGGCCCAGGTGCCATTTTCCTGTGGGGGAGAGGACAGACAGTGCATGTGTGGGTGAGGGGGTGGGGCTAAGGAATTCTATGCATTGAGGGGTATCCGGGTCTCTCAGCAGGCGCACAGAGCTCTGAGCATGCATCAGAAGTTCCATCCGGGTCTCCAGCAGGTGCACAGGACCTTAGCCTGCACCAGGAATTCCATCTGGGTCTCCTCATGGGTGCACAGGACCCCAAGCCTGCATCAGGAGCTCCATCTGGGTTTTCCAGTAGGTACCCAGGGCCCCGCACCTGCACCAGGAGCCCCATCTGGGTATCCCAGCAGGTGCACACCTGCTCCACGTCACGGCCAGGGGTGATGACGTTATAAGCTCACTCACCGATTATTCCTGTCGCATAGCCGCGCTCCTTCAGGATTTTTGCGAACGTCGTCTCGTTGGCCGGAAGCCCCCCGGAGACCCCTGTGGCTTGTAATACCCGATCCCCGGTGCTGGAAGCCATGCCTGCGGAGGCAGATTGTGAATGATGTCAGAGCTGCACCTTCCTTGCTGGAGAACTTTCTAGGTTGAGCTCATGGAATAGATTATTATCAGAGAATATTCTACATTATTTTCATAGAATATTCTAGATATTTTTCATAAAATATTATAGATTGTTCTCATATAATATTCTATTCTCGTGGAATACCTTAGATTGTTCTCATAGAATATTCTACATTGTTCTAAGGATATTCTAGATTATTCTCACATTCTACGTTGTTCCAAAGAATATTCTAAATTTTTCTCATAGAATATTCCAGAATTTTTTCCTCACAGAATATTCCAGATCATTCTCAAAGAACATTCTAGGTCATTCCCACAACACGTCCCACACCACCACAGATGGACTCACCGGAGCGCACCGGGTACCTGCCCGTGAGGAAGGCAGCACGGCTGGGCGTGCACACGGAGGCTGCAGCCAGGTGCTGGCTCAGCCGCACCCCCTCCTGTGCCAGGCGGTCGATATTCGGGGTCCTGCAAATGCAACTGAATCTAGCTCTGCCTCTTGCGAGCCCCTCAGGGTTGGAGCGACTGGGGAACCCCTCCCAGGTCCATGCCTGAGGGTCTTGTTCCCATAGCAGCCCAGGTCCCCGATGCCCAGGTCGTCGGCCAGCAGGAGGAGGAAGTTGGGCCTGGGGCCAGAAGCAGAGGGCTGGGGATGCAGCAGCAGTAGTATCAGTCCCAGGGCGAGAATCCGGAGGCCCCTGGAATGTGAGGGATGCACCTGCTGGGAGACCTGGATGGAGCTCTTAGTGCAAGCTCGGGGCCCTGTGCACCTGCCTGATACCCAACGGAGCTCCTGGTGCAGGCAGGTGCACTTGCTATGCCCACGTGGGAGACCAGGATGGAGCTGCTGGTGCAAGCTCAGGGCCCTGCACACCTGCTGGGAGACTTGGATGGAGCTCCTGGTGCAGTCTCAAAGCCCTGTGTACCTGCTGGAGACCCGGATGGAGCCCCTAGTGCAGGCTCAAAGCCTTGTGCACCTGCTGAGAGACAAGAATGGAGCCCCTGGAACAGGCTCAAAGCCTTGTGCACCTGCTGAGAGACCAGAATGGAGCTCCTGGGGTAGGCTCAGGGCCCTGTGTTCCTGCTGGGAGACTGGAATGGAGCTCTGAGTGCAGGCTCAAAGCCTTCTACTACTGCTGGGAGACCTGGATGGGGATCCTAGTGCAGTCTCAAAGCCCTGTGCACCTGCTGAGACCAGGATGGAGCTCCTGGTGTAGGATCAGGGTCCTATGCAGTTGCTGAGAGGCCTAGATAGAGCCTCAGGCTTCTAGCTTCAGCTTGGCCCCACCCAGGGCTACAGATGAGTCTGGCGCCCAGTCCAATCGATTAGCAATACCTAGGGCCCTCGCACTCACCAGGCCGGTCTGGGGGTCAACATGGCGTCCCTCTATCCTCTTTATTCCCCTGTGACAATGACAGAAGGCAGCGGAGACTCAGGGGGCTGGAGTATTATCAGCTGCTGTCAGTCACGGAAGCTCCGCCAGCACCTGCCAGTCAACCTGCAATTTCTTTTTTTTTTTTTTTTTTTTGCATTTTAAAATTCTCGAATTTCCCTACCGTAGAAGGTTCCAAAGGCCTCAGTATTTTTCTGTCGATTTTTGCAAACAGCTTCTCAGCCAGCTTTGGCTCCGTGGAAAATTCGAGCAGCGATACACGGGGATTTTTCTAGAATTTCAGGGGCTCCTGTCTCCAGCCGGGTACACGGTCGTCTCCTAAGTAAATAAACGAATCTAAAAATAAAACAGGGAGAAAGAAAGGAATCCGTGGCTTCACCTCCCGCCAAAGCTGCCACGTTTGCGCCCCGCCTCCACGTACGCGCGGCGGGCACTTGTGTGCGCATGCGCGGGACGCCTCGGCCATGACTAACCCCGGCACAAAACCGGAAGTTCCGCCCCTGCCCTGTGTGCACTGCGTATGCATGCCGGGCACTGTGCTCATTTCCAGCGGATTCCCCCACCCCCCCTGAAAGAAACCGAAAGTTTCTCGGGGGCTGAGGTTGGATTCCACCAGGAAAAGCCGGTCAGGCGTGGACAGAGCTGAGGCTTCGCTGTTGCTAAACAAAGGGCCGCAGACTTTGCAGAGCTCAGATTCTGTTGCTAAGCAACCGGGCGTGGGGCCACAGACTTGAGGCGTGGCTGTTGCTAAGCAACGATGCGCCGGCTTTGCAGAGATCCTGTTAAGCATTGCGGCACGGAGTAGGCCCAGCTGGAGGGACGCTGTTGCTAAGCAATCGGCCGCCCCGTTGGCAGAGCGGAAACTTGGCCAAGCTAAGTAACCGGGCGCCGGTTTGGCAGAGCTCAGAGTCTGTTGTTAAGCAACCGGGCCCCGCAGAGCTGAGGCGAGGCTGTAGCTAAGCAACCGCACGAACGTCCCCGGAGGCCACCCGCGCCAGATCCCGGGACCATAACCCCACTTTCAGCGCTTCCACCTCGCCTCTCTGCCCAGGGGAGGCGGTGCCGCTGTGGGACCTTCTTTAGTGTGACAGGCCGAACCAATCGAGCCCAGAGTGAGTGAGACCCGGGCAGGTGTGGCCAATTGAGTCCGAGACACAGACATAACGAATCAAACCCAGAGAAACACTCAGGCAGGCATGGCCAATTGAATCCACCAGCAAATACTAATCTCACATCTATTTGTAAAACACAATTTTTATTAGCAAATATGCACTATATTGACCTGAAAGGCAAATGAAAGCAGTTATGGAAAAACAGTATATTGATTTTTTCTGGAACATTCTGGAATTTTCCATGGAATTCTGGAAATTTCTATGAATTCTGGAACTTTCTATGGAATTCCAGAATTTTCCATATGTCTTCAGGTGTGCAGGTCTTGTAAAGACTAGTAATTTATTATTTTTTATGAGGCTGGGATCTCCAGTCTCATTGTCTGAGATGACACAAAAAAATAGAGATTTGTATAAAAATCATATTAAAAAAGTGAATTCTGTAGGGGACATGGCCTTCTGGTAGCTTCCGGAACGTGGAATTCAAGGAATTAATTTATTATGATTTTGGTTCTAGGCCCTTCTCCAGGAAGCTGGGCTTTTGGGTTGTGTCGAGGTTCTGGGTTAGGGTCAGGGTCAAAGTCAGAGCTAGCACTGGGGTTAGGGTTAAGGGTCATGGTTAAGGGTTATGGTTATGATTAAGTAAGGGTTAGGGCTAGGGTTAGGTTTAAGTTATGGTTAGGATCAGGGTTAGGGTTAGGGTTAGGGTTAGGGTTCAGGTTAGGGTTCATATTCAGGTTCAGATTTGGGTTAGGGTTAGGTGCATTATCAGGGAACTGCATTGGAAGTGGGGCAGCTGGGTCTCAAATCAGCACCCATATGGCTTTAACCCACTGCACCACAGCACCAGCTCCTTCCTTATTTATTTCTGCTGTGATCTTTATTTTTCATTTTTTTCTACTGCCCTTAGATTTGATTCATTATTGTTTTTTTCTGGGTCTTTTGTTGAGACTGGTTGATTATCTGATAACTTTCTTGTGTTTGTAAATGTTTGGCCATCTAAAGTCAGTTTTTAGTTTCTATATTTCCTGCAGTGGGGACCTTCTAGATGACTGCAAGAAGTGCTGGCAGAAATGAGGACTTTGCTAACAAAATTCCGCAGGTAATATGATTTAAATCATGGATTTTTACTTCTCAGAGTTGTGGAGGTTGAAAATACAAGATCAAGGTCATAACAGGCTTGATTTTTCTAGAGACTTTTCTCCCTATGGGACTTACACATATGATAACATTTGACCGGCTTCAAAGTGCTTTCTTCAGGTAGAGTCACGTTGGTGGTTAGACCTTCAAGGTATGAGTGTCAGGAAAGCACATTTCAGTCCATAACAGCAAAAGGCCCATGGTCTGCCTCATAGGCAGCCATCTCTGGGGAGGAGAGAGATTTTGAAATAAATGTTAGGAGTTCTCACAGTATTACTTTCAATACTATCTCCATCAAAAGTTGTGCATTCATGTATACATACACAGACACAAAAATTCCTGTACACATAAACACTACATAATACAGTACAAATGCCTGATGGTTGTATACAGGTAACATCAGTACAATTATCCATAAGTTGGCAGATGTTAAAAAGAGAATTGGAAAGGTAACAAAAGAGAATTAGAAATGATAACAATATCTGCAATTACTGTGTATATATATGATATTCAATATTTATAGTTTCTATAAGATGAATACTGATGTGTGTGAAATAAAACCTAAATCTAAACCTTACCTTACAATATTACAGACTAGTCTACATGAAGAATGCCTTCCCAAAACCTTTCACTGAACCCATGCTGTGGCATAGCGGGTTAAGCCTCACCTGCAGCACCAGCATCCCATATAGGTGCCAGTTCAAGTTCCTGCTCCTGCACTTCCAATTCAGTTCTTTATTAATGGCAGTGGAATATGGCCTGAGTGCTCCTGGCTCTGGGCTTTGGATTGGCACAGGTACAGCCATTGTGGCCATTTTGGGAGTGAACCAATGGATAGAACCAATGTCTCTCCTTATCTATGTCTGTAACTCTGCCTCTCAAATAAATTAAATAAATCTTTACAAAAACAAAAAGAAGAAATCTTTTATACTTTAAATTTGTGTAACTCAAAACTAGCACAGTGCTACATTACACAAAAGAGAGATAGCATTCTGGAAATCATAAACCTAGTGCATTGTAGCAGAAATTTTAACAAATACTTCTGATTTTCTCAGCATTATATACTAAATTAATGTCATAGTGAGTCATTGTGGGTTTTTGAGCTCTTTGACAGCCACTTATAGTACTTAACAGCTTTTCCAAATTTATCACTATGTGTGTTTTCAACACATGCAATGGATTTTACCAGTTCAGTGAACATGGAGGTGCCTATTACAGGATTTTTAAAAATTGCATTTTAATGTTACATGTAATCAACATCTGTACCTCCACACCATAGAAATAATAACATGAGTCAGTTTTGAGATTGATATTTACTTGAATTTAATTCTTTTTAGTTAATTTGCCATTAGTATGTGATAATTATAAACATAATAATTAACTATGTAAGTATTAAAATAGAATTATTCATAGAATTTGGGCATGACAGTGAGTTCAGTAGGGGCACTTGTTTAAGTAAAATTGATGAGAAGTACTTGAAGTCTAAACTAGAAGCTATAATAGTAAAGTCCCAAAGACATAAGGGAAGTAAACAAATACCACAGAAAATTTAAGATTCAGTAAGAACAAAAGACTTGGTGCTATTTGATCCAGGTCTACTCTCTTCTCTCCTGTCCTGACAGTGAAATGTAGACACCAGGATCCCTCTCCTGTCTGTTGCCAATTGGGGGCAGGCCATCCTCATTTGTTCTGCCCCCAATTACCTGTTGCCAGGAGTATGTTCTGGGTGAGTGTGGCTCAGAGGTAGGGCTCTGTCCTATCTGAATGATGGAGGCTCTGTATTTGGCAAGAGAACACATAGATCCCATCTTCCATTATACATCATGTCTACAGTAAGCATATCTATGAAACCACTTTTGTGTTGACTAAGTTTGAAGACTTTGGGGATAGAGAAGATCTCTCTCTCTCTCTCTCTCTCTCTCTCTCTCTCTCTGTGTGTGTGTGTGTGTGTGTTTCAAGTAAGCAATTTTATTTTAAAAATAACTATATCCCTGTCTCCAACATGGCTCAGAGGCTCCCACCTACTTGAGCCATTGCTTCCCAGGTGATGTTCTTCACGGTATGCTTTTGGGGGAAACTGGAATTAAATCAGGAGTGGAGCTGGCAGTAAAATCCAGGCATTGTGGAATGTTGGTGTCCTTAGCAGCATCTTAACAACTTGGCCAAATGCCATCTTCCAACTTTCTTTTTGATTGCATAAAAATGTTTTGATATTGAAAGTGGTGATATTTACACACAACTGAAAAACAGTGAATTGCGTAAGCATTAGTAATGGATGAATTACAAGGTATATAAATTATGTTTATATCATTTTTATTTAAGAAAATTATGATTCCTCACATTTTGAAAATAATGCATTTAATTAACTCAAATTTTAAGTTATATTTTATATTGTATTGCTCCAAACTCAAATCCACATAAAATATGACTTCCCTTCTCTAGGATACATTGCATCCTTTTAAGATGATATGGATATAAATTCATGAGAAATAAATATCATAGTAGAAACTGATAGATAAGAATGATTCAGGATGAGCTTGTTAGGAATGGTGACATTAATTTTATCTGTCTTTTTAATGAATTGGAAATGGAGCAACTCCACTTTGGCTGCTCAACTTCCAGTACACCTCCCTGATAATGCATCTGCGAAAGCAGTGGAGGGTGGGCCAAGCCCTTGGGCCCCTGCATCCATGCAGGAGACCTGGAAGAAGCTCCAGGCTCCTGTCTTCAGATTGGCCCAGCTCTGGCTGTTGTGGCCTCGTAAGGTGTAGACCAGCAGGTGGAGGTCTTCTCTCTCTCTCTCTCTCTCTCTCTCTCTCTTTTTTCTGTGACCCTTTGTGGCTCTGCTTTTCAAATGAATTAATAGATCATTAAAAATAAAATAAAACATTTTAAATATTGTTTTTGGTAGTATGGGCATTTTGATGATATTCCTTCAATTTATGCATATGGAAGATTTTTTTTCATTTTTATGTTTTCTATTTAATATTTTGTAATTTTCATTGTAGAGATCTTTCACATTCTTGATTAAATTTATTCCAAGGTAAGAAAATGTATTTTGCTATTGTGAATAGTACTGACCTGAGACGCAGTGGGATCCTCCTACTTGGGAAAGCCCAGGTGATGATGCTAGTCTTGAGCATGAAGCTGAGATGGACCTGGGAACCCCAACATGATGAAAACCCCATGAAGACATCAAAAAAGCCCAAGACAGCAGAAGCAGACACCTCCAGTGAGCTGGCTAAGAAAAGCAAAGAAGTATTCAGAAAAGAGATGTCCCAGTTCATCGTCCAGTGCCTGAACCCTTACTGGAAACCTGACTGCAAAGTGGGAAGAATTACTACAACTGAGGACTTCAAACACCTTGCTCGCAAGCTGACTCACGGCGTTATGAATAAGGAATTGAAGTACTGTAAGAACCCCGAGGACCTGGAGTGCAATGAGAATGTGAAACACAAAACCAAGGAGTACATTAAGAAGTACATGCAGAAGTTTGGGGCTGTTTACAAACCCAAAGAGGACACTGAATTAGAGTGACTTATGGGGCCGGGTGGAAGAACAGGTGAATCAGGTAGCACAGACTCTGGGAGAACTCCCATGGGCCTCTCTGCCCCACCCTGTCAGGGCTGCACTCCTGATGGCACTGCCACCCTGGAGGATGCAGACCTGCAGGTGTCAACTGAAAGCCACAAAAGTGAGCTTCATCTGCAACAAATGATCCCTCTTGTAAACTGTTGGGTTGTGCTTAGAGGCCACCAGAGGCAAGGGTTTAGGGAAGACCCTGGCCAGACCTGACCCCACTCTAACCTGGGTCTCCTCCTTGGCGGTGCTGTCAGCGCACAGACCCATGTGCATCCCCACCCAAGACCCTAAACCCTGATGATCTGTATTATATTTTAATGTATATGTGAATATATTGAAAATAATTTTGTTTTTTTCCTGGTTTTTGTTTTGCTTTTAGCCTTTACGTGCTAGGATCACAGGAAGACTTTTGTAAGGATGGTTTAAGTTCTCCTGCAAGGTTTAATTTGTTATCATGTAAATATTCCAAAGCAGGCTGCCTTGTGGTTTTGGTCAGCCTTGTGCTATGTTGATAAGATTGATTTACTGCTTAAAATCACTTTACTTTATCCAATTTTTACTGAACTTTTTATGTAAAAAATAAAATTGATTAAAGAAAAAAAAATAGTACTGACCTGATAAATTCTTTATCAGCCAGAAATTTTTGCATGTACATGAAGGCTACTGATTTCTGTGTGTTGATTTTATAACTTAAAACTTTACCAAACTCTCTTATGAGTGCCAATAGTGTCTTAATGGAGTCCTTTGGTTTCCTTACATATATGATCATGTCATCTGCAAACAGGGATACATTGACTTTCTCCTGACTAATTTATATCTTTTTTTATTTCTTTTTCTTGCATTATTGCTCTGGCTAAAACATTTAGAACTGTATTGAATAGCAGTTGTGAGAGTGAGCAACTTCATGTGGTTCCAGATCTTAGTGGGAATGCTTCCAATTTTTCCCATTCAATAGGATGCTGGCTGAAGATTTATTATATATTGCCTTGATTGTTTAAGGAATGTTTCTTCTGTACCCAGTTTGCTTAAGGTTTCTATAAAGAAAGCATGTTGTATTTTATCTACTGCTTTCTCTGCATCTATTGAGATCATCATATGGTTTTTATTCAGTTTGTTAATATGATGTATCACATTTATTGATTTGCTTATGTTGAATCATTCCTGCATACCAAAGATAAATCCCTCTTGGTCTGTGTGAATGAACTTTTTTATGTGTTGGATTCGATTGGTTAGTATTTTGATGAGGATTTTTGCCTCTATTTTAATCAGGGATATTGGTCTACTGTTCTCTTTCTCCATTGTAGCTTTCTCTAGTCTAGGAATTAAGGTGATACTGGCCTAATAGGAGTTTGGGAAGATTCCCTCCCTTTCAAGTGTTTTGAATAGTTTGAGAAAAGTTGGAATTAGTTCTTTAAAAGTCTGATAGATTTCAGCAGTGAAACTGTCTGGTCCTGGGCTTTTCTTTGTTGGGAGGATCTTTACTACTGATTCTATCTCTATATTTTTGGTTGTCTTGATTTAGGTTTTCTATGTGTCTTCATAACTGAATTTTGGTGTATTGTATGTGTCCAGAAATTTGTTGATTTCTTCTAGATTTTCCATTTTTTTAGTCATTGCATCAGATGCCCACATTCTATATTGCAGTGCTAATCTGAGTCTTGGGTGCTCCACTTCCAAACTAGTTTCAAGCTAATGTCCCTGGGAGGCAGTGGATGATGGCTCAAATTCTTTAGTTCCTGTCACTTAACTGGGAGATCTGTCACCAAAGTGGGAGACTTGAGAGCCTAGTCCAGTTACAGCTTTTCCAGATATTTAGGGAGTGAATCAGCAGTTGGAAGATCTCTCTGTCCCACTCTCCCCCTTTCTATCTCTCTCTTTCTGTGTGTCTCTCTTGTTGCCTTTTTAAAAAAAATCATTTTTAAAAATATTTACTTATTTATTTGAAAGAGTTATAGACAGAGGGAGAAACAGAAATCTTCCATCAGCTGATTCACTCTTTAGATGGCTTCAATGGCCAGGTTATGGTCAGGTTGAAGCCAGAAGCTTCTGGCTCTCCTATATGGGTGACAGGAACCCAAGTCCTTGGGCCATCTTCATTGGCAGAGAGCTGGATCAGAAGGTG
The DNA here is from genome assembly GCF_051225735.1 of Oryctolagus cuniculus. Classification (NCBI taxonomy): domain Eukaryota; kingdom Metazoa; phylum Chordata; class Mammalia; order Lagomorpha; family Leporidae; genus Oryctolagus; species Oryctolagus cuniculus. Next base: position 37,826,492 of record NC_142882.1, read on the forward strand.
TATAGCTGAATTGAACCAGTCCCAATACAGAATGCCAAGGTAATAGATGACAGCTTTGTCTGCAACGCCAGCCCCTCTCTCTGCCTTTCAAATAAATAAATCTTTTAAAAAGACCTTCTGGTATTAAAAGTCATCAAAGCTGGGCAATGGGGAATCTACTGAAGTGATCTACTTTTTAAAATATTTATTTGTATTTCGAAAGGCAGTGTTATAGAGTGAGAGAGGGAGAGATTGATCTTTCTGGTTTCTTCATTCCCCAAATGGCTACAATGACCATAACCAGGCCAGACTAGTGTCAAGAGCCAGGAGCTTCTTCCAGGTTTCTCACATGGTTCAGGGGCCCAAGATTTAGGCCATCTTGTTCTGCTTTTCTAGACACTTTATCAGGGAACCAGATCAATTTGGAGCATTAATATCTATGATAATCTCCTTGCAGTTCAAGGATATAGGATCCATTTGGCACAAAGTTCCATTTATGGGTGGGCCAAGTATCACGCTTCCATCTGTCCAAGATGGGCTCTGAGAAATTGTGCTAAAATAGATATTAAGCCATAACTCTTGGTTTAAGCTTTTGTTAGCAGAGTTTCATGTTTGCCAATGATAATGTCTATGGCAATTTTGGGTCTCTGGATTGGAACCAATGAAAGCATCCAGACCAGCAGTAGTGAGAGCAACAGTCAGCTGAATGATGTCCAGCTGAACTTAAATGGCTTTTCTGTTTGTTAGAGGGGTGACATGCTCCCTGAATCTGCACATAGACAGTAGCCTTTGGAGGAAATCCCCTCAACCAAATGAAATATGCCAAGTTTGGGTCCATCCTTATATTAACAGGCCTTAGTAGTCATGCTCAGGTTTTACTGTCCTATATCCTTGGCCAAAGTCTTAGTAAACAATATGGTTTGGAGAATCACAGGCTCAAGTTGTGTAGGAGACTATATTTCCAGTATAGCACAGGTAATAGTTATCTAATTTAGTTTTACTGTAATATAGCAATGTTCCAAGATAGGCAATTTTTGCATCTTAGCTCTTGAGAGCTAATGGACATCACAGGTAATCCAGATAATTTGGAAGGTGTGTGAGCCCTTAGAGTAAAGAAGTCACTGAGACACTAAAGATAGTGTATATATAACTTATTTTGACTGCTTTTGGCTATTTTCATTTGAGGGAGGCCCATATATGCTGGACTGATTTGTAGCATCAGTGACAATTTTTTAAATGAGGCATGCATTGCACAAAACCCCAAGTAGGATGATAAGGTATTAAACTTGTATGTTCTTCACAAGTGTATCAAATAGTCTCATTCAGGGAGGATGCCATCAATGTGATGTATGCTTGTGCTCCTGATAAAAGGTGGGTGCAGTTAAATTCTTTGCAAAAATTGTGTTTGAATTGGAATCCCCTTGCACATTTCTAACTCCAATGCCATCTCACTAGTCCAAGTGATCAATTTCAGTTCACAATTGTTCATACTGATAGGTCTAAGAGTCAAAGGGATCACATAAACAAGACTAGTGTTTGCTAATACTAACTGATAGAATTAAAAAGGGAGAGAACGATCCAACATGGGAAGCGGGATACACAGCAGACTCATAGAATGGCAGATGTCCTAAACAGCACTCTGGCCTCAGAATCAGCCCTTAAGGCATTAGGATCTGGCTGAAGAGCCCATGAGAGTATTTCAGGCATGGAAAGCCAAGACACTCTGGCAAAAAATAAAAAATAAAAAAGAAAGATCTCTGCAAGTGAGATCCCAGTAGAAAGAACGGGCCATCAAAGGAGGAGGTACCTTTCTCTGAAGAGAAGAGAGAACTTCCACTTTGATTATGACGTTGTCTAAATAAGATCGAAGTCTGTGAACTCAAAAGGCTTCCATAGCCGTGGCAACTCATGACAAGAGCCTAGGGAGATTATTGACGCCATAAACGAGAGTGTCAATTTGCTAAGTCAACAACAGGAGTCACTGTACACTTACTCCTCATGTAGGATCTCTGTCCTTAAGGTGTTGTTCAATGTGAATTAATGCTATAACTAGTACTCAAACAGTATTTTTCACTTTGTGTTTCTGTGTGGATACAAACTGTTGAAATCCTTACTTAATATATACTAAACTGATCTTCTGTATATAAAGATAATTGAAAATGAATCTTGATGTGAATGGAATGGGATAGGGAGCGGGAGATGGGAGGGTTGCAGGTGGGAGGGAAGTTAGGGGGGGTAAAAGCCATTGTAATTCATAAGCTGTACTTTGGAAATTTATATTTACTAAATAAAATTTATATTTACTAAATAAAAGTTTAAAAAAATTGTATTTGATGGCAAAGTCAATGAAGTATACACATATACTTTAGAAGAAGTGTCCTTTCAAGGTGAAGGCAAACTGAGACTGAGGGGCTATTGGAAAAGCTTTGAACAAAAACATTTGCCCCACTTGTAATAGTTAAAATATGTCACTTATCTATTGAGAGGCATCAGATATGTTAATATTAGGTATTAAGTGTGGTGAATATAATGGATGGCATAGAGCATTAGGATTTTAGTAATCTATCATGAGGTGTTATTTATTTTTTCTAAATTTAATGATAAAATTGGGCTGCCAAATGGGAATAGTTGGAATAACCAGCTTTTTATTAATTAAGCCTAATGTAATGAATTTTGATACATGAAGACATTGAGTTTCCTTTTGTTGGGCCATCTTAATTATTTTAGTTTAGATCTGTGAATTCTTATTTTCTCTAGCTAAGTTGTAACTTAAAAACTTTATTTTAGGGGGCCAGCACTGTGGCGCAGCAGGTAAAAGCCCTGGACTGAAGTGCTGGCATCCCATATGGGCGCTAGTTCTAGTCCTATCTGCTCCTCTTCTGATCCAGTTGTCTGCTATGGCCTGGGAAAGCAGTAGAAGATGGCCCAACTCCTTGGGCCCCTGCACACATATGGGAGACCTGAAAGAAGCTCCTGGCTCCTGGTTTTGGATTGGTGCAGCTCTGGCCATTGTGGCCATCTGAGGAGTAAACCAGCAGATGGAAGATCTCTCTCTATCTCTACCTCTCTTTGTAACTCTTTCAAGTGAATAAAATAAATATTTAAAAAACCCTTTATTTTAAAGTATATCATATTTACTGTATATCATATATACTGTAATGGAACTCAGATTTTGTTATCATTTTTCTACTTTTCATCAGTTTAAGTGTTTCAAATATTTCATCTTATGGACTGCTATACTGATTTTATATGTACACTCTTATGAGTTATCTATATTCTAGTTTGTGTATGTGTAACAGATAATTTTTTTGTACATGCAGGCACCCAGGTTAGAAAGAGATAGTATTAAAATAATAACAAAAGGAGCCCTAAGACTCACTTAACACAGTAAGTACTACTTAAGAGTTGGCTGTCTATGTCAGATCATCTCTGCCACCTGTGGAATTTTTTGCATACATCTGACTATTGGAAATTTATGCAATACTTTAATCGTTAACATGAGATGTACCAAGTAAATTATTTATTTCTCTTCTGATACATATTTTGGAACTTTTCTAAGATGTCTATTGAGCACCCTGCATAAATTTAGTGAGATCCCTGGATAAGACTGTTATTTGAGCTACACTACTGATTACCCATATGAAACTGTGTGAATAAGTGCATATAGGACCTTGGAAAGTTGATGTATATTATATCTTATGCTGTAGAATCAACATATTTTTAAATCTTTATTAATTATATCACTTAAAATTTACATTTTCAATTGGATCAAATTATATGCTTTTCAGAAATGTATACATATATACAACTATAATTTATACATTTTATATTTTCCTTTTTTATATTTTTAAAATATTAATTGGGGCAGATGCTTAGCTGTAGCAAGTAAAGCCTCCTCCTGCAGTGCCAACATCTTATGTGACTGCTGGTTCATGTTCCAGCTGCTCCACTTCCAACCTAGTTCCATGCTAATGTGTCTTGGGAAGCAGTGGAAGATGGCCCAGGTCTTTAGGCTCCTGCATCCATGTGGGAGACCCAGAAGAAACTCTTGGATCCTAGCTTCAGAATAGCCACGCTCTGCTGTTGCTGACATTTAGGGAGTGAATCAGTGGATGGATGATCTCTCTCTTTCTGTAACTTTGCCATTCAAATAAGTAAACAAATCTTTAAAAAATTTTATTATTTATTTGAAAGGCATCGTTATACAGAGATCTTCCATCCATTGGTTCACTCTCCAAAATGATTGCTATGGCTAGGGGTAGGCCAGACTGAAGCCAGGAGGTTTATCTGGGTCTCCTATATGGATGGCAGAGGCCCACACACTTGGGCCATCTTTTGTTGCTTCCCCAGGTTCAATAGCAGGGAGCTGGATCAGAGGTGGAGCGATTGGGACACAAACTGGTACAGATATGAGATGTCACCATTGCAAGCATCAGCTTAACATACTGTTCTGCAGTGCCAGCCTCATCTAGATTTTTGTAATATCTTTGCTTTTTTCTAATCTTTTGCATTTTTTTTTCCTTTCTTTGATTTAGGTCTTCAGTTACTAAACTGTAGTTTACTTTTTCTTAAAGATGTATTTTATTTGAAAGGCAGAGTTACAGAGATAGAGGGGGGTGCACAGAGAGATAGAAATGTTTTCTATCTTCTGATTCAGTTCCCAGATGGCTACAAATGCCAGAGCTGGGCCAATGTGAAAGCAAAAATTAGGGGCTTCATCTGAATCTCCCTCAAAGATGCAGAGCCTCAAGTACTTGGGCCACACTCCACTACTGCTTCCCCAGGTGCACCAGCAGGGAGCTAGAGCAGCAAAAGAGCAGGCAGGACTTGAACTGGTACCCATTTGTTATGCCACAGGTGGTGGCTTAACCTTTTGCACCACAATGCTAGTCCCTTTGATTTGTAATTTGTGTATTTATCTGATAGTTTATTGTGGATCATGTAGGTGGCAGCAGATAATGCAGGCGGAGGTGGAAAGTCTTTAGTTTGTCAGGATCATTGTAACAAATTAACACAGATTGGATTGTTTAAACACAGATATTTATTTTCTCATAGTTCTGGAACTTGGAAGTCTAAGATCAAAATGTCAGTAAATTTGCTTTCTTCTGACAACTCTCTCTGGCTTCCAATCAGACATCATCTTGCTATGTCATTTTATATTTCCTTTGTTCATGTCCATCTCTTATTTATCTTTTTGTGAGGTCACCAGTCTGGGTTAGGGTCTCACACATTTGAGTTTTTTCCTTTAATTGTGTCATTAAAGGCACTTTCTCCAGATACAGTTACATTGCATGTTATAGATTCAAGATAGTAACCTTGGGGAGACACAATTCAGTGCATCACGGTGTAAAGCACCCAGGTATCTGCCTCATGGACAGCCAACTCTAAGTATTACTTACTATGTGAAGTGAGTCTTAGGGTTCCTTTTGTTATTATTTTAATATTATCTTTGTCTAACCTGGGTGCCTGCATATACACAAAAATTATCTGTTACACATACACAAACTAGAATCATGTCCATTAGACCATGCAATTTTTGTTTTCATTTTTTAAAAGGAAATGAGTTTATTGGCAAGATTATGAGCTCATGTATCACAATATTTGTTGCAACTGTGCTCAAAATTATAGGCATAATGGAAAAGTCACTTGGCATATTTTCCCATTTGACCTTATGTTGGGCATAATGTTGCCGTGTCTTCCCCATGCTTGTCTAATCCTCCTTAATCTCTCCCTAAATCCTAAACAAGCTTCCATTGGAATATACAAGGTAAGTATTGAGCTGATGTTGCTTTGTCTACAACACAATCTTAGGAGTGTACACTGTCAGAATGTCCACACTGTAGGCATATGATAATCATTTTGGTGAGAATACACTTTCTTTTCAGAATCTGACTTCCTTGAGGCCAATGGTTGATCATATGGTATATGCTGCATACAGCAATGGAAATCTTCAAATGCCAAGTAAAATCACTGACAATAGCAATATAAAAAGTTATTTGATGTCTTCCATGATGGTTTCTCCTGCTAGTATGCAATTGGAACTGCTATTATATATCTCTTTTTCAGATGACCCAGAATTTCTTCTGTTACCTTGTCTTTCTGATATTTTTTATTTTTCAGGATCAGTAGAAATAACACCATTGCTATTGCTCAAGACACAGCACCACAAACGTGTGATTGTCGGAGTCCTGAGTATGCCACTCCAAAGTATACTTTTCTGTTGATTAAACACATAAAGAATTTTATGAAGATCTATGCTTTTGTAACAGAAATTTACATCTATAAATCAACTGTATATAATTATCAGTATTAGAAAGAGGGCTGCTCTACACAATGATACTACCAAAGAGATTTTTATCTTGTCTAAACCTTTAGCTGCAGAAAGTATTAGGCTGGCATTTTTGCAAAACAGTTTAAGCCACTGCCTCCAGTGCTGCTCTGCTTCTTATCCAGCTCCAAGCTCCAAGGCACCTGAGAAAGCTTCACATAATCTCCCAAGTCCTTGGGCCCCTGTACACATGCGGGAGAACTGGATGTAACTCCTGCCTTTGATCTGTCCAGCCCCAACTTTTGGGGACATTTGAGGAATGAACCAGTAGATGGAAGATCTCTCTCTCTCTCTCTATTTCCTTCTCTAACTGTAACTTTGCATTTCAAGTAAATAAAATTAATCTTCAATCTACAGCAGGTATATATAATTAATTTTATAAGCACAGCAATAAAAGTAGATTTGCTGAGATTCTATCTCAGAGATGGAAAAGTCTCAAAGTTAGGAAGCTTAACTAAGGCAGGCTTAGAAAGTATTATTACATGTAGTACCCAAATCCTTGAAGTTTTCATTGTCTACTAAGCAGTGGCAATGTTAAATTACTCACTGCAAGGTTGAAAACTCCTGATTTCAGGCATTCTGTGTATATTTTAGGTATGCCAATGCTTCCAAGAACTTATGAGAACAGTTGCTTAATGAATTTATATAAATAAACAATGCTATTAAAACAAAACAACTCACCTAAATTTTTAATTTTGGAGAAATTCAGTAAAAAGAAAAGATAGCATTCAATACCAGCATTCCAGATAAGCTGCTTCAGATCCAGCTCTCTACTATTGCACCTGGGAAGGCCATGGAAGTTGACCAAAGTACTTGATCCCTTTTTCCCATGTAGGAGAAGCAGATAGAGTTCTTGGTTTCTTCAGTTACTTGTTCCATACATTTACTTTTATCCTTATGTAACACCATTTTACTTTAGGACAAATAGGGTTAGGCTTCACTCCCTAAATGTCTGAAACAGCTGTGCTGTGCTTGGCCAAAGCCAGGAGGTTGGGACTCCTTCCAGGTCTCTTACATGGGTGGCAGGGATCCAAGAACTTGGGCCATATTCCACTGCTTTCTCAGGAACAGTTGCAGAGAGCTGGATTAGAAGTGGAGCAGTCAGGACCTGAACCATATGGGATGCTTGGATCACAAGTAGTGTCTTTACTATATCACAATACTGGCCCCAGCATTTGGGTTAATTAAGATTAATTTATGTGAGTGCTCATTTACCATTAAAAATATAATTTCTTAGGAAACCTTATATACACGATGAATAACATGTGCAAATGCATAACACCTAACAGTTCTCATTGCACAAAAATATGATTACAGTGTGGAGAACACAAATTATAAGAGACTTTCAACAAATAACAAATACCAGAGTACATTTAAGATCAACCCCAGCTTTCTGCAGGTGTCAATTAGAAGCACCACTGCAATTTGGTGTGTTTTTTTTTTTTGCATTTCAATAACTTTATTGAAAGGTATATCACTTAGTACCAAAGACAATGGTATTAGGTTACCTCTGTCAACTCAAGGTTATCATTGATGTATCAAAATAACTGAAATATTACTAGGCTTTTGGGAAAACTTAAGTTACCCATAAAACAGAGTATAAAATTTAAGGGTAATATTAGTTTTTTATTGCATATTTATCCACAGACATCATGTCAAAATTTATTAGAGCCACTCTGAACTCAGACTATGCACTGCTCTTTTAATCATCCATGGCACTGTAACACTGTAGACTTCCTTACATTCACTGACTGAAGAATGTTTCTTGAACACTGCCTCAGTGATCTATTTATGAAGGTGTCTACTGACTTTTTTTTAAAGATTTATTCATTTACTTGAAATTCAGAGTTTACACAGACTACTATTTGAAAGTCAGAGTTACACAGAAAGAGAAGGAGAGGCAGAGAGAGAGAGGTCTTTTATCCACTGGTTCACCCCTCAGTTAGCCGCAATGGCTGGTACTATACTTATCTGAAGCCAGGAGCCAGGAGCTTTCTTCCAGGTCTCCCATGTGGGTGCAGGGGTCCAAAGACTTGAGCCATCTTCTACTGCTTTCCTAGGACATAGCAGAGAGCTGGATCGGAAGTGGAGCAGCTGGGTCTCAAAGCGGTGCCCATATGGGATGCCGGCACTGCAGGTGGTGGCTTTACCTGCTATGCCACAGCATCGGCCCTAGCTTTTCTTAAGATGCAGTAAGGGCATTAGTAGCTTTGACTTTCCAACACACTTTCTCCAATACAATCTTTTCCATTCTCATCAAGTCTGAAACCATGAACCTATACTGACTTATCTGGATCAAGTCAGTTGCCAGTGGGACATTTCTTTCCTCTTCTATTGATATTATAGCCAAATAAAAACAGCTCAGTCTGACACATCCAAGGTGCTTGGGCTGTACCTTCATTTTAGACAGAAATCTGTCCAGTAAATTCACAGCTAGAGAAAATGCCTCCATGTCAAAGTCAAAGAACTGAGTTAGACTAAGAAGATCTTTTACTTCAAAGTCCCTCAGTCATGCAGTCATTCTGAGGCCATTATCACGTGCAGACTCAATCAGTCTCAAGTTGCAGACCTTTGACTGACATCTAGACTCCTGTTCCAATGAAGTGTTCAGCTGGCGTAGCAGTTTCTGAGCTTCAGTTGTTGTCAGTACTTCTATCATGTTGATAGTGGCTGTAGCTCCTCAGTGGTAATCTCCCTCCCTGGGCCTGCTCTCACCTCACCCCACAATATCAGAATCCAGAGGTCTATGAGATGAGAGAACTCACAGGCAAGAGGGGAGAGGTCTGGGGAGGGCGAGCCATCCTGGGTGGAGGTCTTTGTAGTGCCTCTGAGATGACACTGCCCTCCTGAGGGTCAGCTCAGAGCTGAAGGGACCACTGCAATTTACTCAATCTTCCTCCAGCTTGGGAAAGTTCCCCTCACCAAAGCCTCAAAGATCAACTATTCAATACCTATATAGGGCTAATACAGAACCCACAAGGGGTAATTGAGATGAGACAGAATACTTCTTTGTTTATACACCCCAAGCTTGTCAAGTTACAAAGAAGTCTCTTAAGGCAAGAATCTTTCCAGTTACAAAAAGTTCAAGTCCAAATTAGCACAAGAGACATTGCTTTGCATCACACAAACAGATATGGAATAGCAAACATATTAGGTATAGAAGAAATATACATTAGGACAATAAATGCCATAACTAGCTCACTGCTCACTGTATTCAGTAGTGAAAGGTTTAGAGTCCCCTCTAATATCAAGGAGATAAGGATCCCTACCTTCATCATTTCTTTTGCATGTTGCAGTGAAATTTTAAGCTAGAGCTATTAGGCAAGAAAAGGAACAAAGAGGATAAAAGCAAGAAAGTAGTGAAATTAGTTTGCTGTTCACATCGCATGTATATCAATAACATATCCAGATGGGGGCATGAATTCGGCCTTTCAGTTCCCATCAATAGGAACATCCACATTCCATATCAGAGTGTCTTGGTTTGAATCCCAGCTTGGTTCTGAATTCTAGCTTCCTCCTACTGTGCACACTCAGAGACAGCAGGAGATTGATGCTTCAGGTGGGTCCCTGTAACTCACATGACAGATTTAGATTGAACTCTCAGATTCTAGCTTTGGTTAACTCATCCCCAGCCACCTTGATCATTTAGTGCATGAACCAACACATGGGCACTCTCTGTCCATCCATTACCTCCTCTCTCTTTTTGAATTTCAAATATTAAAAAACTGCAATGAGTCCACTAAAAATGTTAGAACTCATGAAAGTTACAGAATACAAAATTAAGAGAATTTACAATAACCTATCAACCAATTTTCCGAAAATAAATCAAGTTAGAAACATGTTCTAGCAGAAAAAAGTAAATGCATAGGAGTAAATTTAATCTAGGAAGATAATTACCTGAATCCTGAAAATTATAAAACATTGATTAAAGAAATTGAACACAACAGAAATAATTGAAACATTACTCAGGTTCATAAATTGGAGTAGTATTAAGATGTTTTTACTATCCAAAGCAATGTACAGACTCAATGCAATTGCAATCAAAGTTTCAAAGTTATTCTTTAACAAAAAATTTTTTAAGATTTATTTATTTGAAAGGCAGAGTCACAGAGTCAGAAACAGAGAGAGAGAGAGAGAAAGTGTTCCATCCACTGGTTCACACCCAAATGGCCAAAAGGCTAGAGGTGGGCTGATCTGAAGCCAGGAAATAGGATTTCTTCCAGGTCTCCAAGGACTTGGACCATCTTCCACTGCTTTCCCAGGCCATAGCAGAGAGCTGGATCAGAAGTGGAGCAGCCGGTACTTTAACTGGTGCCATATGGGATGCTGATATTGCAGGTGATGGCTTTACCCACTACACAACAGCCAGCCCCTCTTTAACAAAGTATTAAAAAAAAAATCTCCAATCTATAGAACTGTAAAGCATCGCAGTCAAATCAATCTTGAAGTAAAAGAAGAATGCTGGGCCATGAACCCAGGCACTACTGTATGGAATGTGGGTCTTTTAACTACCATGCAAAGTGCTTATTCCCTGAATGTTTCTCTTAACTAGCAACAGAGAAGCTCTCATTTTCTGAAATGTTCCCAGGTGACTTATTTATTTTTTCATATAAAGTTTAAGGAAAAGTCACGTATCCATCTTTGAGTGTTTTAATGGGATGGAGCTACATCAAGCTGTGTTGTTTTTATATATCCGGGAGTGTTTAGGGGAAGAAATCCCAACACAGATTCAAAAACAACAAAAGTGTGATAACAAATTTATCAGAATTTTGCAGTATAGACTTGAGGACCACTCAACTGCTGGTTGAGCCTGAGGTGAGAGGAAAACATGTGACCTCCCATACTAATGCCTTAATTAATTCTCTGTTACTCACTTAAAAAAAAAAATCTGGGAATGCAGTATTGAGTAGTGCCCCCTGAAGCCATATTGTATTTTTTTAAGATTTATTTTATTTATTTGAAAGAGTTACAGGGATAGATAGATAGATAGGTCTTCCATCCACTGGATCACTCTCCAAATGACCTCAATGGCCAGAGTTGAGCTAATCCGAAGCCAGGTGCTTCTTCCAGGTCTCCCACATCAGTGCAGGGAACCAAGGACTTGAGCCACCCTCCGCTGCTTTCCAAAGTGCATTAATAGGGAGCTGGATCAAAAATGGAGCAACCAGTACCTGAACTGGTGCCCATTTTGGATGCAGATGCTGCAGGCCGGGGCTTTGACTCTGGGCCACAGCACTAGTCCAAATCAATCACTTCTTTACAATTTCAAAGTAGTTCTAAATATCTTCAAAAGCAGAGGTGCTAAAATTCATATAATTGTGGCTGGTGTAGTGGGGTAGTGGGTATGCCACCATCTGCAGCACTGGTATCCTATATAGGAGATGTTTCAAATCCTGGCTGTTCTACTTTCAATCCTGCTCCCTGTTAATGCACCTGGAAAAACAACAGAGGATGGCCCAAGTGCTTGGGCCCTACCACACACATGGGAGACCCTGAAGAAGATCCTGGTTCCTGGCTTCAGACTTGCCCAGCTTTTTGGCTATTTGGGGAGTGGATCATCAGATGGAAGATCTCTCTCTCTCTCTCTCTCTCTCTCTCTCTCTCTCTCTCTCTGACACTCGCTAAAGGGACATTAGATCAAGCCTGATAGGACACATTTGTTCAATAATCATTCTCATATATGGTCCCCAGAGGAGCCTGTGGGAAAGGTGGCTGAATTTTTTAAAAATGTGGTTTTTGGCTGGCACCGCAGCTCACTAGGCTAATCCTCCACCAGATCAGATTCTGTCCCGGTTGCCCCTCTTCCAGGCCAGCTCTCTGCTGTGGCCCGGGAGTGCAGTGGAGGATGGCCCAAGTGCTTGGGCCCTGCACCCCATGGGAGACCATGGTTAAAATTATGAAAGGAGATGTTACAGTTTTGTTTTGTTTTTTTTTTTTTAAACAGATTCTGGGGCTAGCACTATGGCATAGAGGGTAAAGTTGCTGCCTGCAATGCTGGCATACCATATGGGCACTAATTCAAGTCCCAGCTGCTCCACTTCTGATCCAGCTCTCTGCTATGGCCTGGGAAAGCAGTAAAATATGGCCTAAGTCCTTGGGCCCCTGTACTCGTGTGGGAGACCTAGAGGAAGCTCCTAGCTCCAGGCTCTGGCTTCAGATCGGCTCAGCTCCAACTATTTCAGATATCTGGGCAGTGAACCAGTAGATGGAAGACCTCTCTCTCTCTCTGCATCTGCCTCTCTGCAACTCTGCCTTTCAAATAAATAAATTTTAAAAACAAATTCTAAAGTTAAAGATCAAGGCTATTTCCAGTATTTACTAATATATCAATATAGACATATTTTAAACACCTTGTTACTTTAAAAGAGCATCAAATTCTAATTTGTTTCAGTGTACCTTTGATATTAATGCTGAAATTTTAGAAAACAGTGTAAATTTTAAAATTTATAGTTAAGGCTGGCATTGTGGCATAGCAGGTTAGGCCACTGCCTGTGATGCCTCATCCCATGAGCACTGGTTTGAGTACTGGCTGATCCACATTTCTTAAAAAAAATTTTATTTATTTATTTGAAGGGCAGAGTTATAGAGAGAGAGATACAGAAAGACAGACCTATTTTTCATCTAGTAGTTCACTTCCAAAATGGCCACAGAATCTGGGGCTTGGCCAGGCTGAAGCCAGAAGCTTCTTCCAGGTCTCCTAATGTGCTTGCAGGGACTCAAGCACTTGGATCATCTCTTGTTACTTTTCCAGGTGCATTAGGGAGCTGGATTGGAAATGGAATAGCTGGCACATGAACTGCTGCTCAAATGGATGCCACTTTCTCAGCACTGTGCCACAATGCTAAACCTCACTCCACTTCTGATAAAGCTCACTGTTAATGCATCTGGAAAAGCAGTGGGGAATGGCCCATGTGCTAGGCCCCTGCACCCATTTGGGAGACCTGGATGAAGCTCCAGGTTCCTGGATTTCACCTGGCCCAATCAATTTCATCACATACACAATTTTTCTTACAAGATTTATCCTTTTCAAGCCTTATGTTATGTGCTCATGCCTTCTGCAACTTACTTAAGCCTTCAGTTTTGCCCTATTTTTTCCTTCCATTCTAGAGTAATACAGCTATTCTACCTTATGATAAAAATTTTAAACAGTGTATTTTCTTTAGCCAAAAAATTCTCTGTCCTCCTTAATATTCCTAACCAAAAACATACTGTGAGGCTTCCAAGTTCCTTTTTATTTATTTCTCCCATCTACTCATTTAATTAATTTACATTTTGAAATAATTCTTTTTTAAAGATTTATTTATTTATTTGAAAGTCAGAGAGAGAGAGAGAGAGAGAGAGAGTTTGCATCTGCTGAATTACTCTTGATATGGCCACAACAGCCAGCACTGGGTCAGGGTGCTTCATCTGGGTCTTCCAATTGCTGCAGGGACCCAAGCACTTGGACCACCTGTTGCTTTTCCCGGGCCACTAGCAGGGAGCTGGATTAGAAGTGGAGAGCTGGGACTTGAATTGGTGTCCATATGGGATGAAGGAATTACAGGAGGCAGCTTACCTGCTATGCCATGATTTTGGCCCCAAAATAATTCTTTAAAAATTTCTAAATTAACAGTATTTTAAAAGTAAAACAAGATATAAAATTCCATACTTACTTTCAAACCATCTTGAATTGTCAAATAGGGACATTTGTGAAAACAAAAAAAAATTAATGCACCCAAATATTCTTTTTTTATAGAATTTAAGATTTTAACAGTACTTAAGTTTATATTTAGAAATATTTATCTCACTTGCTTTACCCAATTTATACTTAACAATACCTAGATGTCTTAAGAAACTGAGATACTACATAATTAAACCTATAATTTTTTTTTTCATTACCCCAGAGTTAATGATTGACTTGCTATGTGTCAGGCAAATGAACCCATTTGGAGTTGGTGTAGCAACTCCTCCAATCAGTTTTGGGGTGTTCAGCAGCCATATCTTTTTTTTTTTTTAAGATTCATTTCTTATTTGAAAGGCAGAGTTATAGAGAGGCAGAGGGAAAGAGATACAGAGGTCTTACATTCACTGGTTCACCCCCCGAGATGGTCACAAATGCTGGAACCAAGCCAATACAATGCCAGGAGCCAGGAGCAGCTTCTGTGTCTTCCACTTGGGTGCAGGAGCCCAAGCACTTGGGCCATCTCTATTGCTTTCTCAGGCCATAACAAAGAGCTAGATCAGAAGTGGAGCAGCTGGAACTCAAACCAATGCCCATATTGGATAATGGCACTGCAGGCAGTGACTTTACCCACTATGGCACAGCGCTAGCCCCTCAAAGCTATAATTTTGAATAACACATCCTATCAAAGAAAACTCAAAAGGCTGATTCATTGTACTTAATACATAGAACATAATTTTAACCTTAGTGAAGGCATCTTCCATTCCCTTTTCATATTTTGGCTGACACTAGCTGGCTGCTGGTGTTTTGAATCACCTACAAATAATGATGTTTGCATGGGAGTTTCAGGAGCCTACTGAAAGGAAATAACAGAAAGGCAGACCTCTTTCCCAGCTCATGACAAAGTAGGTAACTATCAACTGCAAACAACTGAACTCCACCAGTTCTGGTCATTGTGGCCAATTGGGGAGTGAACCATGGATGGAAGATTCTTTCTCTCTCCACGCCCCGCCCCCCCCTTCAGTACCTCTGCCATTCAAATAAGCCTCTACCCAGACCATCTGTAGTGGTAAAGAAGGGGAAAGGGAGACAAAGAGAAAGGTCTTCCATCTGCTGATTCACTCCTCAAATGGCCACAACGGCCATAGCTGGGCCAGTCTTAAGTCAGGAACCAGGGGCTTCTTCCAGGTCTCCCATGTGGGTGCAGGAGCCCAAGCACTTGGCACATCTTTACTGCCTTCTCAGGCCATAGCATAAAGAGCTGGATCAGAAGATGGGCAGCCTGGACTAGAACCCAAGCCCATATGGGATACAGGTGCCTGAGGTGGAAGATTAGCCCACAACACCACAGCCCCAGCCCCACTCAGAGATCTTTTAAGTGGCCATGTCTTATTCAGTCTCAAGGAAGTCAAACAGTATTATACTAAAACATCTTTTTCTTTAATAGTTTTCAAATAAAATTTATTAATTTTGCAAAATACATGCTAAGAGGCAATAAGAATGGAGTTCCGATCACAATTGCTGAATAGGCCATACCTGTAAAAGAATCAACTTAAAAAGCAATTTCCTGCAAAGCTATCATTTGTGAATGAAGGTGAAATAAAGACTTTTCATAGCAAACAGAAATTGAAAGAATTTGTTGCCACTCGTCCAGCCCTGCAAAAGATGCTTAAAGATGTGTTACACACAGAAACAAAGAAACACGGTCATCAATATGAAAGAAGGTAAAGGAAGGAAACCAAGGAAGGAAAGCTCACAGCAAAAGATCACAGGGAATTCAAAGCATATTTTAGAACTTATCTTTGGCAAATGGCAGGGCAAAGTTACCACTTATCATTAGTCACATTGAACGTGAATGGCCTGAACTGTCCAGTTAAAAGACACAGATTGGCTGATTGGGTTAAGGAACAAAACCCATCTATTTGCTGCTTACAAGAAACACATCTTTCCAACAAAGATCCATACAGACTGAAAGTGTAAGGCTGGAAAAAGATATACCATGCCAACAGAAATGAAAAAAGAGCAGGCGTAGCCATCTTAATTTCAGACAATATAAACTTTACCACAAAAACCGTTAAGAGAGACAAAGAGGGACACTACATAATGATTAAGGGATCAATTCAACAGGAAGATATAACAATTATCAATGTATATGCACCTAACTACAGGGCACCAGTTTATCTAAAAGATTTGTTAACGGACTTAAAGGGAGACTTAGACCCCAATACAATAGTACTGGGGGACTTCAATACTCCACTCTCAGAAATAGACAGATCAATAGGACAGAAGATCAACAAGGATACAGTAGATTTAAACGACACTATAGCCCAAATGGATCTAACAGATATCTACAGAACTTTCAATACTACAGCTAAAGATTTTACATTCTTCTCAGCAGTACATGGAACCTTCTCTAGGATTGACCACATACTAGGCCATAAAGCAAGTCTCAGCAAATTCAAAAGAATTAGAATCATACCATGCAGCTTCTCAGACCATAAAGGAATGAAGTTGGAAATTAGCAACTCAGGAATCCCTAGAGCATACGCAAACACATGGAGATTGAACAACATGCTCCTGAATGAACAATGGGTCATAGAAGAAATTAAAAGAGAAATCAAAAATTTTCTGGAAGTAAATGAGGATAACAGCACAACATACCAAAACTTATGGGACGCAGCAAAAGAGGAAAGTTTATATCAATAGGTGCCTACATCAAGAAATTGGAAAGGCACCAAATAGATGAGCTTTCAATTCACCTCAAGGATCTAGAAAACCTACAGCAAACCAGACCCAAATCTAGTAGGAGAAGAGAAATAATTAAAATCAGAGAAGAAATCAACAGGATTGAATCCATAAAAACATTCCAAAAAATCAGCCAAACGAGGAGCTGGTTTTTTGAAAAAATAAACAAAATTGACACCCCATTGGCCCAACTAACTAAAAAAAGAAGAGAAAAGACCCAAATCAATAAAATCAGAGATGAAAAAGGAAACGTAACAACAGACACCACAGAAATAAAAAGAATCATCAGAAATTACTACAAGGACTTGTATGCCAGCAAACAGGGAAACCTATCAGAAATGGATAGATTCCTGGACACATGCAACCTACCTAAATTGAACCAGGAAGACATCGAAAACCTAAACAGACCCATAACTAAGACAGAAATTGAAACAGTAATAAAGGCCCTCCCAACAAAGAAAAGCCCAGGACCAGATGGATTCACTGCTGAATTCTACCAGACATTTAAAGAAGAACTAACTCCAATTCTTCTCAAACTATTCAGAACAATCGAAGAAGAGGGAATCCTCCCAAATTCTTTCTATGAAGCCAGCATCACCTTAATTCCTAAGTCGGAAAAAGATGCAGCACTGAAAGAGAATTACAGACCAATATCCCTGATGAACATAGATGCAAAAATCCTCAATAAAATTCTCGCCAATAGAATGCAACAACACATCAGAAAGATCATTCACCCAGACCAAGTGGGATTTATCCCTGGTATGCAGGGATGGTTTAATGTGCGCAAGACAATCAATGTGATACACCACATTAACAGACTGCAGAAGAAAAACCATATGGTTATCTCAATAGATGCCGAGAAAGCATTTGATAAAATACAACACCCGTTCATGATGAAAACTCTAAGCAAACTGGGTTTGGAAGGAACATTCCTCAATACAATCAAAGCAATCTATGAAAAACCCACAGCCAACATCCTATTGAATGGGGAAAAGTTGGAAGCATTTCCACTGAGATCTGGTACCAGACAGGGATGTCCACTCTCACCACTGCTATTCAATATAGTTCTGGAGGTTCTAGCCAGAGCTATTAGGCAAGAAAAAGAAATTAAAGAGATACAAATTGGGAAGGAAGAACTCAAACTATCCCTCTTTGCAGATGACATGATTCTTTATTTAGGGGACCCAAAGAACTCTACTAAGAGACTATTGGAACTCATAGAAGATTTTGGCAAAGTAGCAGGGTATAAAATCAATGCACAAAAATCAACAGCCTTTGTATACACAGACAATGCCATGGCTGAGGAAGAACTTCTAAGATCAATCCCATTCACAATAGCTACAAAAACAATCAAATACCTTGGAATAAACTTAACCAAGGACGTTAAAGATCTCTACGATGAAAATTACAAAACCTTAAAGAAAGAAATAGAAGAGGATACCAAGAAATGGAAAAATCTTCCATGCTCATGGATTGGAAGAATCAATATCATCAAAATGTCCATTCTCCAAAAAGCAATTTATAAATTCAATGCAATACCAATCAAGATACCGAAGACCTTCTTCTCAGATCTGGAAAAATTGGTGCTGAAATTTATATGGAGGCACAAGAGACCTCGAATAGCTAAAGCAATCTTGTACAACAAAAACAAAGCCGGAGGCATCACAATACCAGATTTCAGGACATACTACAGGGCAGTTGTAATCAAAACAGCATGGTACTGGTACAGAAACAGATGGATAGACCAATGGAACAGAATTGAAACACCAGAAATCAACCCAAACATCTACAGCCAACTTATATTTGATCAAGGATCTAAAACCAATTCCTGGAGCAAGGACAGTCTATTCAATAAATGGTGCTGGGAAAACTGGATTTCCACGTGCAGAAGCATGAAGCAAGACCCCTACCTTACACCTTACACAAAAATCCACTCAACATGGATTAAAGACCTAAATCTACGACCTGACACCATCAAGTTACTAGAGAACATTGGAGAAACCCTTCAAGATATTGGCACAGGCAAAGAGTTTCTGGAAAAGACCGGGAGGCACAGGTAGTGAAAGCCAAAATTAACTATTGGGATTGCATCAAATTGAGAAGTTTCTGTACTGCAAAAGAAACAGTCAGGAGAGTGTTGAGACAACCGACAGAATGGGAAAAAATATTTGCAAACTATGCAACAGATAAAGGGTTAATAACCAGAATCTACAAAGAGATCAAGAAACTCCACAAAAACAAAACCAACAACCCACTTAAGAGATGGGCCAAGGACCTCAATAGACATTTTTCAAAAGAGGAAATCCAAATGGCCAACAGGCACATGAAAAAATGTTCAAGGTCATTAGTAATCAGGGAAATGCAAATCAAAACCACAATGAGGTTTCACCTCACCCCGGTTAGAATGGCTCACATTCAGAAATCTACCAACAACAGATGCTGGCGAGGATGTGGGGAAAAAGGGACACTAACCCACTGTTGGTGGGAATGCAAACTGGTCAAGCCACTATGGAAGTCAGTCTGGAGATTCCTCAGAAACCTGAAGATAACCCTACCGTTCGACCCAGCCATCCCACTCCTTGGAATTTACCCAAAGGAATTTAAATTGGCAAACAAAAAAGCGGTCTGCAGCGTAATGTTTATTGCAGCTCAATTCACAATAGCTAAGACCTGGAACCAACCTAACTGCCCATCAACGGTAGACTGGATAAAGAAATTATGGGATATGTACTCTTTAGAATACTATACCGCAATAAGAAACAACGAAATCCAGTCATTTGCAACAAAATGGAGGAATCTGGAACACATCATGCTGAGTGAAATAAGCCAGTCCCAAAGGGACAAATACCATATGTTCTCCCTGATCGGTGACAACTGACTGAACACCAAAAAGGAAACCTGTTGAAGTGAAATGGACACTATGGGAAACGGTGACTTGATCAGCATAGCCCTGACTGTTAATGAACAACTTAATACACTATCCCTCTTAGTAGTTTTTTTGTCTGTTCTACTTAATATGACTGGTTTAATTCTGTAATTAATACACAGTTATTCTTAAGTGTTGAAAATTAACTGAAATGTGATCCCTGTTAAACATAAGAGTGGGAATAAGAGAGGGAAGAGATGTATAATTTGGGACATGCTCAAGCTGACTTGCCCCAAATGGTAGAGTTAAAAACATACCAGGGGATTCCAATTCAATCCCATCAAGGTGGCATGTACCAATGCCATCTCACTATTCCAAGTGATCAATTTCAGTTCACAATTGATCATAATGAAAGGACTAAGAGTCAAAGGGAGCACATAAACAAGTCTAGTACCTGCTAACACTAACCGATGGAATAAAGGGGAGAGTGATCCAACATGGGAAGTGAGATACTCACCAGACTCATAGAATGGCAGATGTCCTAAATAGCACTCTGGCCTCAGAATCAGCCCTAAAGGCATTCGGATCTGGCTGAAAAGCCCATGAGAGTATTTCAGGCATGGAAAGCCAAGACACTCTGGCAAAAGATCTCTGCGAGTGAGATCCCAGTGGAAAGAACAGGTCTTCAAAGAAGGAGGTACCTTTCTCTGAAGGGAGGAGAGAACCTCCACTTTGACTATGACCTTGTCTAAACAAGATAAGAATCGGAGAACTCAGAGGGCTTCCATAGCCTTGGAAACTCATGACCGGAGCATAGGGAGACTACTGATGCCACAGACAGGAGTGTCAATTGGTAAAGTCAACAACAGGAGTCACTGTGCACTTACTCCTCATGTAGGATCTCTGTCCTTAATGTGCTGTGTATTGAGATTTAATGCTATAACGAGTACTCAAACAATATATTTCACTTTGTGTTTTTATGGGGGTGCAAACTGTTGAAATCTTTACTTAATGTATACTAAACTGATCCTCTGTAAAAAAAAAAAAAAGAAAGAAATTATCAACTCCCAACTTGACTCTCACTGGGATTAAACATGACAATAGGTCTGCTCTGATTTCATCATCATTTAAAAAAATCATCTATTATTTTTCACTTTATGTTTCTGTGTGAGAGCAAACTGTTGAAATCCTTACTTAATGTATACTAAGCTGATCTTCTGTATATTAAGATAATCGAAAATGAATCTTGATGTGAATGGAAGGGGAGAGGGAGTGGGAAAGGGGAGGGTAGTGGGTGGGAGGGACGGTATGTGTGGGAAGCCACTGTAATCCATAAGTCGTACTTTGGAAATTTATATTCATTAAATAAAAGTTAAAAAAAAAAGCAATTTCTCAGGACAGAGATCTCTAGCTACAAAAGGGAGAGGTCTCTTAAACACAATGTTCAGGGGTCAGCATTTTAGCATAATGGGTACAATGTCAATTCAACTCCCAGCTACTCTAGTTCCAATCCAACTTGGGAAAGCAACAAAAACGATCCATGTTCTTGGGCCCCTGAACCCATGTGAGAGACCTAGAAGAAGCTCCTGGCTCCTGGCTTTGGACCAGCCCAGTTCTGGTCATTGTGGCCAATTGGGAAGTGAGCCATGGATGGAAGATTCTTTCTCTCTCCACGCGCCCCCCCCCCCTTCAGTACCTCTGCCATTCAAATAAATTAATTAATAAATAAATTTTTTAAAAAGAAAACCAATGTCCAGTAACAGCTGAGCCAAATATTAAAAGAGGTAATACCCTGGTAGCATTATGTACAAGTTTGATACTTACCAAATACATTTCCTTAGATTTCAGTTTGAATTTAAATCTAGTTTCTGCTACCCCGAAAACCCTTAGGCCAATGAAACCAGGTCAACAATTATTTGTTCAGGTTACTTCTGATTCAAAGAAATATTTAGGAAGTAGCAAGACAACTCACAAGGGTGACTTGTACCAGGGGCTGGTTTGCTTCTAGACTATACTCCCTTCGCTGCTGCCTTTTTGTTGCAGAATAAACATTTAAATAACTTGTATGTATTACTAAAGAAAATTCAAACATGTGTCCACCTCTCCAAGATGCATCGCACCACTAACCTGGGAACTAAAGAAAGTGCAAGATTTGATAAAACATGCAAAGATAAAAATTAAAGACACCAACTTAACTATTAACCAAATTGTGGCTGACTGCAAGGCATGCCAATTGACCAACACAAAGATAACCCAGGAGTCCAACAGAGGGGAAGCAGGCCCAGAGCTTACTGGGAAGTGGACTTCACTGAAGTAAAACCAGGAAAATATGGCTATAAGTATTTATTAGTGTTCCTAGATACCTTTTCAGGATGGATGGAAGCCTTCCCTACCAAACATGAGACGACACAGGTAGTGACGAAGAAGCTGCTGGAGGACATTATGCCTAGGTATGGCCTCCCCATGATGGTAGGGTCGGTTAATGGGCCAGCCTTTGTTTCTAAGGTAATTCAGAGTTTCATGAGTATTCTGGGGATGAATTGGAAATTACATTGTGCCTACAGACCCCAAAGTTCAGGACAGGTTAGAAAGAATGAACAGAACTCTTAAAAGAGACCTTAACCAAATTGTCCATGGAGACTGGCAGTAACTGGGTAGCTCTCCTTCCCTATGCCTTATACAGGGTGCAGAATTCCCCATACAAAATTGGCCTCACCCCATTTGAAATTATGCTTGGAATAGGTCCTCCTGCTATACCCAATTTGCAGTTTGACTTGTTAACTGAATATGATGATTGTCAACGCTTACAGTCCCTCGGGTCCCTGCAGTGGGCTCACCAGGACATCTGGCCAAAATTACGAGCCCTCTGAGACTGGGCCACCTCCCGAGCCTCACCGCTTCTGACCAGGGGACTGGGTGTTTGTCAAGAGACATCGACACAGAAACCTTGAACCCCGTTGGAAGGGGCCATATGTAGTGTTTCTGACAACCCCCACTGCTCTCAAGGTAGGCGCTACCTGGGTTCATTACACCCACGTCAGATCAGCAAACCCGCGTGCTCTGGCAGAGGACTTCATCCCAACACCAGAGTGGCAACCGATCCAAAGACCACCTCTTCAAACTGAGGATACATCGCAAGTCTAATTAACTATAAAAATGTTACTTGGTTGTATGGTAATTGTACTACGGGTTTCCACTCAGGCAGACAATCCCCACCAACCTCATATGCAAACTTGGGAAGTTTTGGACGGGGAAACAGCTGAAGTCCTAAATGCCACCTCTAAGTTGTTCCCCTTACAGACTTGGTGGCCCGATTTATACTTTGACATGGCCAAGGTGCGCGAGGGCTTAGCTAAAAGAAAGAGGGAATGAGAACAACAGGAAGGTTGGTTTGAATCCTGGTTTAACTCCTCCCTGTGGCTAACTACTCTAATTTCATCCCTAATAGGGCCTCTCATTGTTTTAATGCTCATACTGATATTCGGGCCATGCATCCTTAACAAACTAGTCACTTTTGTCAAAGACAGGATCAGTGCAGTCCACGTTATGGTTCTGGAACAACAGTACGTACTGGAAGGAGGATTCGGAGGACAAGATTGTCCTCATTAGTGACATAAAGAAAGGGGAGAATGAAGGAGTTAAACTTGAACTCAGTCATGTTGAAAATTAACATCTTATAATAACAAGCCTCCCCTTACCTTTGAGTTTTCTTTAAATCCCAGGAACTGGTTCAAAAGACCAGATGGCCGAGCCAACGAGATAAAGACCAGGTGGCCAGGCCTATGGGATGCTTGTGTAAAATAATGCCAGAACCCTGACCCTATGCTGAACTCACTGGCTAAGTACTTGCCATGAAGAACGGACCCTATGCTAAACTTAAAAGAGAAAGAGAAAAAAAAAAAACACAAACTGCTTACTCACTTGAATAGTAGCCAATTGTAGGACAAGTATGAATTTAGAACATGAGTCTGTATAGCTGAACTTGTATGTTCAACTGTATAAAAACCCTAACGACCTTACTGTAGGGGCCTCCAATCCAGCCCAGCTGTGCCTGGTGCAGACGTCAGACCAAACTCGAGTTTGAAATAAAACTTGCGTTTGCATCAGTCTCAGCTCCTGGTGGTCTTAATTGGTGGAAATCGGACATTTCAGGTACAACAGAAAGCAGGGCAAGGAGGGGAGCGGGGTCCTGCACTGCAGGGCAGCGGGGAAAGCAGGGACTGGCCCTGGAAGGCAGCAAGGGGAGCAGGGCCTGTCCCTGGAGGGTGAGGAAGGGAGTGGGGCCCAGGCCATGGAGGGCGAGGAGGGGAGCAGGGTCCAGGCCCTAGAGGGCGGGGAGGGGAGCAGAGCCTGGCCCTGGGGGGCAAGGAGGGGAGCAGGGTCCTGCACTGGAGGGCGGCGGGGGGAGCAGCGCCAGATCATGGAGAGCAAGGAGGGAATAGGGCCCAGGGACTGGAGGGCATGGAGGTGAGCAGGGCTAGGCCCTGGAGGGCAAGGAGGGGAGCAGAGCTCAGGTCTGGTGGGTGAGGAGGCAAGCGAGGCCTGGCCCTGGAGGGCAGCAAGGTGAGCAGGGCCAGGCCCTGGGGGGTGAAGAGGGAAGCATCTACCCGCACTGGAGGTAAGCTAGGGGAGCAGGGCCTGGCCCTGGTGGGTGGCAAGAGGAACAGGGCCCAGGACATGGAGGGCAAGGAGGGGAGTGGGGCCAGGCTCTAGAGGGGGAGGATGGAAATGGGCTCAGGCCATGGAGGGCGTGGAGGTGAGCAGGGCCAGGCCCTGAAGGGTGAGGAGGGGAACAGGGCCTGGACCTGGAGGGTGAAGAGGAGAGGGGGCCAGGCCCTAGAGGGCGAGGAGGGGAGCAGGGCCCAGGCCCTGAAGAGCGAGGAAGTGAGCTGGGTCCGGTCCTTAAGAGCAAGGAGGGGAGTAGGGCCAGGCTCTGGAGGGCGAGGAGGGGAACTGGGTCAGGCCCTGGAGGGTGGCAAGGGGAGCTGCACCCAGGCCCTGGAGGGCTTCAGGAGAGGGGAGCCCGTGCCCAGGAGGGGAGCAGGGCCTGGTCCTGGAGGGCAAGGAGGGGAGTGGGGTCAGGCCCTGGAGGGTGGCGAGGGGAACAGGGCCAGGCCCTGGAAGCAGTAAGGGGAGCTTGGCCAATTCCCTGGAGGGAAAAGAGGGGATCGGGGCCCATGCTCTGGAGGGCAGTGATGGCCATGCCTGAGGTGAGTGGGGCCTGGCCCTGGAGAGCGAGGAGGGGAGCAGGGTCAGGTCCTAGAGGGTGAGGAGGGGAGGAGGGCCTGGCCCTGGAGGGAGGCGAGGGGAGCAGGGACCCAGGCCCTGGTGGGTGAGGAGGGGAGTGGGGCCAGGCCTTGGGCAGCACAGAGGGAAGCACATTCCCGCACTGGATGGAGGCTAGGAGAGCGGGGTCTGGCCCTGGAGGGCTAGGAGGGGAGAGGGGCCCATACCCTGGAGGGTGAGGAGGGGAGCAGGGCAGCCAGGGGAGCAGACCCAGGCTGGAGGGCGAGAAGGGGAGTAGGGCCCAGCCCTAGAGGGCAGCAAGGGGAGCAGGGCCGAGGCCCTGGAGGGTGAGGAGGTGAGCTGGGCGCAGTCCTGGAGAGCGAGGAGGGGAGCAGGGCCAGGTTCTGGAGGGCGAGGAGGGGAGCTAGATCAGGACCTGGAGGGTGGCAAGGGAGTGCCCAGGCCCTGGAGTGCTTCAGGAGAGGGGGGCCCACGCCAGGATGGTGAGGAGGAGAGCAGGGCCTGGTCTTGGAGGGCAAGCAGGGAAGCGGGGCCTGTCCCTGGAGGGCAGCAAGGGGAGCTGCGCCCAGGTCCTGAAGGGCTAGTATGGGAGCAGGGCCCAGCCATGGAGTGCGAGGAGACGAGCGGGGCCAGGCCCTGGAGGATGAGGAGGGTAGTGGGGTCAGGCCCTGGAGGATGGCAAGGGGAACGGGGCCAGGCCCTGGAAGCAGTAAGGGGAGCTTGGCCAATTCCCTGGAGGGCAAGGAGTGGAGCAGGATCAGGCCCTGGAGGGTGGTGAGGGGAGCATGGCCTGGCCCTGTAGGGTGAGGAAATAGGGGGGCTAGGCTCTAGAGGGCTTGAGGGGAGGGGTTCCTGGCCTAGGATGGTGAGGAGGGGAGCAAGGCCTGGTCCTGAAGGGCGAGGAGGGGAACTGGGTCAGGCCCTGGAGGGTGGCCAGTGGAACGGGGCCAGGCCCTGGAAGCAGTGAGGGTAGCAGAACCCATTCCCTGGAAGCAAAGAGGGGAGCAGGGCCCATGCCCTGGAGGGCAGTGATAGCCATATCTAAGGGGAGCGGGGCCTGGCTAGAGGGCGAGGAGGGAAAGCAGGGCCCATGCCCTGGAATGCAGAGGGGAGCAGGGCCCAGTCCTGGTGGGCAGCAAGGGGAGCAGGGCCAGGCCCTGGAGGGTGAGGAGGGGAGTGGGGCTCAGGCCTGGGGGGGCGAGGAGGGGAGCAGGGCCTGGCCCTGGAGGGCAGTAAGGGGAGCTCAGCTGGCCCTGGAGGGCAAGAAGTGGAGTGGGGTCAAGCCCTGCAGGGTGGCGAGGGGAGCGGGGCCCAGCCCTTTAGGGTGAGGAGGGGAGGGGGGCCAGACCCTGGAAGGCTTGAGGGGAGGGGGGCCTGTCCCAGGATGGTGAGGAGGTAAGCAGGGCCTAGCCCATGAGGGCAGGGAGGGTTTGGGACCTGACCCTGGTGGGTGACAAGGGGAGCAGCACCCAGGCCGTGGAGGGTGAGGAGGAGAGTAGGGCCCAGCCATGGAGCAGGGCCAGGCCATGGAGGGCAAGGAGGGGAGCGGGGTCAGGCCCTGGAGGGTGGCAAGGGGAACAGAGCCAGGCTCTGGAAGCAGTGAAGGGAGCGGGACACATTCCCTGGAGGGCAAAGAGAAGAGCGGGGCCCAGGCCCTGGAGGACAGTGATGGCCATGTCTAAGGGGAGTGGGGCCTGGCACTGGAGGGCAAGGAGGGGAGCAAGACCCTGTCCTTTGGGCTGCAAGTGGATCAGGGACAGGCCCTGGAGGATGGTGAGGGGAGCAAGGCCCAGCCTGTGGGTCAAGGAAAAGCCAGTGATGGCTTTTCCGAGGGAAGTGGGGCCTGGTCCTGGAGGGTGAGGAAGAGAGCAGGACATAGGCCATGGAGGGCGAGGAGGGGATTAGGGCCAAGCCCTGGAGGGCAAGGAGGATGCAGGGCCTGGCCCTGGTGGGCAGTAAGGGGAGCCTGGCCTGGCCCTGGAGGGCGAGGAGTAGAGCGGAGTCAAGTCCTGGAGGGCAAAGAGGGGAGCGGGGCCCATGCCCTGGAGGGCTCTAATGGCCATGTCTGAGAGGAGAGTGGTCTGGCCCAGTAGGGTGAGGAGGGGAGCCGGGCCCAGGCCATGGAAGTTGAGGAGGGGAGCAGGGCCCATCCCTGGAGGGCGAGGAGGGGATCAGGGTCAGGCCCTGGAGGGTGGTGAGGGGAGTGGGGCAGGGCCATGGAGGGCCTGGAGGGGAGCAGGGCCTGGCCCTGGAGGGTGGTGAGGGGAGTGGGGCAGGGCTATGGAGGCCCTGGAAGACAAGTAGGGTAATGGGGCCTGGCCCTGGAGGGCAAATAGAGTAACAGGGCCTGGCACTGGAGTGCAGCAAGGGGAACAGGACCCAGGCCCTGGAGTGAGAGGAGGTGAGCTGGGAGGGCCCTAAAGGGCGATGAGGGGAGTGGGGCCTGGCCCTGGAGGATGAGGAGGTGAGCGGGGCTCAGGCCTGGGGGACGAGGAGGAATCGGGGCCCAGGCCATGGAGGGTGAGGAGGGGAACAAGGCCCAGCCCTGGAGGGAGGGACAGAAGTGGGGTCAGTCCCTTGGGGGGGTGTAGAGGGAAGTGGGGTCCTGCTCTGGAGGGAGGCTAGGGGAGCAGGGTCTGGCCCTGGAGGGCAGTGATGGCTGTTCCTGAGGGGAGAGGGGGCTGGCCCTGGAGGGTGAGGAGGTGATCAGGGGCAGGCCCTGGAGGGCGGCAAGGGGAGCGGGCAGGCCATGAAGGGCGAGGAGGGAAGCAGGGCCTGGCCCTGGAGGGTGAGTAGGGTAATGGGGCCTCTGTTAGGAAACTGGCGCAGCTGTAGCCAGGTGGCCGAATGGCCCAGCTACCTGAGCCAGGCTCCACCCCCATCCTAATAGGATTCGATGCTCCTGCTTCCCTGCCCACCCTCAGGCAAAGTTTTAAAAGGGCCTGTTCCTGCACACGTGCTCTCTCTTGGCCCTTCTCTCCTGCTCTCTCTCGGTTCCCCTCTCTAGCCTCCTCCTCTGGGCTCTTGGCTCTGCTCTCCTCTCTCCTCTGCTCTATCTTCTCTCCTTGCTAGCTCCTCTCCTCTCTGTTTCTCTCTTATACTCTCTTTCTCTCTTTTTCCTTCACCGTCCCTTCACTCCTGTCTGTAGGGTGTTCCCCAATAAACCCTTTCCCTTACTCTGGTGTCCGATGTGCTTTGCGATGGCTAACATTAAGATATAACAGCCTCTCCTTGGAGGGCAGCAATGGGAGCAGAGCCCAGGCCTTGGAGTGCAAGATTGTGAGCTGGGCCCAGCCCTGAAGGGCGAGGACGGGAGTAGGGACTGGCCCTGGAGGGCAAGGAGCGGAGCAGAGCCTGGCCCTGGTGGGCAGTAAGGGGAGCCTGGCCTGGCCCTGGAGGGCGAGGAGTGGAGTGGGGTCAGGCCCTGGAGGGTGGCGAGGGGAGTGGGGCCCAGCCCTGTAGGTCGAGGAGGGGAAGGGGGCCTGTCCTAGGAGGGTAGCAGGGCCTGGCCCTGGTGGGCTACAAGGGGAGCAGCGCCCAGGTCCTGGAGGGCAAGGAGGGGAACAGGGCCCAGGCCTGGAGGGTGGCAAGAGGATTGGGGCCTGGCCCTGGAGGGCGAGGCAGAGAGCAGGGCATAGGCCATGGAGGGTGAGGAGGGGAACAGGGCTGTGGGGAAATTAGGCACAGGAGGCAATTCAAAGATGGCGTCTGCAGGGAAATTAGGCACACGTGGGAATTCAAAGATGGCGCCCAAAGGAAGTAAGGTGGGCAATGCCCAAAGTCATTTACCACTAAAGCTGATTGGCCACGCAGCATCAGGGGAGGTGACAACTGATGATGAGTGTACAGACATATGGCTGGTCCTGTAAAAAGTCACTCTGTAAAATGACCTTTTAAGTAATTGGTTGGTCCTTATGCCCTGCCCCAGTAATCCTGCGGTCTTGTGCTTTAAAAGGCTTTGCTACACATGCAATAAATGGAGTTCTTGCTTGCTTGACTTGACTCCCCGCGGAGTTCTTGCTTGCTTGACTTGACTCCCCGCTGCGTCTGATTGTCTCCGGGATCGGGAGGCTGGGGAACGGGCGAGCAGCGCACTTACCTTTCTTCGGACCCAGTCCATCCTGGTTTGGGTGGACTAAGACCCAGCACAGGGCCCAGCCCTGGAGGGCAAGGAGGGGAGCAGGGTAAAACCCTTGAAGGTGGCGAGGAGAACAGGGCCAGACCCAGGAAGGCAGTGAGGGCAGTGGGGCCCAGGCACTGCAGGGCAAGGAGGGGAGCAGGGCCCATCCCTGGAGGGCAGTAATTGCCATGTCAGAGCAGAGAGTGGCCTGACCCTGGAGGGCAAGGAGGGGAGCAGGGCCTGGCCCTGGAAGGTGTGGAGGGGAGCCAGGCTCAGGCCTAGGGGCGAGCAGGGAACAGGGCCCAGGCCCTGGAGGGCTAGGAGGGTAGCAGGACCAGGCACTAGAGGGCAAGGAGGGGAACGGGGTCAGTCCTTGGGTGGTGTACAGGGAAGCAGGGTCCTACACTGGAGGGAGGCTAGGGGAGCGGGGTCTGGTCCTGGAGGAAACCCTAGAGGGTAAGGAGGAGAGCAGGGCCCGGTCCAGGGGTCAAGGAGAGGAGTGGGGTCCTGCACTGGAGGGTGGCGTGGGGAGCAGGGCCCAGACCTGGCAGGCGGCAAGAGGAAAGGGGCCTGGCCCTGGAGGGTGAGGAAGGGAGCGGGGCCCATACCCTGGAGGGCAGTGATGGCCACTCATGAGGGGAGTGGGGCCGGCCCTGGAGGGCGGCAAGGGGAGCAGGGCCAGTCCTTAGAAGGCAAGGAGGGGAGCAGGGCCCAGGCCCTGGAGGACAAGGAGCAGAGCAGTGTCCTGCACTGTAGGGTAGTGGGAGGAGCAGGGCCCAGCCCTGGAGGGTGGCAAGAGGAATGGGGCCTGGCCCCGGAGGGTGAGGAGGGGAGCAGATTCTAGGCCCTAGAGGGCCAGGAGGGGAGCAGGGCCTGGCCCTTTAGGTCGAGGAGGGGAGGAGGGCTAGGAGGGGAGGGGGGCCTGTCCCAGGATGGTGAGGAGGCGAGCGAGGTCTGGCCTTGGTGGGCAGTAAGGGGAGCTGGGCCTAGGACTTGGAGAGCAAGGAGGGGAGCAGGGCCCGGCCCTGGGGGGCAAATAGGGGGGCGAAGTCCTGCACTGGAGGGCGGTGGGGGGAGCAGGGTCCGGCCCTGGAGGGCTACAAGAGTAGCAGGGCCTGGACCTGGAGGTTGAGGAGGGGAGAGGGGTCCATTCCCTGGAGGGAAGTGATGGCCGTTCCTGTGGGGAGTAGGGCCTGGCCCTTGAGAGCAGTGATGGCCCTGTCTGAGTGGAGAGTGGCTGGGTCTTGGAGGGCGAGTAGGGGAGCGGGATCAGGCTCTGGAGGGCAGTGAGTGGAGTGGGGCAGGGCCATGGAGAGTGAGGAGGGGAACAGGGCCTGGCCCTGGAGGGCAAGTAGGGGAGCCAGGCCACTCTCCCCTAGGGTACAGCCCTTGCCACCCTCCAGGGCTGGGCCCCACTCCCCTCCTTGCCCTCCTTGGCAGCCCCCTGCCCAGGCTCCCCTACTAGCCCTCCAGGACTGGGCCGTGCTCCACTTGCCATACTCCAGGCCCAGGACCTCCTCCCCTCCTTATCCTCCAGACCCTGGTGCTGCTTTCCTCCTCACCCTCCAGGGCACCCCCTACCCCCAGACTCCCCTTCTCTATCCAGGGCAAGGCCCCTGCTCTCCCCTTCCCCACCAGAATCAGGCCCCTCTCCCCTAGGGTGTAGCCCTTGCCACCCTCCAAGGCCAGGCCCCACTCCCCTCCTTGCCCTCCAGGGCCCCGCCCTGCTCCCCTCAGGTGAGACCCTCTCCATCCTCCAGGGCAAAGCCGCTGCTCCCTTTTCACCCTCCAGGGCTGGCCCCGCTCTCCTCCTTGCCCTACAGGGCCTTGCCCCACTCCCCTCAGGCATGACCCTTGCCACCGTTCAGGTCCCGGCCCCGCTCCTCTCCTAGCCCTCCATGGTCACCTCCAAGCCAGGCTCCCCTACTTGCCCTCCAGGGCCAGGCCTGCTCCCCTCCTTGCTCTACATGGCCGCCCCCCACCCAGGCTCCCCTACTCACCCTCAGGGCCGGAACCAACTCCCCTCAGGCATGGCCCTTGCTACCCTCCAGGGCCAGGCCCCTGCTCCCCTCCTCACCCTCCAGGGCCAGCCATGCTCTACCTTCTTGCCCTCCAGGGTGGGCCCGTTCCCCTCTGTGCCTTCCAGACCATGGCCCTGCTCCCCTCCTATCCCTCCAGGCCCGGGCCAGGCTCCCCTCTGTGCCCTCCATGGCAGCTCCCCCTACAGGCTCCCCTACTGGCCCTCCAGGGCCTGGGCCATGCTCCACTCGCCATACCCCAGGGCCAGGACCTGCCCCCTCCTTGCCCTCCATGCCTGGGCCCCACTCTCATCTTCGCCCTCCAGGGCTGCCCCCTGTCCCCTCTTGTTCTCCATGGCCAGGCCCCTGCCCCCCTTGCCCCCCAGAGCCAGGCCCCTCTCCCCTAGGGTGCAGACCTCCTCACCCTCTGGGGCTGGGCCCGCTCCCCTCTTTGATCTCCAGGGCCGCCCCACCCCCTCCCTTGTTAACTTCCAGGGCTGAGCTGCTCTCTGCTCCCTGACCTCCAGGGCCAGGCTCTGCTCTCCTCAAACACAGGCCTTGCTGCCTTCCGTGACCAGACCCCGCTCCCCTCCTCGCCCCCCAGAGCCAGGCCCTGCACCCCTAGGGTTCAGCCCTTGCCACCATCCAGGTCCTGGCCCTAGCTCTCCTCCTTGCCCTCCAGGCCTTGGCTGCTCCCCTCAGTCACAGCCCTCCCCATCCTACAGGGCAAGGCTGCTGCTCCCCTCCTCACCCTCCAGGGCCAGTCCCTGCTCCCCTCAGACTTGGCCCTTGCCACCCTCCAGGGCCGGGCCCCGCTCCCCTCCTAGCCCTCCATGGCCACCCCCCCAGGCTCCCTTACTGGTCCTCCAGGGCCTGGGCCATGCTCTACTCACCATACACCAGGCCCAGGCCCTACTCCCCTCCTTGCCCTCCTGGGCCAGGACCCACTCTCCTCGCCTTCCAGGGCCGCCTCCTGACCCCTGGCTCCCCCTCGCTCTCCAGGGCCAGGCCCCTCTCCCCTAGGGTGCAGCCCTTGCCACCCTCCAGGGCTGGGCCCTAGTCCCCTCCTTGCCCTCCAGGGCCAGGCCCTGCTCCCCTCCTTGCCCTCCAAAGCCGGCCCCCACACTCTTAGGGCTCAGCCCTTTCCACCATCCAGGACCTGGCCCCAGCTCCCCTCCTTGCCCCCCAGGGCCTTGGCCCTGCTCCCCTCCAGAGCCCAGCCAGGTTCCCCTCCTCGCCCTCCAGGGCCTGGGCCCTGCTCCCCTTGCAACCCTCCAGGGCTGTACCTTGCTCCCCTCCTATCCCTCCAGGGCCAGGGCCCTGCTCCCCTCTTGGCCCTCCAGAGCCAAACCCCGCTCACCTTCTCGCCCTCCAGGGCCTGGCCCTGCTCTCCTTCTTGCCCTCTCAGGGCCAGGCCTCGCTCCCCTCCTTGCCCTTCAGGGACTGGGCCCTGTTCCACTCCTAACCCTCCAGGTCCAGGCCCTGCTGTCCTAAGGGGCATGCCTCCTTGCCCTCCAGGACTGGGCCCCACTTCCCTCCTTGCCCTCCAGGGCCAGACCCCGCTGCCTTCCTCGCCCTCCTGGGCCTGGGCCCTGCTCCCTTTACTTCCCTCTAGACCCTGGGGCCAGCTCCCATACTCCCCCTCCAGAGCGGGACTCAGCTCTGCTCCTCCTTCTCCAGGGCCTGGGCCCCAATCCCCTCACGGCCCTCCAAGGCCAAACCCCACTCCCCACCTTGCCCTTCAGGGCCTTGGCCCCACTCCCCTTCTCGCCCTTCAGGGCTAGGCCCCTGATCCTCTCTTCGCCCTCCAGGGCCTGGGTCCTGCTCCTCTCCTTGCACTCCAGGGCCCAGCCCTGCTCCCCTCTTTGCCCTCCAGGGCCTGTACTTCGCTACCCTAGCCGCCCTCCAGGGCCGGGCCCTCTTCCCCTCCTCCCCCTCCAGGGCCAGGCACTGCTTTCCTAAGGTGCCGGCCTCCTCGCCCTCCAGGCCTAGGCCCTTCTCTGCTCACTGCCCTCCAGAGCTGGACCCTGATCCCCTCCTCACCCTCTAGGGCCTGGACCCAGCTCCCCTTTCCTCGCCCTCCAGGGCCTGGGCCCCGCTCTCCTCACAGCCCTCCAGGGCCAAACCCCACTCCTCTCCTTGCGCTCCAGGGCCTGGGCCCCACTCTTCTCCTTGCTTGCCAAGGCTGGACTCCGCTCCCCTCCTCACTCTCCAGGACCTGGGCCCTGCTCCATTCACTGCCCTCCAGGGACAAACCCCGCTCCCCTCTTTGTCCTCCAGGGCCTGGGCCTCACTCCCATCCTCTCCCTCCAGGGCCTGGCCCTGCTCCCCTTCTCACCCTCCAGGGACTCGGCCCAGCTCCTCTTCTAGCCCTCCTGGAACTGGGCCCTGCTCCCCTCGCAGCCCTCCAGGGCCGTGCTCGGCTCCCCTCCCCGCAGTCCAGGGCCCGGCCTGGCTCCCCTCCTTGCTCTCCAGGGCCGGATTCCACTCCCCTCCTTACTCTCCAGGGCCTGGGCCCCACTCCTCTCACTGCCTCCAGGCCCAAACTCTGCTCCCCTCCTGGCCCTCCGGGGCCTGGGCCCTGCTCCCCTCATGACCTCCAGGGCCAAAGCCCGCTCCCCTCCTTGCCCTCCAGGGCCTGGCCCTTGCTCCCCTCCTTGCCCTTTTCCATTTTACCTGCTCTGACTCCCTACACTGAAGGCCTCCACTGAACACCCCTGCAAACACAGCCTGTTCAGGCTGCACTGCTTCACTCTGCAGTCTGTTTATCGGGAACTCCATGCAGTCACTGCCACAATTCTCCTGCTTCTTAAAGTTGTTCTGACCCACAGCTGAGTTTTAATTTCCTCCTGCTCTACCCTCTTCCCTCCAGCCCTCCAGCCCACTCCTCTCCTGAGATAGAGAATCTGCAACAATGTTGCCTCACTGCCAGCCATTCACATCCTGTCTTCCTACCAGGTGTGAGAAGAGCAATTTTTAACTGGAAAAAATTATATCCCTCTTAAAACCTATCACTATTCACCAAAGCTATCAATTCAGATGCAAGCAATTATTTTATTTCACTCTCAACCATTCAGAGAACATGCAGATGTATGCACATATGGCATTCCTGATAGATGTATCTAAAAATAAAATTCTATTAAATGTTAACCTATGAAAACAGATATAACAATATGCTCCTGAATTACTTGAAAACAGATTCACTAAGTAGTTTCTATACAAGTGTTACCGATTAAATCTCCTTTTTATAATTTCTTTCAGCGCTAGTTGCTTATAGCGCTCATAAAAGTATATAATCTTGTGGTGTAGCGGGTAAACCCATCACCTGCAGTACTGGCATCCCATATGGGTGCTGGTTTGAGTCATGGGTGCTCCACTTCTGATCCAGTTCTCTGCTATGGCCTGGGAAAGCAGTAGAAGATGGCCCAAGTCTTTGGGTCCCTGAATCCCCATGGGAGACCCAGAAGAAGCTCCTGGTTTCTGGCTTTGGATCAGCTCAGCTCCAGCCATTGTGTTCATCTGGGGAGTGAACCAGCAGATGCAAGACCTCTCTTTCTCTTATTCTTTCTCTTTCTCTCTGTAATTCTGACTTTTAAATAAATAAATAAGTAAGTAAATCTTGAAAATATAAATCATCTAATATGGTTTCCTCTTCCTATCATGAATCTGAAATATACTTCATTGTAAATGTTCACTATCTTGTGGTTAAGTTTGTTCATTATTCATGCATTTATTCCGTAAATGGCCATTGAGTATTTTGCTGCAGTAGTATCTGGGCACAAATCAGAGAATAAAACATAGTCATGTACTTTCAAGCAAATTACATTTTATTTATTTATTTATTCGAAATTCAGAGTTACACAGAGAGAGGAGAGGCAGAGAGAGAGAGAGAAAGGTCTTCCATCTGATGTTTCAATCCCCAATTGGCCGCGATGGCTGGAATGGCCAATCCAAAGCCAGGAGCCAGGAGTTTCTTCTGGGTCTCCCACGCGAGTGCAGGGGCCCAAGGACTTGGGCCATCCTCTACTGCTTTCCTAGGCCACAGCAGAGAGCTGGATTGGAAGTGGAGCAGCCGGGACCCGAACCGGTGCTCATATGGGATGCCGGCGCCTCAGGTCAGGGCGTTAACATGCTGCACCACAGCGCCAGCCCCACAAATTATACTTTTTAAAGAAGGTGGTAAATAATATTGTTAGGTTTTAATAAGTAGAAAATAAATAAAACATAGTAAGAGAGTCAGTAATAAACATAGTAATTGAGTCAATAATATAGTGCAATGGTGAATCTGGGATTTTGCACACTTGTAAGTTAAGAAGGTGCATACCCTAGCCTGTTAGTGTTTGATAGCTGCTGGCAGAAGACATGAAACTCCTGGGTCAGAGACACAGCACAGCATGAAGATTATTGTCATGTCTTGTTTCCCCATGGGAAATTGTGCAGATGGGCCCAGATGGGTGCCATGCATTCCATGGGTTTCTGTCACAACTGAGGAACACTGAGTGTGGGGAGTTCATTGAAAGGAGCCAAAAGCCACCATAAAAAAAAAATGGGGCTCCTGAGACAAACCGTTCCAGAGACGGCCTTGGGAAATGGGGAGTAAACCGGTTCACAGAGAAAGCAGTCAGCTACTAACCAGAGATACACAGAACACCTGCCTTGTAGATAAGCCCCTTCCCTACGCTTGCTCAAGGTTAACAAAAAAAGCTGCAAGGCACGTAGCAACCTATTCCTCTCTCCTAGAGACCCCCTCCCCTAATGTATCCCTTTGACCTAGTACTTTTCCACCGACATTACCACTTTTAGACTGCCATACAAGGCCCGCTACTGAAAATTATCCAATGAACTTACACCAGCCTATAATATGTTAATTTTGTGGTTTTGCCCTTTAAAAGCTGTGTGCGATAGCTGCTCGGGGCTCCTCTCACTTGCTTGCTGCTTGCAGCAGTAGGGGGCCCATTTGTACAAATGAAATAAAATTACCTCCTGCTCTATTGCATCGTCTGGTCTGGAGTCTGTGTTTCTGGGGTCGTCACAAGAGGACACCGCTTTTGGGGTCCTACATTTGGGGGCTCGTCCGGGATTTGGGGGACCCCAGACTCCCACACTCCATCGGCCTGACGTAGGTAAGTTTGCTTACTTGTGTATTATTGTAATTGTGGTTTGTACTGTTTGTCTTTGTCTGCCAGGACAACGTGGAATCCGTCCTGGGGCTCCTGTACAGGCTCAGTACTGACTGGACCAAAGGGGGAGACAGACGTGTCCTGAGGCCCCTGGTCCAACCCTGGAGGACGCTCCAGTGGTGGTCTGGGAAGGAGGGAAAGAGGGCGTTTCCCTTCTTCCAGGGGAGAGCCTGGCCAAACGGCCGCTCCCTTCTGAGATTTTGGTTTTGGTTTTGTCTCGGTCTGTTGCTGCGCGGCTTGTGATTTCAGACGTGTCCTGAGACCCCTGGTTCAACCCTGGAGAATGCTCCGGTGGTGGTCTGGGAAGGAGGGAAAGAGGGAATTTCCTTTCTTCCAGGGGAGAGCCTGGCCAAACGGCCGCTCCCTTCTGATAGTTTCGGTTTTGTCTCGGTCTGTTGCCGCGCGGCTTGTGATTTGTGTTCTGTGTGTCACTGTTTTTGTTGTCCTTTATCTCTTACTGTCTCCCCCATCTGTTTTTATTGTTGTGTTTGATTGCTAGATGTATACTTGTATGAAAAATGTGGATTATATTCTTATAATGTGTTAATTATGTCTACTTCTCAATGCAACTCTAGGGCCAAATGTAAGGACAAATTTTTGGGCTGGAGAGGCTTGTACCTAGATTTGGCTCTGGTAACCAAGAAACTTTGCTGCCGAATGACCTTCTCCTGCTCCTTGGGAGCCTGGCCAGTTCCCGGGGAGGAGGATAAAGGAATGTTTTCTGATAAACAGGTGGGCATGCTTCATGTCTCGGCTCTCTGGCCAAGACCTGAGATGGGACGCACTGCTTGCCTAAAATCTTGGCAATGAGCCACCCTTTTCCTTGGAGGCTTTAGGGGGGAGCCGGAGCAAGCCTCTGTTGCTGCTGTTTCATCCTGGGGGAACACGCAGTCAAGCTGAATGTTAAATATGCCCGTAATGATTACATGATCAATTGGCTACTGTGATTGAGGTGTTCTGTGACAGTCCCTTTAATGAAAAATTAACAAAATGGATTAATAACAGGACATTCAGGACCTGACGCTCTGCTTGGTATGTCATTACAAAAATCATCAAGGAGGGCTATGCCTGATAAATGAGGGTGCTATAAATGTGGGCAACAGGGACATGTACAAAAATTGTCCAGAAGTCAAAAATCAAAATAAGGCTCTTCCTGGGATTTGCTTCCAGTGCTAAAGGGAAAGGCATTGGGCCAATAAGTGTCACTCCAAAACTGATAAAAAAAAAAAAGGTAATTCATTAAAAAACAGAGTTCAGGAAACTGGAAGCGGGGCCAGCCTCAGGCCCTCCCTACAGGGATCAGTGGACCATCTTGCTATAGTATCATTAAAGCAATGGAGCCATGTTTATTGCAACATTCTGTTAATCTATGCTCCTTTACCATCTTTCCTGTAAATAATTTTAGTGTGCACTACAAGGCTTGCAGCGTATTTCTTGCAGATTAAAAGTAACTAAGTCTGTGCACAGCAGACAGCTAAAAAGTAATTTACTGTCACAAATTGGCGTAGTTGGCAGGATCTGCAAGTATGCAAAGCAATGCCTTTCTTTAAAAGAAAAAACTGAAGTTACATGTGTAACCTGTGATGTTCCTGGCTGAAAAGACCTTCAGTTCGCCTCTTTGGTGAAGGAATGGGCTCTCTGCTCAGAATCGAGTGAGAATTGGGATGGCAAGTTACAGAGTGCACAGCCTCCACAAGTTATTGAGGTTTTGCTATCAGTGCCGGTAGAAAAGGGGGATAAACTATAGGCTTTGGGGAGGTGAGAATGGATTTTGTTATCTGCATACTGATGCATGTGTAAGCAATTGGAAAAAACAGTATAAGATAAATGTAAATTGAAAAAAAAAATGCTGCCCTTTGGAGTCAAACTGCTAGGTAGTGATAAAAAAATTATATCAAGCTCCTGTACTGCTGCCAGGGCCAACTAAGGTTATTCAGTGTAAACAATACAGAATTCCAGGTGGATATGAAAAAATATCTAAAACAGTAAAAAAAAATTATCTTAGTGCTGGAGTGATGATTCCCATAATCACTAAAAGGAATTATCTAATTTGGCATGTTAAGAAATCCCATGAAACCTGAAAAATGACTGTGGATTACAGGGAATTAAGCAAAGTTACTCTCCCATTGACTGCTACAGTCCCAGATACCATCATTTTAATGTAAAAGGTCACAAACATAAAAGCGTGTTCTTGATAAGGAAAGTTAAAAAAAGAGATACTTTTAAAAGGATATGATTTGTAAAAATTGTTTATCTTAATGGCTGGTTTATACTGGAATGAAAAAAAGGGGGGGGGGAGAAGAGAAAGGTTTGAGCAAGTTACAGAAGGTGTGAGAAAGTCGCAAAATGTTATGGAAAGAAGAAATCTTTGGTTATTTTCTTTGACATAAAATCAAAATCTGATCCTCTGTTAAAACAATGAGTTAAAGTAATCTATTATGTTCTCTTGATGTCTCTGTTAAATTCTAACTACTTAAAAAAACAGCTGTAAAAAGAGCAATGGTGAAATGGAGGGATCCTATCACCAATCAATGGAATGGACCTGATCCAGTACTGGTATGGGACATGGGCTCCTAAGGGATGGGTTTTTCCTATGTAACCAACATGCCTTTACATCATTAGCCTCTGATACTTCTGCAATTGCTCCCTGGGCCGTGTGGCCCTGATGCTAACATCTATATTTACAGCAGCGGATAGAGTACGTCAGTGGCGTGCTTTACCTGAAGACTACAATAACAACGTCATCCTAATAGGAGAGGACACTGCCCTTGCCATGGCTGCATCAGTAGTAAGTGTTCCTGGACTGGCTTTTGGAAATAATCGTGGACTATAAAGGCTTACATGTTTGGTGACCAAAGCAATCAATCTTACTGCTACTGTGCTATCCAATATAGCCAAAGAATTGGATCAAGTTCACTCAGGAGTGCTTTTAAGCCATGCAGCTAACAATTACTTGCTGTTAAAAAGATCATTTAAGTTGTAAACCTGTACCTGGGGGATATTGCTTTAACATTACTAACAATGTGCCATATATAGAGTCTGTTATTGATAAACTTAAGAGTAAAATGCAACATATGTTTATTACTAACCCACTATTCATTTAAAGGGTTTCAATGGATTCATTGGTTATTAATGTTGGCTGGACTGCTACTGCTTTTCCCACTTTGTATGGGATGTCTTCCGTGTGTTCTGCATTTTATGCTGACTTCCCTATAGTATGAATGGACTGAGATTCATCATTTAAAACTTCATACCAAGCCTCCTTTATAATCAAAATAATTGATATTTGGCTGTATGTTTCATCTCTCACCTAATGTTGGGCTGGAATGGTACTCAAAGACGGGTAAGACGCTCAGCATCCTGTACCAACCTAAGACAGGGCTCTAGGCCAAGCTGCCAGAGTTACCGATGATGGGTAAGGACAGAGATGACTGAGGGCAACCTAAGACAGAGGCCATTCTCAATTTAATAAAAAAAAGGAAAAGATGTAGGGACCCATGGCTGGCCATGGGCCCACATGCTAAGGCCTGGCTTGCTGATCATTGGCATTAGTCCTCACGCAACAGTATCAAGCCCTGGCCACCAGTGACCGTATTAAAACCCCTCATTAACGGCACACAATTTTAGGATTAAAATTAGTTCAAAGAGAAAATGGGGGAATGAAAGGAGCCAAGAGCCACCATAAAAAAAAAAATGGGGCTCCTGAGACAAACCATTCCAGAGACGGCCTTGGGAAATGGGGAGTAAACCGGTTCACAGAGAAAGCAGTCAGCTACTAACCAGAGATACACAGAACACCTGCCTTGTAGATAAGCCCCTTCCCTACGCTTGCTCAAGGTTAACAAAAAAAGCTGCAAGGCACGTAGCAACCTATTCCTCTCTCCTAGAGACCCCCTCCCTTAATGTATCCCTTTGACCTAGTACTTTTCCACCGACATTACCACTTTTAGACTGCCATACAAGGCCCGCTACTGAAAATTATCCAATGAACTTACACCAGCCTATAATATGTTAATTTTGTGGTTTTGCCCTTTAAAAGCTGTGTGGGATAGCTGCTCGGGGCTCCTCTCACTTGCTTGCTGCTTGCAGCAGTAGGGGGCCCATTTGTACAAATGAAATAAAATTACCTCCTGCTCTATTGCATCGTCTGGTCTGGAGTCTGTGTTTCTGGGGTCGTCACAAGAGGACACCGCTTTTGGGGTCCTACATTCATCATCTTAGGACAAGCAGAGAACGGTCATCTCTTGGTCTCAGAGATAAACATTCAGTTCTCACTTAAGAGTGTTTGCAATAAACCTGACTTCAAGACACATCCCAGGTAAAAGAAAATCAGGCTTTGCATTCTTGCAAAGAATAACCAGTGAGATGTGTAGGATCACAAGTGGCCTGTGAGAGGTAGCAATGGATGTGAATAAAACATAAGCTGGACAGTGGGCATAGGGGTAGAGGATGGAGGGAGAGTTGAAGAGGTCAAGGTGGGAAGGCTAGGTTGATGCTGTGACTCGCAGGATTTTATAGTAACAGATTGCTGGTTTACTCACTGTGCAGGGCCATCATTTGTGGCAGGGGACTCTGCTCACAGAAGTCATACTATCTTTGGTACCTAGGCTAGTGGGGTAAGAATAGTAGAATCCTGTCCCATGATAGCACAAGGAAAAGGGAACATGGTAACACACAACCTATCCCGTTCAACTTCTTCCTCACATGCCTCTCATTAGTTCACACAAGTTAGTCAAGCACACATGGGAGGGGAAGTGGCTGCTGATCAAGTCTATCTTTTTAAAGTTGTGTTTATTTATTTGGATGGTAGATCAAAAGCAACAGCTAGAGAAAAAGGGAGAGAGAGATTTTTCAACTGCTGGTTCACTCTCCAAATCCCTGCAACAGCTGGGGCTAGGCCAGGCCAAAGTCAGGATCCAGGAACTCACTCCACAAGGGTGGTAGGAACCCAAAGACTTGGCCCATTTTCTGTGTCTCCTGGGCACATTTATAAAAGCTGGGAAAGCAGAGTAGCCAAGGCCCAAACTAAGCATTTGATATGGATACAGGCATTATAAGTGTTGACTTAACCTACTGTGCCACTACGCTTACCCTAATAAAGTTTATTTTATGAAAGGTTCTATGTGCAGCAAAACTCAGGTTCAACTCATATGAATATGAATTATGAGCATGTTCTTAATTTTCTTTGTTGTTTTCTCCTGAATCTTTTCTGTTTCAGAAGATAAGTGCTTTCTCTCACTGAATAAAAAGCTTAAAAGTTTAAGAAAAAAAAATGATGAGTGCTAAAACTCTTTCAAATTAACCTACATAAGAATTTAAAATTCTATATCTTCCCACTGAATTGATAACTATATCATTATGAAATCTCTCTGTCTTGTCAGATCTCAGGATAGTCTTCCATTCAAAATATGTAGGTATATTTTCAACATTTTTACTATTAAACATTCAAGGGCTGTATCTTAAATAGCAAATAATTGACTACTTTTTTCCAATAAATAAGATAATTTTGAGTTCTAGCTGGATCACTTAGTTAATTTATATATAAATTTTTATGATATGTTTTACCTGAATTTAGCATCTTACTTTGTTTCCTGTTTTC
This sequence comes from Oryctolagus cuniculus, assembly GCF_051225735.1. NCBI lineage: Eukaryota > Metazoa > Chordata > Mammalia > Lagomorpha > Leporidae > Oryctolagus > Oryctolagus cuniculus. The sequence continues at coordinate 37,868,234 of NC_142882.1, forward strand.
TTATCCCTCATTTTGAATCTATATATTTTCTTAATTTCCTCTTCCTTGGTTTGTTACTTATGTATTCCTTAATTATTTTTGTGGTTACCCTATCAGTTGTCAGATTTACTGCTGACTTATCATCAGTGTATTTCAAATTTACTACTTTTCAAAACACTAGAATCTTATTTACTGTAATCATTTCACTTTCATCTTTTTCCATTATCAGAATTTAAATTGCACATATTTTACAACAAGTAAGGTATCCATGTGATTGCTTTCTAAACTCAATAACCTAGATTTACCCCTACATTTAATCCTTCTGTTGTTTTTCATTCCTGCTTATATTGCTATGTTTTAATCTTAGATCATTTTCCTTCTGCCAAAAGCAAAACTCTTTTAAGAATCATTTTCATACAAATTTCTTGCCAATGTATTTTTTAAGATTTATTTATTGTCTGAGAGTAAGCAAGGCAATGAAACAGATATAGATTTGACAGACAGATAGATAGATACATAGATACACAGATATATAGATGGCAGATCATCTGATAGATAAAAAGAAAGAGAGAAAGAGAGAGAACTCCCAATCTGGCAAACACTTCAAATGACTACAGTAATTGGGGTTGTGCCAAGCCAAAGCCAGGAACTGAGAGCCAAGTCCAAGTCTCCCATATGGGTTACAGAAACTCAATTATTTGAACCATAACCTGTGCCTCACAGGGTCTGCATTAATAGGAAACAAGAATCAAAAGCTGTAGGTGGGTATTGAACCCATGCACTCTGGTGTAGAATGTGGGCATCTTTACTGGCCTGTTTAACTGGGAGACCCAATGTCCTGCCCTACTGCATTTTGTTTGGTACATAAACCTATGTACAAGAGAGGTCTTCAAAAAATTGATGGAAAATGCATATTTTGAAAAATGTACATGAATTCCAAAGCTATGCCAAAATAACTTTTTATTACCAGTTTTCCACAAACTTTTTGAAGTTCACTGCTGTTTTGCCTTCCTTTGTGAAGTTTACTCTTGCTTGTACACTTCTGGGTTCCTCTAGTGCTTTCTTCACCTTCAGTCTGTTGCTCCATGGTTTTTTTGTCTCTGAAAAGCTGACTCTCAGTCTCACTGCTGTACTTCAGAAAGCAGCATGAGTTGAGCTTTTGCTGGTATTAAGAGGATCTCTTAGATTTTCGTTATCAACAGTTGTTGTAGCTCATAATGAGATGTGGTTTTCATTGAATATATACTGTTTATAGTTCACAATAGTTAGTAACTAATTGTAACTTGGATTTTTCAGTTGTGAAAATTTTTTTTGACCCAATTTTATACATTCATCTTCTGTACTGGAATTCTCCATTGTTACCACTTTTCTGCAAAAATTAAGCACAATAATTTAAAGCTCATATCTGATAAATCCAATATCTGAATCACCCATACAACCAATCTGTATTCTTTTTATCCCCTCTTGGCTTTTATTCACTTGGATCTATCTTCTGGTAATATTTTTTATTGCATGCTAAAATGTCATATATGAGAATTTATGGAGTCTTTTCCTTGTATACATATTTAATTTTATCTGGCAATGATTTAGAATATGAGAAAGCTTAACCTTTGCAAGACAATGCAGTCATTGGTGCCTCTGCATGCATCTCACTGTGTGTTCAAAGATCTGTGCACCCTGGTTAATGGGTGCAACAGTAAATTGTTCTGATATTCTTCTGGCTTCCATTTTTCACATTGCACTCAGAAGCACAAGCCTAAAATAAACAGACTGTGGATTGGGGCCATGCAAGTCTCTTCTTTTATTAAGGCTGTGCTCCAAAAGCACTTTCTCTGTCCTTAAAGAGCCTAGGATTTTCCAGCTAAACTTAAAAATGGACTTTTTCTGTGTCCATTCTCCACATATTTTGTTCTTCATCCAAACTGTTTTTTTTTTCCTCTGCTTTTCATGTTATTGTAAAAGAGACTTCATTGTGCCCTAGTGCATATGTTAGAATATAAAATAAAAGAAGACTAAATGTTCAAACAGAAAGGTCAGCAAGTCTCTAACTAAAAAAAAAAAAAATTAAGTAGGTCAAAAGATTCCAAAGGAAATGAATGGAAGAATATGGCTGAAATATAAGCAGCCCCTTGAACTCAAGATCAAATAAAGAACAAATCGAAGGCTTGGACACATTTATGAAGGCAGATAATTTGAAAAATGTAATCCTCAACTAAGCTAAGAAACATCCAAGTAAGGCAGCACTTGAGTCCAAGGGGAGGAACTTCCGGAGAGAAACTCTTACAACATTTTCCTGACTTGAAAGCTGAGTTAGGAGGAAGCAAACAGAACTCAACCCCCAGGCCAAATTTCAGGCTCAACTGGCTGGGCTTCCAGGACATCCTACACACCATACAAGGGCAGGGAAGCCAAGACCACCCACATTCTCAGGCTTCCAGAGGAAAGGAACCTCAAGGGGGTGCTTGATTTATGAGGAATAGCTGGCCTGCCCTGATGCATTTAAGAAATGGAACCTTGTCCAACACTCTCACCTGGGATTGAGGACTCTGGAAAACAGAGTCCTAGGGTGTTAGCCAGAAGTTACTGAACCCTTAACTGTTTGCCACGCTGTGGTTTTGCACACAGAATCCCCTTCTATGCTCCCTCGAATCCTGTGAGGCATAAGTCACTATTGCATCAGTTTTTGTCAGTGAGGAAGAAGCTTGAGCCATGTTGGCTAACTTATCAATGAATATGCTATAAACATGTAAGGGACAATACAGACAGGATTCAAACCCAAGCCTTTCTCACCTAGGGCCTGCATTCTGGGCCACCTAGGGTGTTAGATGGATGAGCAGATAGTCATGAATTGAGAAGCAAATGCAATATGCATATGATTTATAGGGTATACCACTTAAATGAATGAATCTCACAAGACAACGATTTCAGAGAAGGCGACTTGCAACTATACAACAATAACAGCAAACAGGAAAACTACTATATTTAGACAGGCTCTAAAATTTTGAATTTCTATTAATTGGGCCCACTCCTTTATTAACTGTTATTATTCTAATTTATTGATCTTAAAATAGTACTGTTAAGATTTAAAATTGTGGCTATAATATGTTAATTCCTGTGCTGTTGCTATCTGCATTCAGACTTTCTCCTTTTTTTTTTTTTTTTTTTACAGGCAGAGTTAGACAGTGAGAGAGACAGAGAAAGATCTTCCTTTTTCCGTTGGTTCAACCCCCAAATGGCCTACAGCCGGCGCGCTGCACCGATCCGAAGCCAGGAGCCAGTTGCTTCCTCCTTGTCTCTCATGTAGGTGCAGGGTCCACATCCTCCACTGCCTTCCCGGGCCACAGCAGAGAGCTGGACTGGAAAAGGGGCAAGGACAGAATCTGGCACCCTGACCGGGACTAGAACCCGGGGTGCCGGCGCCACAGGTGGAGGATTAGCCTAGTGAGCCATGGAGCCAGTTGACTTTCTCCCTTTTAACACAATGCTCAGTACAGTGCTTAACATAATACATGCATTCAATAAGTATTTTTTAAATAATGAGGTAGGTAGTATTTCCCTCATTTTACAGATGTGGCAACTGACACTCACAGAAAACTTACTAAAAGACCACAAAACCTCATGTAGGATTCAAATGTATTTTTTAACTTCAAAACCCATACATTTGGTACAATATCAAAAGCCACAAAATTACCAAATTATGTTGTTATAGAAATGAAGAAAGTGACTTGAAAGGAGATTGCACTTGAGCAGGGTCTTAAATAATGAGCAAAAGCGTTCACAGGACAAAAAATGATTTTATATGGGGATGTGGAAGAGGGTGGAGGAAACTATTCTCGGCCACTACTTCCAAATTTGTTCACATCATGACACATAGAACAATATTTATGACTCACTTTGGGAAATGGGGAAACAATAGCGGTAACATTCCTGAGTTCTGTGGCCACTCCTGGCTGTGACCAGCTACTCATGAACTAAGGAACCCATATCTCATCAAACCTCTAGTCATGGGCTGAATAAAAATGTTCAGGATTTACCTGTTGAAAACCTGTGTACATAAGATACCATACAAAAATATAGATTTCAGGAAATGCGTAAAATATGTTAGAAACTGAGAAATTCAGTTTGGTTTGGAAAATATGGTAGCAGATATGATTGGAAAAGTAATTTAGTATCAAATTCTGAAGTTTCTTTTGTTTAATACACTGAAATTGTTAAATTACATTAACAATTTAAAACATAATAATGTGAGGATTTTCCTTTCTCACTGTTTTCTTCAATATCATTTTGTTCATTTAAAGTTATATTTCTAACTTTGGGTTCCTTTCTGTCATGCATTGGTTAGTCTTAGACAAAACTTTCTACTGAGATCAATTATGAAGGCTTAATAAAGCGAAACAAAATGACTGTTTAAAAGTTTTGGAGACCAACTAAGGCAGTAAGAAAATGAAGGACCAAGTCCTGGAGAGAATGGAAGTGCATTGAGATGAACCCTCATTTGTGTTTAGTTTTTCACCTTGGCAGCCAGTTCTTAGTTCTGAAGGTAGGGCATGACCTCAACCAGCAGTCTAGAAACTTGAGGAGCCAGCATCAGTGAACTTAGAGAAGTGACTCTGACATTCTACACAGAATTTCTACTCCAGGCACTGACCTGCTCTGAGATGCTGAGAAACGCTGAGGCCGCGCTCAGAAACTGAACAGCTTAGCAGAAATTTTGAAAGTCTCATGGTGTAAGAAGACAAGAAACACCATTCAGATCCCCTAAATATGAATGATCTCATTTAAACACCTAAGTTTTTTATTAAATTGAGATTCTAGAAAACATTGCATACAAGGAGTGAGAACAAACTAAAAATAGACCAGTTTTGTCTGGATGGAAGTGACTTGTTGGTATTTTGTTTTGGGCTGGAAAACAAACACACCAAATTCTCTGTGGATGAAGACATGATCCAGAGTCTCAGTCTTCCTACACACGGCACAGCATTCAATAAAAACTTACAAAACATGTCATTAAACATGGCCAAATAACAAAAGGCAAAGACAAAACAGACTCAGATGCCCAGGTGAAACAAATTTTGAAGATAAACACAGATTTTAAAATAACTGGGATTAATGTACCGAATGAAATAGATGACGATTTGAAAAAAACTGCTGAAAAACAGCTTTAACAAAGGACTCAGAATGCTTAGATAATTTAAGAATTAAAAGACAGATTTAATGACATCTCAGAAACTACAGAAAACAGATTAGGATTGGACTGTAATTTGTACAAAATAACTCAGAATGAATCACAAAGATATGAAGAACACAAATCTATAAACTATTCAAATGAATAGAAAATTAGCAATTTGCCATTTATTAGTGAAATAGATTAATTATATTGATATACTAGCTACAAAAATTTAGGAAAAACTTGAAAGGTAGGTCAATTCAAAGTGGTTTATAAGCCAACAAATACATAGGAATAAATCTAATAAAGATTGCTGTATCATTACATGGAAGACTATAAAACATTAAATGAGAAATCAAGACCATCTTATTGATGGAAGAAAATGCCCTAGTAAGAGATAAATATTGAAGAACGACATCTTAATAATACGAAATCCTCCAATCTCTCACCATGGCATTCCCCAACCCCCTGCTCATTTATTCGGGTATTTTTGATGTTTTCTCTGCTGTCTAAATGTCTATAGCTAGTATATAAAAGCAATTAAACCATATACAATATTCCATCCTTATCCACAATTAGAAGTATAATGAATTATTAGATATTTATGTTTTTCTGTTACTGTGCCTAATTTACAAATTAAACTTTGTCATAGCTATGGATGCATAGGTAAAGACATAGTATCTATAAGACTCCATACTATGTGAAATTTAAGGCATCCACTGGGGATCTTGGAACATGACCTCCTCCAGTAAGGGGGACTACTAGACACGGTGTCAATGCTTTTAAGTTAAAATCCAACTTTACTTTAACCAGTGGGCTAATTTATCATTTGGTGTATGGGATGGATAAACAGAACTTTAGTAAAATTAGGAGAAATTATGTTGATCAAAAATATTATTCAAAGAGCAGAAAAGCAAGTGATAGAATTTGAATGAACATTGACATTATAAATTGGGGGGACTTTAAAAAACTCCTGGGAAATGGAATTAAATGATATCTATTTTTATGCAAAAAATTTTGAAACCCATGCATATAATGAGTCTTCAAGGCATTTGTGGAAAATGCGTATTATGGAAACACCACACATAGATTTCATATTTGTTGATTGAGTATTTTTTGATTCTTTCAAATAAACAGGTCTTTATGTTCTAGAAAATGATACCACAGATATTTTCTTAAAGTTTTCTTTATCATCCAGTGGCATCTTAATGCATAAATCCTAAGAACCCACCCTATGCCACAAGACCCAGGAGGAACAATCTCTTGCCTGAGTCTCTGGCCATCCGTCCCTTATCGCTCTCCCCTTGCTGCTGCTCTGCTTGGGCCTCACTCTCCCTTCTGCCCAGAAGCTCTCCCTGCAGGTCTTCACAGAACAACTTGGTTCTGTGTTCAAATCTCACCTCCACACATAGGTCTTCCTATCACTCCCTCCTCCTCAATGGTCTCGTTTTCTTATCTTCATAACCTCACCTATTCCTACCCCAAATATAAGCTACCCAAAGCCAAGCACTTTGTGTTTCTTATTTTGGATGTATCTTCAGGACTTGCTTATACAGTGCGCTCAATAAATGCAAATAGAAAAATTAGACAAATAAATGAACAAATGCAATATAACACCACAGTAGTGACTGAAAGAAAAGCCTTGTAATTTAGGATCTTGAATTTAAAGCATAGACTCGGAGTGAAATAAAGCTGGTGGTCATGAGGCAGAATGAAATTATCAACCACACATTGAATACTCGTTGTAGCTACTGACTCCAGCTTCCTGCTAATGCTGACATTGTGAGGCAGCCACGGTGGCTCCAGTAACTGGGTTCTTGCCACCCACAGGGAGACCTGAACTGAGTTCCTGGCTGCTGACTGCTCCTGTAGAATCTGGAGAGTGAGCCAGTCGATAGGAGCAATTTTTCCCTCTGTGTGCGTGTGTCTATGTGTATCTCCTGAAGTCCCAAATAAATGAATGAAAGTTGAAGGAAAGAAATGAAAGATAAAGAGCAAGAGAGAAAGAAGTAAGAAGGAAAGAAAAAAGGAAGGAAGGAAAGAAGGAAGGAGGAAAGAAAAAAAGAAGACAAACATATAATCTCTGTGTAAAATGAAAATATTGTAAATGTGAGTTGTGAGAAAATTAGTTTTGCAACACAATATACGATATGCTCTAAAACTTCATTCAGGCTAAGTTGAATATTGAGCCATACAGTAAATAATGAATAAAGTCTATTCATTGTCTTCTGATGTCTAATCTTATTATTGAAAGGAGTGCATCTGCATACCAGACGTCTTTAAAATCACACTATTGTTGTATCCAGATCCTTGGATTCCCAAATGCCACCAGAGACTTGAACACACCGAAATGCAAGAGCAAGGTTTATTTTGGAAGTACAAGCTGCAGCAGGGACCCCGTCTACTCAACCGTGCAGCGTAGGGCAGAGGAAGGCCCCGAGCCTTCCTTGGGAGCCTCTTTCAAAGCCGGGTTACAGTCATCAAGGGGTGTGGAGTAAGAGTGGATTGGCTGGGGTCACTTCTGGTACTTCCTGATTGAACGTGGTTGTTCCTGATTGGGTCAGACCCAGGGGATTTCCTTATATGGTGAACGCTAGCAAGCTGTTTCGGTCTCCCCAGAGTGACACTGCTTTTATGGAAGTCAGGCTTTCTGCTCAAATGGAGGCACTTTTTCGAAACATTGTTACTCCAGCCCTTCACTATCGACAATAACTCCATATTTTAGATACAAAGCGTTTAATGTTTCTTGTTCTGCAATCATTTTTCCCAGTTTGTGACTTGCTTTTTCATTTTTAAAATAATTTCTCTCTAAAAACATAGTTTTTTGATTGGATGAAGTTCAGTTTTTGATTTTTTTAAGGGATTTGACTTCATTTATTTTAAGAAATCTTTCCTAATGGCAAGAGTATGGTGATTTTCTACTATTTCTTCTTTCAAAAGTTGCATTCTAACTTTCAAAAAAAAATTAAATAAATAAAACTCTGCTTTACAAAGTCTGTGCAAAACTTCTTTTGATGGCCGGCGCCGTGGCTCACTAGGCTAATCCTCTGCCCGAGGTGGTGGCACACTGGGTTCTAGTCCCGGTCGGGGCGCCGGATTCTGTCCCGGTTGCTCCTCTTCCAGTCCAGCTCTCTGCTGTGGCCCGGGAAGGCAGTGGAGGATGGCCCAAGTCCTTGGGCCCTGCACCCGCGTGGGAGACCAGGAGAGGCACCTGGCTCCTGGCTTCAGATCAGTGAGGTGCGCCAGCCGTAGCGGCCATTAGGGGGTGAACCAACGGAAAAAGGATGACTTTTCTCTCTGTCTCTCTCTCTCTCTCTCTCACTGTCCACTCTGCCTGTCCACAAAAAAAAAAAAAAAAAAAAAAAAAAAAAAAAAAAAATTTTGTTCCCATGTATGCAATGGACTTTTCTTTCAATACTTTCAAGACTTTTCCCTAACCACAACCCTAACCCTAGTCCTATGCCTAAACCTAGCCCTAGCCCTAACACTAGCCTTATCCCTAACACTAGCCCTAGCCCTAACCCTATACTTAACCCTAACCTAAGCCCTAGTCCTAGCCCAATACAAGTCATAGCCCTAGCCCTAACCCTAAGCCTAACCCTAGCCCTTGCCATAACCTTAGCCCTAGCCCCAACACTAGACCTACCCCTAAATTTAACCCTAAACCTAACCCTAATAGTAGCCCTACCCTAGCCATAGCACTAGCGCTAGCCCTAACACTAACCTGAACTCTAACCCTAGTCCCAGCCCTAACCGTAACACTAAACCTAAACAGAGGCTGTGTATCCCGCCTGTGGATGTGGGTGCCAGACTGAGTGAGGGTGGGCACGGGTCTTGTGTGTCCTGCTTTGGGCTGCGGGTGCCAGGCCGAGTGAGTGAGTGAGGGCCACGGGGCTGTGTGTCCCGCATAGGCCTGGGGGTGCCAGGCTGAGTGAGCGCTAGCACAAAGGCTGTGTGTCCCATGTAGTGCTCTTGTGCCAGGCCAAGTGGTCACGCACACAGGGGCTTATGTCCCACGTGGGCCTGTGGGTGCCAAGCTGAGTGAGGGCTGGCACGGGGGCTGTGTGTTCCAACATGGGCCTGCAGGTGCCTGGCTGAGTGAGCATGGTCACAGGTGTTAGGAAACTGGCCCAGTTTTAGCCAGGTGGCTGCATGGCCCAGCTACCTGAGCCAGGCTCCCCCCCGCCCCCCAATCCTAATGGCATTCGCTGCTCCAGCTTCCCTGCCCACCCTCAGGCAAAGTTTTAAAAGGGCCTGTTCCTGCACGTGTGCTCTCTTGGTTCTTCTCTCTTGGCTCTGCTCCCTGCTCTCTTGGCTCTTCCCTCCTGCTCTCTTGGTCCTTCTCTCCTGCGCTCTCTTGGCCTCTCTTGGCTTCTCTCCTCCTCTCTTCTCTCTCTTCTCTCCTCACTAGCTCCTCTCCTCTCTGTATCTCTCTTATACTCTCTTTCTCTCCCTTTCCCTTCGCAGCCCCTTCACTCCGGTTTGTTGGGTGTTCCCCAATAAATGCTTTCCCTTACTCCGGTGTTCGGTGTGTTTTGCGACAGCTAACATTAATATATAACAACACGAGCTGTGTGTCCTGTGTGAGCCTGGGGGTCCCTGGGTGAGTGAGCGTGGGCACTGGTGCTCTGTTTCTTGAGTTTTTTTTTTTTTTTTAATATTGTGCATGAGGGCTAAGAAATACTGTAGAATAGAAAAGAAAAAATGAAGACATGTATTTCTTCATCTTCCAAACATATATTTCAAAATCGATGGGTCAGAAAAGACAATGTACTGAGCTGGTGCTGTGGTGTAGTGGGCTAAGCCATCATCTGCAGCACTGGCATCCCATATGGGCACTGGTTCACCTCCTGGCTGCTCCATTTCCCATCCAGCTCCCTGCTAATGCACCTGCAAAGGCAGCCAAAGATAGCGCAAGTGCTTGGGCCCCTGCACCAACGTGGGAGACACATATGAAGCTCCTGGCTCCTGGTTTCAGCCTGGCACAGGCCTGGCCATTGCCTCCATTAGGAGAGTTAACCAATGAATGGAAGATTTCATTATTTCTGTCTCTTCGTCTATCTCTGTAATTCTGACTTTCAAATTTAGCTATAAATAGATAAATCTTTTTTTAAAAATTTAGAAAAACAATTTATATATAGAATTAAGGTCATGGAGAGATCTTATCAGAACAATTAAACAACTTCCAAAGAATAATGTCTTGAGTAAATTCTGTGTCTTTCTCAGTAGAGAATGCAGAGATTATGCTTAAAGTTGACCATTCAAGGAATAGACATGCTTCTTTACTGAATCACATATGAGATGATGGGGTTGTTATCAGGGAAGCAGACTTTGGTTTTCTATTTTGTACTTTTATATTGTTTGAAATCATTACGCATAAAAATCTTACATGCGCACATGTGCAGTAAGAGGAGAAGAAAAAGAACAATGTAACTCCTAATCAGTTAATTATGATTTTACTTATTCCCTTTTACTGAGTTTAGATTGTCTTTTATCCAACAGAAATATTAACATGTTTCCCAAAAGCTGTTTTCATGATCTGTGTGCATGTGTTATACACCTATACATCCTATACATCCAACTCTCAAATTTCATTAAACACCAGCCAAAACCATAGTTGTCATACTATGAATACAGAGTTTAAAACCTTCAAACAGCAATATATTAAATTATTAGAGATTACTTTTAATCATTTCATAAATAAGATAACTATATGTTTAAAACCAAGAGTTTTAAATTCTCATCAAATAATTATTTTAAATAATTTTGTGTTTTCCTTGGAATATTCTCAATATAAAGGAGATTTTTATTATTTTAGGAAGTGATGGAACATGGTTATACCTATCAATCTTGTCATGAACAGCTTTGTGAGAAAGAAGTCACAATTTCCTTGGCAGTTTTGGACAAATATGGATAACCAAATCTTCATTTTACAGGCTGAAGTCTATTTCCTGGTAGCTGTTATTCAGTGGTCCCCATCTAAGCACATTGGAACCCATAACTCTCTTCATCCCATCAAGTGCATCTTCCTGGTTCATTTGGAATGGACATCCTTGGTGCCACCAGCTGTTCTGGTGGATTTTTGCAAACTCAGAGAACAGAACTTATGGTTTCCTTGTCTATTGGAAATGCCTTTTGCTCTTAATCAATGGCTTATTAAGACATACAGAAATCTATATCACCAATGCGGGAGTCAAATAAGTGGAATAGAATTAAGCCTTGAATAACAAGATGCTTGTAGGAATGATGATAAGTTTCTAGTTTATGGAATCTTAATGTATCTTCTGATATCTTCTGATACATGCTGAACATTATATACTATATTACATATGGACATGAATTTATAATTATATAAAACACAAGCATAAGTTTAAAATTTTCTAGTCTATAGATTTTTTTCATATAGTCTATACCCATAATGAAATAATATTAAACACAAATGAAAAGACTAACAAACTACATGACATCCTTAAGACTTCTGTTTAACAAAGTTTAAAAATTAAGAAAATCTGAGAAGATGCTGAGACATAGAAAAGAATTATATCTGCATTTTATTAAATTAAAATTCTATGAAATTATGAAAAAAATCTCACAACAAAAGTTGGCACAGAATATAAAGAGATAACTCATAAAATAAAGAAATATATAGTAAAAACAAATGGAGTTGCATAACCTCACTAGTAGTCAGGGTATTCAAATTAATAATTAGCAAATATTCTAATTTATCACTTAGAAAACATGGTGAAGAAGATGTAATCCAGAATATAAACAAAAAGCACATATTTTGAACAAATGTAATATATGTATGGGACTGATAAACACCCATAGCATTTCATTACATGGAGGTAAAGGGTGGAAACACGTATTTCAGATCAAATAAAGTAATTCTATAGAGATGGAAGCTATTTTGAAAGTAAATTGTGCAATTAAAGTGAACTAGCCAAATCGCAACAGAATATTTAATTAAAAATAAAGACACCTAACTTTATCAATGTAGACCCAGTAAGATTTTTGAAGAACAGCTTCTTCACCTAGCAGATATTAAAATGTGTTTCACATTAACAAAACTTAAACTATGTGGCCTTGATATCAGAAAGAAAGAGTAAAAAATGGAAGAGTATGCAAAGGTTTCAAGTTTGTACAAAAAAAATCCTATTTGAAAATAGTAGCACATTAATTCATCATATTCATTGAATATTTAATTATGGAAGAATCAATTCTAAACTGATAAAGAAACAAGGAAACCATATAAAATTTAGCATTTAGAAATTCAAAATATCATAGGAGTCCTATTAGAACATTTGCAGCTTATAAGACATGGTATGGAAATAAACTTTAATTTATGAATTACTTGAGTAAGGCTAGCATGAGCCTAGAAGTTAGAAAGCAGTGGTGTTGTGCTTGTGACATTGAGCTGTATGTGAGCTGCTGCTCATTGTTCCCACAGGAAGAAATCCTGGTCTGCTTGAGTTTCAGAGGTTGAAATAAAACTACAGTTAAGAAGAAGCATTTTTATATGAAAGAAAAAGTTATTGAAATGCAAAAGTTTAAAATGATAAAAATATTAGAATACTGCACATAATTTGATCAAATATTTAAGATTCTGTATTTAGTATATTTATAAATATCATTCCATAATTATAATAAAATATAAATTAGAAATATAAATAAATTTCAAAGATAATAAGAAATACCTCATTTATTATTTGCTGTTTGTCAGATTGAAAGACAGTTAAATATTTTACAGTTAGTAGATGTGGGAGATGAGGAATGGGTGTGATCATCAATGGAGGAAAAGTGATTCTGGCATCTTTATATGATTTTTGTCTTCTTGCTTACTGTTTTTTTTTTTAACTTTTATTTAATGAATATAGATTTCCAAAGTACGACTTACGGATTACAATGGCTTCCCCCCCATACCGTCCCTCCCACCCACAACTCTCCCCTTTCCCACTCCCTCTCCCCTTCCATTCACATCAAGATTCATTTTCGATTATCTTAACATACAGAAGATCAGCTTAGTATACATTAAGTAAGGATTTCAACAGTTTGCTCCCACACAGAAACATAAAGTGAAAAATAATAGATGATTTTTTTAAATGATGATGAAATCAGATCAGACCTATTGTCATGTTTAATCCCAGTGAGAGTCAAGTTGGGAATTGATAATTTCTTTTTTTTTTTTTTACAGAGGATCAGTTTAGTATACATTAAGTAAAGATTTCAACAGTTTGCACCCCCATAGAAACACAAAGTGAAATATATTGTTTGAGTACTCGTTATAGCATTAAATCTCAATGCACAGCACATTAAGGGCAGAGATCCTACATGAGGAGTAAGTGCACAGTGACTCCTGTTGTTGACTTTACCAATTGACACTCCTGTCTATGGCATCAGTAATCTCCCTATGCTCCAGTCATGAGTTTCCAAGGCTATGGAACCCTCTGAGTTCTCCGACTCTTATCTTGTTTAGACAAGGTCATAGTCAAAGTGGAGGTTCTCTCCTCCCTTCAGAGAAAGGTACCTCCTTCTTTGATGACCTGTTCTTTCCACTGGGATCTCACTCAGAGAGATCTTCTGCCAGAGTGTCTTGGCTTTCCATGCCTGAAATACTCTCATGGGCTTTTCAGCCAGATCCGAATGCCTTTAGGGCTGATTCTGAGGCCAGAGTGCTATTTAGGACATCTGCCATTCTATGAGTCTGGTGAGTATCTCACTTCCCATGTTGGATCACTCTCCCCTTTATTTATTCTATCGGTTAGTGTTAGCAGGTACTAGACTTGTTTATGTGCTCCCTTTGACACTTAGTCCTTTCATTATGATCAATTGTGAACTGAAATTGACCACTTGGACTAGTGAGATGGCATTGGTACATGCCACCTTGATGGGATTGAATTGGAGTCTCCTGGTATGTTTCTAACTCTACCATTTGGGGCAAGTCAGCTTGAGCATGTCCCAAATTATACATCTCTTCCCTCTCTTATTCCCACTCTTATGTTTAACAGGGATCACATTTCAGTTAATTTTCAACACTTAAGAATAACTGTGTATTAATTACAGAATTAAACCAGTCATATTAAGTAGAACAGACAAAAAAAACTACTAAGAGGGATAGTGTATTAAGTTGTTCATTAACAGTCAGGGCTATGCTGATCAAGCCACCATTTCCCATAGTGTCCACCTCACTCCAACAGGTTTCCCTCTTGGTGTTCAGTCAGTCGTCACCGATCAGGGAGAACATATGGTATTTGTCCCTTTGGGACTGGCTTATTTCACTCAGCATGATGTGTTCCAGATTCCTCCATTTTGTTGCAAATGACTGGATTTTGTTGTTTCTTACTGCGGTATAGTATTCTAAAGAGTACATATCCCATAATTTCTTTATCCAGTCTATCGTTGATGGGCATTTAGGTTGGTTCCAGGTCTTAGCTATTGTGAATTGAGCTGCAATAAACATTAGGGTACAGACCTCTTTTTTGTTTGCCAATTTAAATTCCTTTGGGTAAATTCCAAGGAGTGGGATGGCTGGGTCGAACGGTAGGGTTATCTTCAGGTTTCTGAGGAATCTCCAGACTGACTTCCATAGTGGCTTGACCAGTTTGCATTCCCACCAACAATGGGTTAGTGTCCCTTTTTCCCCACATCCTCGCCAGCATCTGTTGTTGGTAGATTTCTGCATGTGAGCCATTCTAACCGGGGTGATTTGAAACCTCATTGTGGTGTTGATTTGCATTTCCCTGATTGCTAATGACCTTGAACATTTTTTCATGTGCCTGTTGGTCATTTGGATTTCCTCGTTTGAAAAATGTCTATTGAGGTCCTTGGCCCATCTCTTAAGTGGGTTGTTGGTTTTGTTTTTGTGGAGTTTCTTGATCTCTTTGTAGATTCTGGTTATTAACCCTTTATCTGTTGCATAGTTTGCAAATATTTTTTCCCATTCTGTCGGTTGTCTCTTCACTCTCCTGACTGTTTCTTTTGCAGTACAGAAACTTCTCAATTTGATGCAATCCCAATAGTTAAATTTGGCTTTGACTGCCTGTGCCTCCCGGGTCTTTTCCAGAAATTCTTTGCCTGTGTCAATATCTTGAAGGGTTTCTCCAATGTTCTCTAGTAACTTGATGGTGTCAGGTCGTAGATTTAGGTCTTTAATCCATGTTGAGTGGATTTTTGTGTAAAGTGTAAGGTAGGGGTCTTGCTTCATGATTCTGCACGTGGAAATACAGTTTTCCCAGCACCATTTATTGAATAGACTGTCCTTGCTCCAGGAATTAGTTTTAGATCCTTGATCAAATATAAGTTGGCTGTAGATGTTTGGGTTGATTTCTGGTGTTTCAATTCTGTTCCGTTGGTCTATCCATCTGTTTCTGTACCAGTACCATGCTGTTTTAATTACAACTGCCCTGTAGTATGTCCTGAAACTTGGTATTGTGATGCCTCTGGCTTTGTTTTTGTTGTACAAGATTGCTTTAGCTATTCGAGGTCTCTTGTGCCTCCATATGAATTTCAGCACCATTTTTTCCAGATCTGAGAAGAAGGTCTTCGGTATCTTGATTGGTATCACATTGAATCTATAAATTGCTTTTGGGAGAATGGACATTTTGATGATATTGATTCTTCCAATCCATGAGCATGGAAGATTTTTCCATTTCTTGGTATCCTCTTCTATTTCTTTCTTTAAGGTTTTGTAGTTTTCATCGTAGAGATCTTTAACGTCCTTGGTTAAGTTTATTCCAAGGTATTTGATTGTTTTTGTAGCTATTGTGAATGGGATTGATCTTAGAAGTTCTTCCTCAGCCATGGCATTGTCTGTGTATACAAAGGCTGTTGATTTTTGTGCATTGATTTTATATCCTGCCACTTTGCCAAACTCTTCTATGAGTTCCAATAGTCTCTTAGTAGAGTTCTTTGGGTCCCCTAAATAAGAAATCATGTCATCTGCAAAGAGGGATAGTTTGAGTTCTTCCTTCCCAATTTGTATCCCTTTAATTTCTTTTTCTTGCCTAATAGCAGAACTATATTGAATAGCAATATTGGACAGGCAGAGTGGACAGTGAGAGAGAGAGAGAGACAGGGAGAAAGGTCTTCCTTTGCCGTTGGTTCACCCTCCAATTGCCGCTGCGGCCAGCGCGCTGCGGCTGGTGCACCGTGCTGATCCAAAGGCAGGAGCCAGGTGCTTCTCCTGGTCTCCCATGAGGTGCAGGGCCCA
This sequence comes from Oryctolagus cuniculus, assembly GCF_051225735.1. NCBI lineage: Eukaryota > Metazoa > Chordata > Mammalia > Lagomorpha > Leporidae > Oryctolagus > Oryctolagus cuniculus. The sequence goes on from NC_142882.1 coordinate 37,884,586, forward strand.
AGCACTTGGGACATCCTCCACTACCCTCCCGGGCCACAGCAGATAGCTGGCTTGGAAGAGGGGCAATGGGACAGTATCCGGCGCGCCGACCGGGACTAGAACCTGGTGTGCTGGCGCCACAGGCGGAGGATTAGCCTAGTGAGCCGCGGCGCTGGCCTTGCTTACTGTTATCACCATTATCCATCATCATCCTTCTGCCCATTTCGGGACTAGGCCCTTTTGTTCACTACCACAACTTACTGCTATGAACTTGGTGCTCTTACTAATCCATTTTACAGATGAGAATACTGAACCTTAGCAATGAACTAATTTTGAGTCAAAGAAGTTGTAGTGGTATGGATAGAGTGCCAGTGCTAGTGTATCCTGCATCCAAGCTATATCTGAACCCAGGTATGCTCCAGCATCCAAGCTCTTAGCTTGCAAGGATAATTCTTGTAAAGTGTTTTTGTCAGTTTTGGTTGCTGGAACAAATTTCCATAGACATAGTGGCTTCAACATGGTTTTGGAGGGTGGAGAGATCAAGTTTAGGTTGCTGGCAAGTTCGGTGTCTGTGGAGGGCCTGCTTTTAGTGTTTAGATGGCTGTCTTCTGTGTCATCTGTGGCAGAGCGAAGAGACAGAGCACCTCTCCTCACAAGGGCCCCCAGCTCTGGATATAAGTTCTTCCTCAAGACTCCACCTCCAAATAACACCATGTTGGGGATTTAGGCTTCAACACAAGAATTTGGGGGAGATGGGGCAGGCAGTCCACAACTAACTCTCTACACTTCATCTTCTGTTTGTTTTGCTGCTATCTCATTCCATTTTGTGTTAAGGAAACATCTCCAAGTTATTTTTCTTGTAACACTAAATGTACAGGGCAATGCTGTGTTACATTTAAAGCCCCAGTCTGAAGTTTCAGCATCCCATATGGGCACCAGTTGTAGTCCTGGCTTCTCCACTTCCGATCCAGCTCTCTGCTGTGGCCTGGGAAAGCATCAGAAGATAGCCCAAGTCATTGGGCCTCTGCGCCAGCATGGAAATCTGAAAGAAGCTCCTTGCTCCTGGCTTTGGATTGGCACAGCTTTAACTCTTGCAGCTATTTGGGGAGTGAAACAGCAGATGGAAGACGTCTCTCTCTGCCTCGTCTTCTCTCTGTGTAACTCTGCCTTTCAAATAAATAAAAATAAACCTTTAAAAAAACACAAAATCTACAATGTGGTTACAGATATTCAAAGGAAAATGTTGTTGGAAAGGAACAGAAAGGGGAGGGAGAGGAAATAGGGAGAGGTAAAGGGACAGATAAATGTAAATAAGGAAAACAATGGCCTATAAGTGCAAATTAGGAAAAGAACCTGACGTCTTCAAAATGCAAAGCTTATTATTAGATTATCACTACCAATAAAAGAAAAGGATAACTTTCTCACCAGTCCAGGCAATCCATTACAGAGTATGCTTTTAATGTAGTTTTATGTTTTTTAATGCTTACTCAAGTTTTAAAAAAGAAAGGTAGATGTTTAGTAACATGCACCATTGCCAGGAATTACTTAACTTTCTGATGGACTTATTAAGATCATGTATCATCAGAAATGTGGAACTCCACAGGGATAAAATGAGAAATACAACGAGAAAGTAACACTCCTGGCCTGCTCCTTTTCCTCAAGTCTCTCATCAAAGGCACGAGGGGCACTGGACAAGGAGCTCAGTCCAGCCAGCTGGGCTCAGACATCCTGAGACAAGGCTGTACCCGCCCTCCAGGCTGCCTCTCACCCTACCCCCTCCAGTGCGGCCCTCACTGCCCTCCAGAGGCCAAGCTCAGCTCCCCTCCTCCCCTCCAGGGACCAGACCATTCTCCTCACCACCCTCCAGTGCCTGGGCCCAGCTCCCCTCTGGCAGGGCCCTCTCTACCCACCAGGGCTGGGACCCACTCCACTCCTTGTCCTCCAGGACCAGCCCTGCTCCCCTCCTTGCCTTCAGGGCAGGGCCCTGCTCCCCTCCTTGCCCTCCAGAGCCAGGCCCTGCTCCCCTCAGGCGCGGCCCTCAGCACCCTCCAGGGATGGGCCCCACTCCTCTCCTTGCCCTCCAGGGCAGGGCCCTGTTCCTCTCCTCAACTTGGAGGGCTGGGCCCAGATGCCCTTAGGCGGGGCATTCACAACCCTACAAGACTGGGCACCTGCTCCCCTCCTAGCCCTCTGAGCCAGGCCCTGCTCACCTTGGGCTTGGCCCTTGCCACCCTCCAGGGCCTGGCCCCTGCTTCTCTCTTTGCCCTCCAGGGCCTGGCCCTGCTCTACTTGTGGCCCTCCAGGGCAGGGCCCCGCTCCCCTCCTTGCCCTCCATGGCTGCCAGTCCCCCAGGCTCCCCTCCTTGCCCTCCAGGGCCAGGTCCTGCTCCCCTCAGGTGTGGCCCTCGCCACCCTCCAGGGCTGATCCCCTGCTTCCCTCCTTGGCATCCAGCCTGGCCCTGCTCCCCTCAGGTGTGGCCTTCACCCTCCAGGGCCGCCCTGGCTCCCCTCCTTGTCCTCCAGGGCAGGCCTTGCTCCCCTCAGGCATGGCACTTGCAACCCTCCAGGGCTGGGCTCCTGCTCCCCTCCTTGCCTTCCAGAGCCCAGACCTGCTCCGATCCTCACACTCCAGGGCTGGGCCCTGCTCCCCTCTTTGCCCTTCAGGGCTGGGCCACCCTCCCTTTCTCGCCCTCCAGGACCAGACCCTTTTCCCCTCAGAAGTGGCCCTCTCCACCCTCCAGGGCCAATCACCTTCTCCCCTAATCGCCCTCCAGGGATGGGCCCTGCTCCCCTCAGGTATAGCCCTGGCCACCCTCCAGGGCCAGGCTCCTGCTCCTCTGTTCGCCCTCCAGAGCTGGGCTCTGCTCCCCTCGGCCGTGGCCCTCATCACCCTCCAGGGCCAGGCCCTACTCCCCTCCTAGCCCTCCAGGGCCTGGCCCAGCTCCCCTCAGGTACAGCCCTCGCCTTCCTATAGGGCCTGGCCCCCACTCCCCTCTCACCTTCCAGGGCCAGGTGCAGCTCCACTTGTGGCCCTTCAGCGCAGGGCCCCACTCTACTCCTTGCCCTCCAGGGCAGGGCCCTGCACCCTCCTAGCCCTTGAGGGCAAGGCCCAGCTGACCTCAGGCAGGGCACTTACAATCCTCCAAGGCCAGGCGCTGCTCTTCTGAGGCCCGGCCCTTGCCATCCTGCAGAGCTGGGCCTCGCTCCCCTCCTCGCCCTCCAGAGCCCTGCCCTTCTCCCCTCCTTGTCCTCCATGAACACCCCTTCCCCAGGCTCCCATCCTTGCCATCCAGGGCCATGCTCTGTTCCCCTCAGGCTTGGCCCTTGCCACCCTCCAGGGCCGGTCCCCTGCTTCTCTCCTTGGCCTCCAGCCTGGCCCTGCTCCCCTTAGGTGCAGCCTTCTCCACCCTCCAGGGCTGCCCCAGCTCCTTCCTTGCCATCCAGGGCAGGTCCATCTCCTCTCCTAGCCCTCTAGAGCCAGGCCACCCTCAACTCCTCACCCTCCAGGTCCTGGCCCTGCTCCAGGTGGGGCACGGCTCCCCTCCAAGCCCTCCAGAGTCTAGCACTACTCCCCCAAAGAGTAGTCCTGGCCACCCTCGAGGGCTGGGCCCCTGATTCCCTCCTTGCCCTCCAGGACCTGACCCCGCTCCACTCGCAGTCCTCCAGGGCCAGGCCCCATTCCCTTCCTTGCCCTCCAGGGCCAGGCCATACTCCACCTGCTGCACTCCAGGGCCAGGCCCTGCTCCCTCCTCCAACTCCAGGGCCTGGGCCTGCTCCCCTCAGGCATGGCACTCAAACTCTCCAGGGCTGGGCCCCTGCTCCCCTTCTTGCCGTCCTGAGCCCAGCTCCACTGCCCTAGAGCACAGCTCTTGCCACCCTCCAGGACCTGGCCCTGGATCCCCTCATCACCCTCCAGGGCTGGCCCTGCTCCATTTACTGCCCTCCAGGGCCTATCCCTGCTCTACTCCCCACCCTGCAGGACTGAGCCCTGCTCTCCTGAGGTGCGGCCTCACTGCCTTCCAGGACCAGGCCCTGCTCCCCTCCTTGCCCTCCAGGGCCTGGCCCCATTCCCCTCCTAGTCCTCCAGGGCCTGGCCCTGCTCCACTCAGGGGTGGCACTCCCAACCCTCTGGGGCTGGGGCCCTGCTCCCCTGCTCACCCTCCAGAGCCCACCCTTGCTCCCCTCAAGCATGGCCCTGGCCACCCTCCAGGGCTGGGCCCCGCTCCCCTAGAGCGCTGCCCTTGCCACCATCCAGGGCCTGGCCCCCACTCCCCTCCTCACCCACCAGGGCCGGACACCCTCTCCTGAAGCGTGGCTCTCGATGCCCTCCAGAGCCTGGCCCTGCTCCCCATTAAGCAAGGCCCTGGCCACCCTCCAGGGCCAGGCCCCACCCCACTCATTGCCCTCCAGGGCCAGGTCCTGTTCCATTTGCCACCCTGCAGGGCTGAGTCCAGCTCCCCTCCTTGCCCTCAAGAGCCTGGTCCCGCTCCCCTCCTCGCCCTCCAGTTCCAGCCCTGCTCCCCTCCTCTCCCTCCAGATCCAAGCCCTGATCCTCTCAAGTGTGGCCCTGGCCACCCTCCAGGGCCTGGCCCCAGCTTCCCTCCTCGCCCTCCAGGGCCTGAGCCCAGCTCCCCTCGCTGTCCTCCAGGGCCAGGCCCTACTCTCCTGAGGTGCAGCTTCACTGCCCTCAAGGGCCAGGCCCTGTTCCCCTCCTTGCCCTCCAGAGCACAACCCTGCTCCCCAAAGTGTTGCCTTTGCCACCCTCCAGGGCTGGGCCCCTGCTCCCCTCCTTGCTCTCCAGAGCCTGGGCCCGCTCCCCTAGAGTGCAGCCCTTGCCACCCTCCAGGACCTGGCCCAGCTCCCCTCCTAGCCATCCAGGGCCAAGCCCTGCTTCCCTCTTCACCCTCCAGGGCTTGGCACTGCTCCCCTCCGGCGCGGCACTCACAATCCTCCAGGGCTGGGCCCCTGCTCCCCTCCTCGTCCTCCAGAGCCCATCCCTGCTCCCCTCAAGCATGTTCCTGGCCACCCTCCAGGGCCTGGCCCCCGCTTTCCTTTTAGTCCTCCAGGGCCTCAGCCCAGCTCTCCTTGCTGTCATCCAGGGCCAGGCACCTCTCTCCTGATGCACAGGCCTCACTGCCCTCCAGGGGCAGCCCCACTCCACTGGCCGCCCTCCAGTGCCTGGCAGTGCTCCTCTCGCCTTCCTCCAGGGCCCAGCCCTGCTTTCCTGAGGTGCGGCCTCACTGCCCTCCAGGGCCAGGTCCTGCTCCCCTCCTTGCCTTCACCCTTGAGGGCCAGGCTGAGCTCCTGTCAGGCGCTGCACTTTTAACCCTCCAGGGCCGGGCCCCTGCTCCCCTCCTTTCCTTACAGAGCCCAGCCCCGCTCCCCTAGAGTGCAGCCCTTGCCAATGATTTGTTGCATGTTTTCACATCTTTATGATGTGAATAAATATTTGTTAGACAGTGTCTACAGGGCTGTAAGTACCCAGATAAAAATGGAAACAGTTGAAACTAAATCTACAAATTCTAGATGTGTAGAGACATCTGGATATGTCACTGAAATTTTCAGTTTTCATCCAGATGTTTGGTGTTATGGATGTTTCTATAGAAGTTAGACATTTATGGTACAATATAAATATGGATTATGACATTATATAGATTCTGCTTCCCATTAACTTAATTCACTGTGGCCACCTTAGACTATAGATTCATATTGAATTTGTTTTCTTCTCTAATCTAATGTAAAGCCTAGGAGGACAGATATTACATACATTAAATGCAAATGTGTTTTTCAAATTCTAATGTACTCATTGAAACAAATTACAAAGGAAAATTCTCTTGGCTGCTTTCTTCATTAAATAGAGTCAAGATTGACTATTTACTATTTATTTCTATTTACTTGAGGAGTAATTGGATCATCTAAGCAATGTAAATAGTAAATACTTAATTGACTAAGGAGACTTCTTCATGGTAGCATGTTCTGAAGAGTAAAGTCTGTAATTGGGGATTTTAAATATTTACCACTATAACAATTTATTTCATGGTTTAGTTATTTTTTATTAGGCAGGTTTTGTTAAAAATACCATCTGCATGTGCAGACATTAATAACATAGAAGGTTTGGCTCATGTATTTTTGAGTTCATGAATAACAACCTCTCTAGATTATTCCTATTTGGATTTGATTTTATCTAATTTGTTAATCACACTATATAACACGACACACTTTACACAGTCTTACCTTAAACCCAGTCTTGAAAAAAAGAAATTATTTAGAAACCTCCTTTATTCAGCACTTTTCAGAAAAGTTGCAGATCAGAAGATATCATTGACCTGAACCCCAAATAAAATCAACATCAGAGTTCATAAAATGCACGTACCACACTCAAAGAATCTATTTGCTTTGCTGTATGTAACATATTTTTTTTTTTTTGACAGGCAGAGTTAGACAGTGAGAGAGAGAGACAGAGAGAGAAAGGTCTTCCTTTACATTGGTTCACCCCACAAATGGCTGCTACGGCCTGCATGCTGTGTAGATCCGAAGCCAGGAGCCAGGTGCTTCCTCCTGGTTTCCCATGCGGGTGCAGGGCCCAAGCACTTGGGTCATCCTCCACTGCACTCCCGGGCCACAGCAGAGAGCTGGACTGGAAGAGGAGCAACCGGGACAGAATCCAGTGTTTCGGCGCCGCAGGCGGAGGATTAACCAAGTGAGCCGCGGTGCCGGCCTATATGTAATATATTTGGTAAATCAACTTCCTAGAACCCAAGGTTCTAGTCTAGGTTACTAGAGTAAAAAATGTGGAAGGCACAAAGGATGCTAACAATGGCAAGGACATGTGATTCTCAGAGGGAAAATCTCTGTTGTCACAGTCGTGTGACAGCTCAACAGTATAGAGTTTTAGGCTTTCAATGACACTCACAGAACAGTGAATGGTTTAGGAACATTCTATAGAATCTGAGTATGGAGCTAACCTTTACAATTCTCAGCACTGATGAAAGCCTCATGCATTGCCAACAACCATCTGTTATTTACAAGCCTCCCATTTATTCATTGGGGATGCCTTGAGGGCAAGGTCTACATTTTATTTATCTGTGCATTCCTCACTCAACCCCTCTCATCATGGATCTGCACAGTGTTGGTACCTGGACATTAAGTAACATCTTAAAATCTGTGAATGAATGAATAAATAGAGATCACAAGTCATCAAGAACACATGGATTCTTTTCATTCTATATAGCTTATATGGTTCGTAAATTCAGCATACTATATGAACCATGCTTGTATATTTTCACTAAAAATCATTAGAATACTTATTTTGGAAAGCTGAAGTCTTAGGCATTTGGATGAATATACAAAGGAATTTCAAAAAGTTTGTGGAAAACAGAATTAAAAGTTTATCTTGGTGCAAAAAGTTTTGAACACAATGAATAATTTTTTTCAAAACACACACTTTCCCTAAACATTTTGAAGACACTTCATACTTCAGCTGCCATCAAACCAAAAGTAGAAAAATAATTTTTTTCATTCCAGTTAATGAAGCTGGATTAATACAGTGATACTAAATTGAACTATAAAATTCTTTTATGTATAAGTCTACCATGATGTCATTATTTTAGCAGAAATATTTATTATCTGACCAGCACCATGGCTCACTAGGCTAATCCTCTGCCTGAGGCGCCAGCACCCCAGGTTCTAGTTCTGGTCGGGGCGCCAGATTCTGTCCCGGTTGTTCCTCTTCCAGGCCAGCATTCTGCTGTGGCCCGGGAGTGCTGTGGAGCATGGCCCAGGTTGTTGGGCCCTACACCCGCATGGGAGACCAGGAGAAGCACCTGGCTCCTGGCTTCAGATCGGTGCAGCGCGCCGGCCACAACGCACCGGCTGTCGCGGCCACTTGGGGGGTGAACCAACACCAAAAGGAAGACCTTTCTCTCTGTCTCTCTCTCTCTCTCACTAATTCTGCCTGTCAAAAAAAATTGAAAAAATTTTTTTAAAGATTTATTTATTTATTTGAAAGTCAGAGTTACACAGAGAGAGGAGAGGCAGAGATAGTCTTCCATCCGATGATTCACTCCCCAATCGGCTGCAATGGCTGGAGCTGTGCCGATCCAAAGCCAGGAACCGGGAACTTCTTCTGGGTCTCCCACACGGGCAGAGGGGCCCAAGCATTTGGGCCTTCTTCTACTGCTTTCCCAGGCCACAGCAGAGAGCCGGATCGGAAGAGGAGCAGCCAGGACTAGAACCAGCGTCCATATGGGATGCCGGCTTCAGGCCAGGGCGTAAACCTGCTGCGCCACAATGCCGGCCCCCAAAAAAGAAATTTTTATTATCTGGAATTATTTTTTCAGATGTGTTTCCTCATCTTGAGAGGATGATAAAGAAACATGTCTCCCTCCAAATCTTCCTCTTATTTCAACTCACCCCAATCTTCTTAGCATATTTGAAAGGAAATGTGAATGTGTCGATTTTTGGAGTTCTGTACTTGCCCTTCCATTTTCTATAAGATGTGTCCATTATGTATCTGTTGCCTTTTTTGTTCCATTACTAACTTCGCGGAGTTTTGGTATCAAATATGCAGTGTAACTGTTAAAGAAAATAGTACATAAGGTGTGACAATTACTATAAAATCATTAAATGTTTTCCCCACATAAATGTGTATATAAATGTATATGCCTATATTTATATATGTAAATGTGTATTAATATTTATAGGAATGCAGCTTTTATTTTCCACTATGATGTCTATTTTAAAAAATTGAAATGGAAGTCATTTGTGCTAGTACACCTGTTAAGCCATTATTTGGGATGCCCATGTAGTGAAAAGTGCCTAGATTCCAGTCCCACCTCCACTTTCTATCCAGCTTCCTGCTAATGCTCACCCTGGGAGGCAGCAGATGATAGCTGAATTACTTGGGTCCTTGCCACCCAGGTAGGAGACTCAGATGGATTTCTTGGCTCTTGACTATGGTATGGCCTACTCCTGGCTCCTGTGGTCATAGGGAGTGAACCAACAGACAGACGGAAGATAATCTCTCTCTCTCTCTCTCTCTCTCTCTAATTCTTTCAAATTAGTAAATAAATCTTTAAACAATTATCTTTTCGTTCCATTTTTTTCCAAGAATTTTTTAAGCAACTTCATATGTGTATACAGTAAACATGTAACACATCTGTCTGGCTATCTATCATCCATTTATCTACATAACTATCTCTTTATCTTACATTACTATGAATTTAAAAATTTCTAAGTCTAAGCCAGTACTATTGATTTTATCCCAGATTTCAATCTTGCTTATTTGTAACTTTTTTTTAGTAGTGGGAAAACTACATGCTATTTATCTACTATTTATTAATTTATTTTTAACCCCATTAAACATGTAGTTTTAGAATTGTTAACTGATATGCCTATTGTAAATACAATTTACAAACTAGCAAACAGTTCTTTTCATCTTTGTTCTCACAATTTCAGTCAAATAACACCATTTTACTAAATTATTTAGCTAAATTCTTTTTGTTCCCCGCTACCTCAGTGATGGTATTCATTTTTAATACAGGGAGATTAATTATATAAACCACTTTTATATAAAAAGCTTACATCTTTCTCTGTTGCTATGTTTTTGTTTGTACTATAAGCTGCTATAATAAGTAGGCTATAAGAGGAGAATGCATTTCTTACAATTGGGCTTCTAGTGGCCACCTATATTTAATTTTCAAAATACAATCTCTCAAATCTCTAATTCTGTCATCACATCACCTTATCTTAAATTCTGATTCCTCCTGCATTCCTCTAATAAAGATTTTGTGACTGTATTTGGCCTACCAGATGATCCAGAATAATCAACCCATCTCAAATTCCATAACTCAACCACATGTAGAAATTCCTCTTTGCCAAAGAAGGCAACATTCACAACCTTCAGGGATTGGGATGTGGAGATCTTTGGTTAGGGTGTGGGGCATTATTATTCTGCCTACAACACTCTTGCTTACCTTATCTCCTTCATGCTAATTTAACCTAACTGCTGATTATTTTCATGTCTGAATGTCTTACCTAGCTCTTTCCCTTATACTTACGATCCATATACCCAACTGCCTACTAGACATTTTCATCAGATCTATTTTAAATTCAATAAGACATAGAACTTATTGTCTTCCCCAGACTATTTTTTCTTCCTGTATTCTCTATATAAACTGATATTCTTAAAAATTGAAACATGGGCTAATTATTAAATCTCACCACTCATTGTTGCCAAATTAAATTAGTTATCATGTCCAGTCAATTCTCTTTGTCTATTACGTTCTCTTTAAAACATCCTTACTTTGATTGTCCGTTTTCCCATTGACAGAAATGGGATAATAGTATATAATTCTTGTAAGAAGTATTATTTCTTAAAAAGTTTTACTTATTTGTAAGGCAGAGTGACAGGTTGAGACATGCACATACACAGACATACAGACACACACACACACAGAAAGAAAGAGAGCAAGTGAGTGAGGGATTGAGATCTTCCATCTGCTGGCTCACTTCCCAAATGCCTGCAATGGCTGGTATTGGGTCAGGTCAAACAAGGAGTCAGGAACTCCATTCATATCTTTCACACAGGTGACAAGAATCCAAGAACTTGAGCCATCATTTGTATGGTGGAATGAGAAGGCCATGCCAAGATGGCCGCTGGCAAGCGAGCATTAGTTACTCAGGAATGGCTTTGAATCCCACCTGGCAACTGAGCCTGCCTGGAAACAGGCTGTGATTGGATGGCTTTGAAACCCACATGGCAAACGGAGTCAACAATGGTATGGCCAAGAATCATACCTCTCGTTGCTCAAAAATAAACAAAAACAGGGAGATGTGGTGGAATGAGAAGGCCATGTTAAGATGGCCGCTGGCAAGTGAGCGTCAGTTACTCAGGAATGGCTTTGAATCCCACCTTGCAATGGAGCCTGCCTGGCAACAGGCTGTGATTGGTTAGGGCATAAACCGCCCCTTGACCGGATTGGCTATCTTGGCTATATAAGCTGTTGTACTAACTGAAATAAATGAGTCTGCGGGCTGCTTGCCTCAAGCCCTTTTCACCCGACTCCCAGGGTCTGTGTGGTGACTCCACGCCTCTTGCCCCCACCACGCTCCTCCTCTCAGAAACAAATCCACTGCAACATTGTTGAGAAATCAACTGCAGCACATTTGCTGTATCCCTGGTGCATCAGCAAGAAGCTGGATCAGAAATAGGTCTGGGATGCAGACATCCAAAGCAGCGAGGCAAGATTCATCCTGACTGTAAGAATTATTATAACAACTTTACAGATAAGAACTTGATTCATGGAGAGATCAGGGCTTTATGCAACATTACATAGTGAGAGAGTTGAGATTTAAGCATAGGACCCAGCTTCTTCTACTACTATAGTTAAGTTCCTCATATCTTTTTGGGGTTACTCAAATACCCTGCTGTCTTCCTTGATAACAGTCTTAGGATTTCATGTCTATCTGTAATGTGGTCGCTGGTCTTTCAAGATGCAAACATGAATTCTCAAAAAGCTATACAAGGCTTTCTGTTTCTGGGATCTTTCTACCTCTCATTACCATATTTGATTGAGCCATGTGTTGTTGCTTAACTGCACAATTTTAGCAGTCCTGAACTCCTTATATTTTCTAGTGGATACCTGTTTCTAAATTTTGTACTCCTATTCTGGCTGACTCTATCTAGACTAACTTTCCTTGAACTCCTTGCAAAGTCCTACTTATTCTTTAAAATTCAGCTCAAACATCTTTGTTGTGAAGGCCTTTAGCTTCCTTTTTCTAAGTTTTTATTAGATGTTCTACTACATCTTATGCATAGCTCCACTATTAAAACTACTGTGCTAGAAAGTACTTGTCCATGTGTCTTTTTCTTAATATTTATTTTTCATTTTTTACTTTATTGCTGGGTTTTTGAAGAGAGACTCTTTTTTTGTCACCAGGTCTGTCACAGTGCCTAATTAAAAATATTCCTTAATAATTTTGAATGAAGAGATGAACTAATATGTGTATATTGGTTTTTATTATATTTCTGAACAAAACTAGAAATGAGATTTGGTGTTTTCTTCATGAAGTGATTATCTCTATGACTTTAGACTATAATCATAGTGGAGGCGATTTTTTTTTTTTGACAGGCAGAGTGGACAGTGAGAGAGAGAGACAGAGAGAAAGGTCTTCCTTTGCCGTTGGTTCACCCTCCAATGGCTGCCGCGGCCGGCGCGCTGCGGCCGGCGCACCGCGCTGATCCGATGGCAGGAGCCAGGAGCCAGGTGCTTTTCCTGGTCTCCCATGGGGTGCAGGGCCCAAGCACCTGGGCCATCCTCCACTGCACTCCCTGGCCACAGCAGAGAGCTGGCCTGGAAGAGGGGCAGCCGGGACAGAATCCGGCGCCCCAACCGGGACTAGAACCCGGTGTGCCGGTGCCGCTAGGCGGAGGATTAGCCTAGTGAGCCGGGGCGCTGGCCCTTGATACAGATTTTATCTTAATAAGAAATTGCTTTACACAATGTAATAAACATAAAACTAATCATGAAATTAATGTTTAATAGGAAGAAGAATGCTCTTATTTCACCTAAGAAGCCATTTTTCCCTTGTTCAATATAAATAAGCCAAAGGTATAATATAAAAAAATTATAAAAGATCTTTATTTATACAATTTAAATTCCTTATAACTAACTGGCAACAAAATGAAATCTTTTCCTGTTTGTGTATATATCCATTCAAGCATGAAACATCAATAACTTGTTCCATATTGTCAATATTTTTAACAAGCATATGCCTATTTAGTATCTCAGAAACTGAGAACCCATAACTTGGAAAAAGTTATTGAACAATACTGTTCTTTGTGAAAACAATGTGTAACTTTGTTATACAATGTTTGGTCTTCCTACAGAATAATATCAGTTATTATTACTCAGTTATATTTGATAATGTATTTCAACTGACTTGTATAGCTATGTAACTTTACCAGTGCTCATATTTGCTTAATTATTATGTGCATGAGTATATAAATATCACAATCCATTTTATAATTTTTTTTGACAGATAGAGTTAGACAGTGAGGGAGAGAGACAGAGAGAAAGGTCTTCCTTCTGTTGGTTCACCCCCCAAATGGCCGCTATGGCCAGCGTGCTGCGCAGATCCAAAGCCAGGAGCCAGTTGCTTCCTCCTGGTCTCCCATGTGGGTGCAGGGCCCAAGCACTTGGGCCATCCTCCACTGCCTTCCTGGGCCACTGCAGAGAGCTGGACTGGAAGAGGAGCAACTGGGACTAGAACCCGGTGCCCATATGGGATGCCGGCACCGCAGGCGGAGGATTAACCAAGTAAGCCATGGCGTTGGCCCCTCCATTTTATAAATTGACATCGTTTACTAGTAATATACAGTGACTTCATTTTAAATCTGGCCAGATTGCACAGAAATTATATTATGTCATTTTACATATTAAGAGCAAGGTATTGTTTCTTTGTTAATGGAAAACCACCAACAAAAGTCAAACAGCAAAATGCAAAAGTGTTCAGTTTTGAAATTGAACACCAAACAGAGCAGGGAACAATTGAGGAAGAAATTCTGATGAAATAATTTAGACTCAAGGACATGCAAAGTCTATGACCTCATCAGCCTGAGACAATTTTATTATATAACCTCCTGAAAATACAAGCGCCATGTCAACCAAGAGCACTGAAGGAACCACTGAGAGAGCGAGCAAGTCAGCATTTTATTTTGGTGACTTTTGTGATATTCTGGTTTCCAAGATATTTAATTCAGCTTGTTAAAAAACATTCTGGAAGTAATTAACTGTGATATTTAGATGGTGCATTTGGGTTTATAAACATATTGTCTCTGAATAAAGATCCCATTTGGTAAAATATTCCTTAATAAGTACTGGGTACTTAACTGCTCTTCTTTGTACTGTTCTTTTCCTGCATACTCATCCAGTCATTGCTTCACTGTCGTTGCAGTCTGGTGATTTCAAATTCTGAATTGTTACTCCTCTTGGCCATTTTTTGTTCTAGGATTGTTTTTATTATTAGCCACATGATATCTCCACAGTCACTTTTACAGACCTCTATATTCACAGTCCATTTCTCTTTCTCCACTTTCCTGTTTGCCTCTAATACTTGCTAAAGCTAGCTACAAGTGATTTCATTCTCAATATTTGCCCACTAAGTGCAAGAAATTCCTGAGAGCAGATCATCTCAATTTGCCATGTGGATTAACATTCTCATCCTTGCTGTTGAAATGAAGGCATAAATCTGAACATTTTTTTGTGGTGGAAAAGGGATAGGTATTGGATTGAACATAAGAGAATACTGTATTTGGTATGAATCAAGGTGGAATAATTTTTCTTGACCAATCTGCTTTAAAATCCCCATCACCAAATCCACTAAGTTACAATCTTGGGATAAATAATGAAGGATTTGGGGATCTGTTTGTTAAATGAAAGACACATCACTGAACTTAACACAGAAGTAGCACTTATTGGATCCTTAAGGAATGATTACTGTTTTTTAAAAAATAGCTCATATAAAAGTTAATTTTGCTGCAGTTGTTTATTAAATGTTTATATGCTTTGACACTTGGTTAGTGTATACACACAGTAAACTGAGTTTAAAAAATAATCTACATTATTGACTAGTATTGTATTCTTGGGCAATGTAATCAGATCATTTATAGTAGGTGTGTCCCAAAATAGAAATTTGTTGTGTACGTAGGGAGGGGAGATCACAAAGAAGCAACATACCTTAGTTTCAAAGGTAGGAAACTTGTTTCCTAGATAAATGAGGCAGGTTGCCCTATTGGTATGTGTTCTTGGGAGTAGTAGGTTGTTTAGATAAGTGAGTAGCTTTTCCTGACTGGACCAAAATCTCTTCATGTAAAAGAGCTAAATTAATTTTTCAATGCATGCCAGATAAAGTCCATAGAATGACCTTTCCTTATCTGGTTTGTTTATTACTGTATTTCTCATTGTTTCTGAATGCATAATTTCCAAGTGTCTCTCATTTTTCTTTATGAACAGTTATTTCATTTGCATCTATTAAAAATTTATCCATTCTTTAAAGGCCAATTCAATCTCACTTCCTTTAAGAGGAAATAGCTAGAATTTATCTTTTTTCTCTTAAAATATGACTTTTGTAATACTTCTTTTTTTTCTTTTATACTTTTTTCTTTTTTGACAGGCAGAGTTAGACAATGAGAGAGAGAGAGAGACAGAGAGAAAGGTCTTCCTTTTTCCGTTGGTTTACCCCCCAAGTGGCCACTACGGCCGGCGCGTTGCGGCCGGCGTGTTGTGCCAATCTGAAGCCAGGAGCCAGGTGCTTCCTCCTGGTCTCCCATGTGGGTGCAGGGCCCAAGGACCTGGGTCATCCTCCACAGCACTCCTGGGCCACAGCAGAGAGCTGGACTGGAAGAGGAACAACTGGGACAGAATCCAGCACCCCGACGGGACTAGAACCCAGTGTGCCGGCCCAACAGGCGGAGGATTAGCCTAGTGAGCCATGGCGCCGGCTCATAATGCTTATTTTTTTTTTCTTTTTACAGGCAGAGTGGACAGTGAGAGAGAGAGAGACAGAGAGAAAGGTCTTCCTTTTCTGTTGGTTCACCCTCGAATGGCCGCTGCAGCCAGCACACTGCGGCTGGTGTACCGCGCCGATCCAAAGCCAGAAGCCAGGTGCTTCTCCTGGTCTCCCATGTGGGTGCAGGGCCCAAGCACTTGGGCCATCCTCCACAGCACTCCAGGGTCACAGCAGAGAGCTGGACAGGAAGAGGAGTGACCGGGACAGAATCCAGCAACCCGACCAGGACTAGAACCCGGTGTGCCAGTGCCGCAGGCGGAGGATTAGCCTATTGAGCTGGCGGCACCGGTCTATAATACTTATTTCTAATATGACATCCAATTTTGGTTCTATTTTGTATTGTTGTTTAATTACTGATGTTATTTAATTTCTTTATGCTTAATACAATTTGAATTCTCCAAAGGTATGGTTCAATCTTGTCTTTATAGTGATATAATACTAAACAGTCAATTACTTGAATACATGTTCAGACAGATAATGTGGATAAGTAAACATAGCCATGTGTAAGTGGAGTAATGCAAACCCATTATTACTACCTCAGAAAATGATTCAAGTGCTATTCTGTACAAATATTGAGCCCAGACCCTCCTTTCCCCAGGGGAAGTCTCTCTTAGTAGTCTTTTGCAATAGGACTATGAAATAAGATTTTCTGTGCTAACAGCTCACCTGATTATGGGCCACTGAACCATGGACAGGCCCCTCAATCTTTGGGTGCCTTCGTTTCTCTGCCAACAAAATACGATGAGGTACCTCCTTTCCCCTTCTCAACATCAGAACTTATAGGGAATAATGAGCCTTATCTTTGCCTCTCCTGTTCTGAACAAAGAATAATCACTGTAATTTGGGGATCTGTTTTTAAAAGAACAATGTATCAGAAATCTTTTTTAAAAAAGAATATTTTTGAGATAATATGTCTGCATGGCATGGTGAGAAATGCAGTCACTTCTGGGGTCTTGGTGGACAGGATTAAAATGGGTTCACTTTGGAATAACTGTCCACATACACTACTTATCTGGAAGTAAGGACTCTTCTGTTCCTAATCAACCCCATGTGAATTAAAGAAATGTTCTAGAACATTTGATGCTAGTTCACTGTGGTGATATAAATTACTGTCCCCCCCCTTTTTTGTACACAGAAAGAGGAATTATATTCATTTTTACTCACTGGAAAGAGGGCCTTAGGAAAAAGTAAGACTATGCTTTATTTTAAAGGCTTCAAACTATTTCCCTTGTCTTTAAGGCATCTTGTCTTAATGTACATTGCCATTTTAATCATTGTTAGCAACATTTTACTAAGGTTCCTTTATTTTATATCTAATGATGAAAGCACAAAATTTTATTCTTAATGTTAATACTTCTAAGAATTCTACTATTTCTACTAAAATCAGATTTTTGGAAAAGATTTATTATTTAAAATAATGATTAAACAACAGATTGTATATTTACCACAAGTTGACCATTTGTAAGCAAATGTATATTAACATTCACAAGGTTATATCAAGAGATACTTACTGATAACTCATACTTATTATTGTTAGCTGTCAAGTCTAATATGCTGTAGACAGGATGATATGATTCTTTTTTGTAATATAATAAAGCAGACCAAAGAATTGGGTTATGAAAAGACAGGGAAATGATGAACATCTAACCAAATATGATTGAATTGAAAGTTTTCCTTTTTACCTATTTAATTCTGTGGGCTATGTTCATGGCAGTTTCATCTAAGATAATCTTATGAAGTTAAAGAATGGATTTGCAGAAAGATTACATTCTCAGAAAGGATGTAACCTGGAGGAAAAAGAAGCTAACTTTATGATATGTGAGGGAAAAATTTTCCAGACACAAAATATGTCTGGAAAGAAAATAGAAAAATTATAGAATATTTTGGAGTGATGATATCCTAGTATCTTATCTAACCCTTTTCAATTTAGAGGTGAGGGTGTTGAGTCCCAGACAGGTTCAGTAACATACTTTTGGTCACACAACTAGTTACCAGAGGAGCGGCTGACAGAATGTAGAATTTATGCCTATCGCCAGTGTTTTCACATGATGTTATTTTTCAGGAAATAATTCAAACAGATTAATATTGTATGTATTATTGATTTTAATGCAGGAAACCATTCATATTGTGACTTTTCAGTTGATTTCCCTGTTTTTAGGACATTTTAGGACAGTTACACGAGGCAGGAATGAAATATGATTCAGTGGAAATAGCTTGAGCTTAGGATTCAGAATTGGAATTCTGACTCTAATATTTATGCTTTCCATGACATTGGGAGAAGATATTTAAAATCACTGTGCCAGAGTTTACATAGTTACACAATTGGAAAATGTGTCCTATTTTGTCACTGTAAAGATTTAAATGAAGCAATAAACATACAGAACCTGTTAGGAACTTCTTAACTAATGTTGATTTGCTTTTAACTAAATAGATTTAGAAGGCAAAAAGGTTTGGAAACAGATACGTGCTGGAATAGGCATAGGAATCTTGTTGCTTTTAAACAGGAGATTAAATTTTAGTTTTATGTCAGTGTACTTTTGATACTAATGCTTAAGTTTAGAAATAGATAACATATTTTATTTAATCACTGTCAACACAATTTCTCAAAAGCTTTCATTTTTTACAAACTGTTAATGTATTTTTACTTATTTGTAAGATAATTACTATGATTAGTCAAAATATATCTCTTGTATTCCACAGTTTTACTTATTAAAACACTTTTTATGTTTACATTTTAAAACATTTTTAAAATAATACTTCATGTTTTTTATTATATTTTAACTTTTTACATTTAATTTGTTTTCATTGGTAATAAAACCTTTACTATAATAAACCAAATATATTTATAATTTATACAAATGTTTAACCTTCAACAAAAACACAAAAAAATTTTTCACAAGATGCAAAACCAGGAAACAAGTTCATTGGAGACACCACTGCTCTACAAAGGACAGAACATGAGGTGAACTGCAAGAAACAGAAAGATTATCTCACACTCTGGCAGTCATGATTGATGGAGTGCCCAAAAGGCAGCAGCAGGCTCCATGGCGACCAGCTGGTTCTGCTCCTCAGCCCTCTGTCCACATGGCCTTGGTACCCCTCTCAGTTTGGGTAGATGGCTGACCTTTGGCTGGATGGACAGACTCCTCATCTACTCTTTGTAGACCCAAAGTCGTCTCATGTCAAAGTCTGGAAATAAGTTTTTGTGTTTTTTTTTTCTCTTGAAAATTACAATTTTTCTATTTCTACAAATTCAAAACATTTTGGCCTAATTCAACTATAAATGTGAAACCACATAATGTTTTCAGTAGATGACTTCATAGACTGTAGCCTTCTTGTCCTCTGAGCCAGTCACATCCACCGAGATGTCCCAGCTCAGCATAGACCAGGGTTCTTTGGACTGGAATATTCTGACTCCATAAGGAGTCCACTAAGCATTGAGGAGGTTATCTTTTCCAGTACTCACAAGCCATTTACCACAATAGGCAAACTTCAGGGGGAGCTGTGGAGGTGCAGCTGGTACTTGTCAGGCTTATTCACGTGCAAGACTTCCACGTTGCTGCTCTCCATGCCCATGGCCAGCCACTCCCTCACTGGGCAGTATCCAAGGGAGAAGATCCTGCTGCTGCAGCTTCTGCCCTTCGCGCAGATCCCACGACCTGACCCTGTTGTCCAAACCGCCAGAGCTTTGTGCCATCGTTAGCAATGTCAATACAGCTGGCTCCATCTGTGTGGCCCTGGAATTGCCTCACTAAGGTCTGGTTGTGCAGGTCCCACACGGCGATGTTGCTGTCGCTGCAGCAGGAGAAGCAGACCTTGGAATCGGGGCTGATGGCCAGCACGTAGCAGGCAGGGGCCAAGGACGCCAGCTCTGCCTTGATGCATGGGGTGGTAGCCGCCAGGTCCCAAATGGACAAAGTACTGGCTTCCCCTCCCACCATGAGAGTGCAGCCATCAGGTAGCAATTTACAGGAACGAATATAATTATCTCTGTTCAGATAGTCAAGTTGCGAAACGGGACTCTTGTTGCCAGGGTGGCTGATGTCCTAGACCTTGACGCAGCCCTTGCCACCCGTGTACACGTGTCTCGTGGGGTTGCTGATCGTCACGGCGCACACCACCTCCCCATGGTTGAGGGTGTTGATCTGACGAGGGTGTTGGGGAATCCCAGGTCCGATGAAGGCTTTGGGAGGGATGGGGAAGGGCTGCATCTGGACATCTACCGTCATGTGGAAGGAGTATGCAGGTTTTCCCCTGGGGATTCCCACCAGGTTTGGAGGGATGGTGGGGAATCTCATGTGAGGGGGCGGATCACAGCCAACCATGGGGGAGTGCCTGTAGGCCACCACAGTGGCCATGGCAGCTACAGCACTCATCTGTGGAGACATGTTGTATAAACTGGCATAGGCTGCCCTGGGGCTGGTCAGCACGCCATTCATGCCGGCGTGGGGCAGGGTATGGGCCAGGCACTGCCAGGGGCATCCTCAAACCAGCTGCTACTTGGTTGACAATGGGCTCCATGGGAGGCTTGCCAAGGCCTGGACTCAGTGGTGCTGGTGCCTGGCGTTGGCATGTTGCTCCGTGGAGTCCTCGTGGTAAATTTCAGAACAGGCATGCTGGCTTTTACATGCAAACTCATTTCTTTGATGCTGGGCTGCTTGAGGCATCTTTCTTTCTTCTTCTTCTTCTTCTTCTTTTTTTTTTTTTTTTTTTGGACAGGCAGAGTGGACAGTGAGAGAGAGAGACAGAGAGAAAGGTCTTCCTTTGCCGTTGGTTCACCCTCCAACGTCCACGGCCAGCGTGCTGCCGCTGGTGCACCACGCTGATCTGAAGGCAGGAGCCAGGTGCTTCTCCTGGTCTCCCATGTGGGTGCAGGGCCCAAGGACTTGGGCCATCCTCCACTGCCCTCCCAGGTCACAGCAGAGAGCTGGACTGGAAGAAGAGCAACCGGGACAGAATCTGGTGCCCCAATCAGGACTAGAACCCGGTGTGCTGGCGCCACAGGTGGAGGATTAGCCTATTGAGCCGGCGACACTGGCTGAGGCATCTTTCTTTAGCAGGCGTTTTCTGTCGATTCCACTTTCCTGGGGTGAATGGGCAGGACTTGCTCAGAGAGAGGAAGGGTCCTCAGCCACATCCACAACTAAGTTGTCGTCACTTTTGTCACCATCACTATGACAAGTGGTTGGAGTCCTTATCAACCAACTTCCTTTTCTTGATGTCATTGGAAAATCCAGGCGCATTTCTGCGTTTATATATGCCTCTTAGACCGTCTGAGTCCAAGAGGGAATTATTTGTGCCCAGCTCTCTGTCTCTGTGATGCTCTGCCCCGTGGTGTTTCTTGTCATCTTTTATTGACAAGTGAGATTGCCCACTTAGAGAGCACTCAATAGCGTGAGGAGGCCAGTGCTGCCCCGAGGGGAGGGATTCCAGGAGGCTGTAGTCCCAAACGGTGAGGTGTTAGGGCCACTGGGGCTCCGTGGCCATGAGAAAGATGCTGAGCTTGCAACTGCTGCTACCCAATGATGGCATTCAGCTCTGCCATGGTCAACTGTTTGGCACGTTGGACAGCCTGAGCTACCTGTTGTTGATGTTCCTGAGACAGAAATGGGACGACTTGTGCACATATCATATTCAGTCTCTTGGCGATTTCAGTATGTTTATGCATTTCCATGTTTAATCCATATGACATTCCATAATACATCACATAGTGTCTCTGCATTTCTGTCTTTTCACTTGCCAGTTTCTCACATTCCAATTTAAGGCTGTGATACTGCATCTGCAGGAACTGGAATTCCTCCTTAATCAATCCTGTCCAGGGACTCAGGGATAGTGAACTTAAAGGGTTGGCCTGCAGCCTGGTGCAGCAGGTGCCTGCTCTGGGAAAACATTGCTCTTCTGGCGGAGGGAGGCCCCAGCTCTGTTCCCCGGCAACTGAATTCTCCCCTCAATTTCCAACTTTAATCCCGCTGAGGACAATGCAGCCGGGCAGAAGCTGGGAGCGCGCTGGCCACGCACGCAGAAGCGCTCGGCGAGACGCACCGGCCACTCAGCGCCCCTGCCTGCTCCTGCTCCCACTGGTGCGGGCTCCTGCCCTCAGGGCCATATCTCAGGACACCCCGGGCCCAGCTGC
Source organism: Oryctolagus cuniculus (assembly GCF_051225735.1). Classification (NCBI taxonomy): domain Eukaryota; kingdom Metazoa; phylum Chordata; class Mammalia; order Lagomorpha; family Leporidae; genus Oryctolagus; species Oryctolagus cuniculus. The sequence continues at coordinate 37,906,267 of NC_142882.1, forward strand.
GCCAAGGACCTGCGCGGCGCCGCGGGTGCAGGCTGGAGAACAAACAGCGATTGCACTCCAACCCACGGGCCTCAGACGCCCGAGGCGGTGAAGTGGAGGCGCGGCGACTCAAGCTGAGCTCCCCTTGGGCGATCCGCATGAGCGGCGCCCGTCGCGGGCAAACAAATCCAGGCGGGCTGCTTTCCTTTGTTCTTCTGCTCGGTCTCCTCGCCAGGTTTTCTCCCGCGGCTGCAGGGCTCACCAAACACACACACACACACACACACACACACACGGGGCGGCGTTCCGGGCCGACCCCCGCGGGTCCCGGCTGAGCCCCGGAGTCAGGCACTCTTCGTGGGAAGCAGTAGGGAGCGATCTCAGAGCCGAAGCGGAGGCTCGGAGCCCGGTGGCCCGAAGCCTCAGCATGGGCCGGGGAGCAACGGATGACAATGCGAGCAAAGTGCGGAGGGTGCGCCTCGTGCAACCGGCACTCGGTGTTCTCCGCGGTTGCACAAACTCTCGTGGCCCCACAGAGCTACTCCACGGAGGGCAGTCCCGGAGCCACCCGCTGCTCCTCCAGCTCCGGGCGCATCAGGGCGCCGTAACCCATGCGTACTCGCCCCGCACGGCCACTCCTTCTTCTTCGGCCTTCTTCCTTTCCATCCCCTCGTCTGTCTCTCCGTGAAGGGCGCTCCAGCCCGCTGCAAAGTTCCCTCAAGACCCGAGGAACGACATCCACCAGATGGTGCAGGAGTGCGCTCCGTCGCTCGGCCTCCCGCCCCTGTGGGCAAACTCCGCCGACGAGTCCGAGTAATCCCGGGGGACTCGGGTCTCCGCGCGCGGGCCAGCTGAGGTCCGGGCTGAGGGCTCCGGTCTCGCCTGGCCAAGCGAGGGCGGGGGCGGGGGGTTGCGGGGCGGGGGGGAGTGGCGCAATCTGTTGCCTCGGGGACCCGGGCACCGGGTACCCGCTGCCGCCGCCGCCCGCGCCTGTTGCACCTGTTACTTTAACACGTGGTTTCACACTCCAGAGCTAACCAGCGCCGGCCCCGCCCAGCCCCGCTTGGGCGGGGGCCGTGAGCTCTGAGCCTGCGGGAAACCTGGGCCTCTACATTTAATTTGAAACAATCCCTTAAAAATATTCAAGAACAAAAGTTCACATAATTTTTTATTCTATTTCATATATTTTTTTCTTTTTAAATTTTTAAATTTATTTTTGTTTTCACTTTTTCCTTTTCTGTTTGTCTTTACATATAGAACTTCTGCCCTTAGTTACTTTGAAGTAATCTTGAATTGTTTTTCATAGATGAATAATTTTTAATTAATTTTAAAAATTTATATAAAGAGAACATATTTCATGTATTTTTATGCAGTTTTATGAAAATAATGCTTCCCAACTGTCGCGAGCACCATTTATCACACAGCTTGACAAGACTAATGTACATGTCGGAGCACAGGGAAGAATCACACAGAATCATGATAGTCTTTTCAATATAATTTATTGTTCAATACCTCTCTCTCTCTACATATATATCATATATTCAGTGCACACACTTAAAGGTCAATACCACTCAATACATCATTAGTCCATAGGTCATAACACACATTTAGGAGTAAGACAATTTAAAAAATGTCTAGCAATAGTAATAAATATAAATCATAATCAATTTAAACAATCATGGCTAAGGGCATAATATGAATGCTGCGTTCTCAAGGATCGTATCTTGGTCATGAAAGTCAAAGTCCAAAGTCCAGAGTCCAAAGTCTCCATTACCACTCAGAGAGACATATCTCAGAACAGTCATTTATGGGCTGTAGTCGTGGAATGACTGGCACTCTGGGCAGTAGGCTCAGAGTTCTAAGATGAATGGCGAATGTGAAGGGTTGGAGAAGTCACCAATGTTGTCACCCTGGGGGTCGATGCCGTCTCTGGCAACAGAAAGGAAAGGTTGGATCCAGCAGTTTTGGCCAAATGAAGTCTCGGGCAGAATTTCAGAAGGATGCAGTGGATTCAATTGGTAATCACTCGCAATAAGCCATGGTTCCCCAAGAGGATGGAGAGCAGTTGTGAGGCTGGTTTTTTATCCCACTCTGGGGTAGGTGGGCAGTGATTGTTCTCTAGGGCATCATCAATCACAGGCTCATCCTTTTTGGGTGTCACCAACCAAATGTTAGTTTTTAGGTTTGGCCAGTGGTATGTTAGAAGTCTTCTGGGTGTGACCAATTGTGAGGCAGTACTGTGGGTGAAGAAATGTAGTGGCCAGCTGGTTGGCTGCTTCTTTATGATGTAATGTTCCCCTGTTCTTATCTTGCTTACCAGCTAGGTCTGTTTGTGGCAGATAGTCTGGGCAGTTCCTGGTGCTCAGTGGTATTAGCTTAAGTAACTATATTTTGGTTTGCTTTTTCCTGGTGTTTAGTACTATTAGTCTAAGTAACTCATTTTAGTTTGCTTTTTCTCTTTCTTTTTGGGTTAGTGGTGCTCCATAACTCTTTTTGGGACTCCTGTGGGATTCCCCACACCACCTATCCTTCTAACCTCCCTCACTCCCACCCTCTCTCTCCCTTCCTTATTTGTCTTTGACTTTTTGCAATGACATACTTCCAATTTACTTCATATTCACAAGCTTAACCTTCCACTAAATATAGAATTCAACAAGTAGTAAGTAGAAAAAGCACTGTTTCTCAGGAGTATACATAAAGACTATAAACAATCATCAAATCCCAAAATGTAAATTTTGTTAATATACATTACATTTTTGGATGCTGTACATTAACATAAATCAGATAAAACATGATATTTAGCTGAAATCACTGAGCATAATGATCTCCAATTGCATCCATTTTTGTTGTGAAATCAGGATTTCACTGTTTTTGTGGCTAAGTAGTATTTCACTTGATCTTAGCCAAAAGGCTGAGAAGCAATGCTAAGTAGTATTTCATCATAGATATGTACCACAAATTCTTTATGCAGTCCTAAGTTGATAGATATTTGGATGGATTCCATATCTTAGCTATTGTGAATTGAGCTTCTATAAGCATGGGGCTACTGATAATTGCTTCATATGCTGTATATCTACAATTTATACAAGCATACTTGTTAACAGACTCCAAAATACTGTTTTTATAGAATTTAAGAAGCCATGAGTCATTAAAATGATATCAAAATGTATATCACATTTAGATTTATTTAATTTATACTTAACAAGGTTTAAGAAGTAGCACAATTTTAGTAATTCTTGAAGCCTTAAGAGTGAATGAAATGGCTTAAAGAGAAGATAATGTGTGGGGAGCCATTGCACGGTGCCCTAAAGATGGCGCTGGCTCCTTTCCCCCGGAAGGACTGGTGAGAAACAAACAACTCCTAATAAGGAGATGGCTGAGCTCCCTTCTGGCTTCCGCATTGCTGTACCAATCAATGCTTGCCACTTGGCTGCTTTTGATTGGTGCGCTGATGGCTATAAGAGGGAGGGGAGAGGAAAGGAGGCGGAAATAGAAGTTTGTAAAAGGTTCCTGAATAAACTGCTGGAAGAAGAGTTCAGGTCGTGTCTTCCTTGTTGGTCGAGGGATGCGACATCTGGTGGCCCGTACGGGGAACATCTCGAACGCAAACTCAGAACTTCCTGCAGTCAGGGCAGCGCTGGTAAGTCCCCCAGGAAAATAAGGTGGGGATCCGCGATAAGAGCGGGCAGTCCTGCGATAATAGCGGGAGGGTAGTTCTGCGATTAAAGCAGAGGAAGTTCTGCGACAAAAGCAGAAGGAGCTCTGACCCGTGGCCAGGGAAAGAGCGCAATTTTTGACGATGGGTAATTCACAGTCCCATCAAATTTTTCTGGCGCTGAATGCGCTGCTTCGAGAAAACGGTTTGAAACTTAAGCCCAGTACGTTGCATAGGTTTTTACGTAACTGCGATACCATTGCACCCTGGTATGGGGTTTTGGGAAGCCTTACTATCCCTTCATGGGACAAACTAGGTAGGGATTTGGATTTTGCATTTGAACAGGGTAATCTTGAAGGGGGAGTGAGACCAATATGGAAGTTAGTGCGAGCATGCCTCGAGGATGAGCAGTGTAGTGAAGCTATTCTGAGCGGTCAAGCTGCCTTGGAGGAGCTTCAGGAAGAGCGCTCCAAGAGAGCTGCCAGTGAAAAAGGGAAAACTTTGAAGGAGAGTCAGAAAAGAACTAGGAAAAAACTGTACCCCGATCTTTCCGAGTTGCGCAGCCCCTCCTTAGTAAGTAGTTCTAGTGCAGAAAGTAGCTCAGAAAGCAGTAGTGAGTCTGAAGAGTGTGGTGATAATAAAGAGTCTGATATAAAGCAAGTACGGGAATTAAATCGGCAAATGAGGAAGTTGCAACTAAAAGGAAAAAAGGAACTTAAGCATGGTACTTTCCAGGGGAACTTAGGGGAGGAGCCTGAAGCCTCTCCTCCTCAGTATGAGCCTCTATCCGCGCAAGGAAGAGGGCGGACTTTCTGTCCGGGAGTCTGGAAACAGGTTGGTGCGGAGTTGTTAAGTGCCTATCCTGTCTTCCAAGATCCGCAAGGGCAGAGGTATGAGGAACCCCTCGACATAAAGATAATCAAATCAGTAGCGGAGTCAGTAAGAGCCTATGGCATCAGCGGCTCTTTCACGCTGGCTCAAGTAGAAAATCTTCAAAGATACTGCATGACTCCAAATGACTGGAGCGGGTTGGCTCGTGCTGCATTGTCACCAGGACAATACTTAGACTTCAGAGCTTTCCTGATTGACTTTGCCAATGAACAAGCGGCAGAAAATGCAGCGGCAGGGAATCCACATTGGGACAGAGATATGCTGCTAGGCATAGGGAGATTCGCTAACCAGCAGACAGGTTACCCACATGCAGTGTATGAACAAGTTAACATGATAGCCATCAAGGCTTGGAAGTCTATACCCAACAGAGGAGAGGTAAGTGGGAATTTGACAAAGATTACACAGGGACCCACCGAGCCGTTTTCAGACTTTGTAGCGCGCATGGTGGAAGCTGCGGGTAGGATTTTTGGAGATCCAGATCGCGCCATGCCGCTGATAGAACAGTTGGTTTTTGAGCAGTGCACTAAGGAATGCAGAGCCGCTATAACACCATGGAAGAGCAAAGGGCTTCAGGTATGGATAAAACAATGCAGGGAAATAGGAGGGCCGCTATCCAACACTGGCCTCACTGCAGCAGTCCTTCAAATCACGAAGGGCAATAGGGGATCAGGGAACGCTGGAGCATGTTTCAGCTGTGGAAAAATGGGACATATGAAGCGGCAATGTCCACAAAGGGGAAGAGGCAAAGAACAAAGACAGGAAGGACCAGGAATTTGTCCAAAATGCAGGAAGGGAAAGCACTGGGCCAACGAATGCCGCTCGGTAAAGGACATTGACGGCAACGTCCTTGCTTCTGGCAATGGTGGGGCGCGTCCAAAAAACGGGCAGCGGGGCCCTCGTCCCCAGGGCCCGCAAATATATGGGGCATTCGAGAGTCAGCATCAGGGCCCCCATCAGGACCAGCAGCAGGGGAGGCAAAGTCAGTGGCCCAGCTTCAGACATCCCAGAGACCACGGAGAGCCACTGCAGGCTCCGCAGGCCTGGACCTCTGTGCCACCGCCAGACTCGTACTGACACCAAAAATGGGAGTGCAAGCCATTGAGTCAGACTTTCAGGGACCCCTAGAGGAAGGGACAGTGGGATTGTTGTTGGGACATTCATCCTCTACCTTGAAAGGTCTCATAATTCATCCAGGAGTCATAGATTCGGATTATACTGGCATGGTGAAAATCATGGTTGAGTCCCCTAGAGGTATAACAGCTATTAATCCAGGAGATAGGATTGCACAACTTGTAATCCTTCCTAGCAAGCATTTGCAGTTCAGTGCATCAAAGAAACAACGAGGAAGTGAAGGCTTTGGGTCCACAGGCATAGATTGTACCTTCTTGTCTTTAGAACTAGACCAGAGACCAACCTTAAAGATAAAAATAAATGGAAAGGACATTCTTGGCCTACTAGACACAGGTGCAGACCGTAGTATCATCGCCTCCAAGGATTGGCCTCCAAAGTGGCCTAAGCAGGCATCCTCACAATCCCTTCGGGGACTGGGATATTCAGAAACTCCTGAGATGAACGCAGTAATGCTGCACTGGGAGGATGCAGAGGGACATTCAGGCACAGTGCAACCTTATGTTTTGGATTTACCTATCTCTTTATGGGGCCGAGACCTTTTGAAAGACATGAACTATAAATTAAGTAATGAATACTCCCGTGTTTCTCAAAAATTGATGAAGGATATGGGACACCATCCGAATTATGGAATAGGAAAATTCTTACAAGGAAGAAATGAGCCCACTGAAGTAGTGCAGAGGCCTCCTCACCAAGGGCTGGGTTTTTCATAGGGGCCGCTGAGAAAGGTATTCCCATTACTTGGAAGCACGAGGACCCAGTGTGGGTTCCTCAGTGGCCTCTGTCCTCAGACAAATTGGTCGCAGCGCAGCAATTGGTTCAAGAACAATTGAATTTAGGACACATTAGACCCTCTGTATCACCTTGGAATACTCCTATTTTTGTAATAAAAAAGAAATCAGGGAAGTGGCGGTTGCTACATGACTTGAGAGCTATTAATATGCAGATGCAGGTCATGGGGCCTGTGCAACGTGGGCTGCCTCTTCTATCTACACTTCCACAGGGATGGCCCATAATAATAATAGATATTAAAGACTGTTTCTTCTCCATACCCCTACATACAAAGGATTGTGAAAGGTTTGCCTTTACCTTGCCGGCGTGCAATCATGAGCAGCCTGACCAGAGGTATGAATGGGTTGTGCTTCCGCAGGGCATGGCTAACAGCCCCACAATGTGTCAGCTATTCGTGGGTCAAGTGATTGGGCCTTTACGTAAGAGATTTTCTTCCTTAAAATGCATCCATTACATGGATGACATCCTCTTAGCAGCAAAAGACGAATTCGTATTAGATGATGGCTTTGCATATTTGATTCAGTTGTTAGAAAGTAAGAAGTTATTTATTGCCCCTGAAAAGGTTCAAAAAGGAAGCATTGCAACTTATCTGGGATCCCGCATAACTAGTACTCAAATTGTTCCTCAAAAGGTGGAATTGCGCAAAGATAGTTTAAAGACTTTAAATGATTTTCAGAGATTATTAGGAGATATAAATTGGGTTAGGGGTTATTTGAATCTTCCCAATTATGAACTTAAGCCACTTTATGTCATTTTGCGCGGTGATTCGGCGTTGGACTCACCGCGGTGCTTAACTCCGGAGGCCAGGGAGGCCCTAGAGAAGGTAGAAAAGAAATTACAGGAGGCATTCTTATGCAGAATGAATGAAAATCTGCCATTGTCATTATGCATTCTCCCAACGCTTAACCAACCTACAGGGCTAGTATGGCAGGAAGGTCCACTTTTGTGGATACATCCAAGGAGCTCTCCAGCCAAGTCTATTGAGTATTATCCGGCAGCGGTGGCAAAGCTAGCACTGGAAGGTTTGCAACAATGTTTACAATATTTTGGAAAATTGCCGTGTGAAGTGATTGTTCCTTATGATGCCAAACAAGTCAATGTCCTATGTGCTCTTTTAGATGATTGGGCAGTGTTTCGCTGTGGGTTCCCAGGCTTTATAGACAATCATTTACCAAAAAGTCCATTGTTACAATTCTTTAAAGAACATCCAGTAGTATTTCCAAAAATTACAGCTGCTGAGCCATTACTAGGTGCTCCAAATATATTTACGGATGGGTCAAAAACAGGCTGTGGGGTTTATATGGTAGAGGGTAATGACCCGGTATTTCATCAGTTTCAGCCAGGCTCACCTCAAGTTGTGGAGTTAAAAATAGTTATTGAGGTCCTTAAGCAGTGCTCTTTTGCCTTTAATTTGTTGTCAGATTCCTTATATGTGGTGAACGCATTAAAGATATTGGAAACCGCAGGGCCGATTAAACCTTCTAGCCCAATTGCATCCCTATTACATATAGCCCAGCAGTTGCTTTGGTCACGGAAAAATCCCTTTTTTGCTCAGCATATTAGAGCCCACACAGGCATGCCTGGTCCTTTATGTGAAGGCAATGCGCGAGTAGACCTGTGTACTAGACAGGAATTCATCTTTTTTACTACTTCTGCAGAGGCTGCTAAAGCTTTCCATCAATCTTTTCATGTCAACGCGCACGCTTTGCAGCAGAAATTTCATCTTTCCCGCGCAGATGCCAGACAGATTGTACTTGATTGCGCTGACTGTGCTGTTACTCGTGTGCAACCTAGTGTTGGCGTAAACCCTAGAGGGTTACTGCCTGGGAGAGTATGGCAGATGGATGTGACCCATGTATCGGAATTTGGGAAATTGAAATATGTTCATGTCTCAGTGGACACGTGCTCAGGCATTATGTATGCCTCTCCCCTCAGTGGTGAATCTACACATCAGGTGATTGCTCATTGTCTGGATGCATGGGCCGCCTGGGGGAAACCCCAGGTGCTAAAAACTGATAATGGCCCGTCCTATACATCTCAAACCTTTACCACCTATTGCCAAAAAATGGAGGTTCAACTTGTCCATGGATTGCCATACAATCCTCAGGGCCAGGGTATAATTGAGCGAGCACACCGCACACTGAAAGAATATCTTTTAAAACAAAAAGGGGGAGTTGGCTATAGCCACACCCCGAGAGAGAGAATTGCCTTAGTCTTATTTACAATTAATTTTTTAAATTTGGATGTGCATGGGCACTCAGCCGCGGACAGGCATCAGCAACAAGGAAACCCAAGTATTGGGTTGGTAAAATGGAAAGATCTCTTGATGGGCCAGTGGCGTGGCCCTGATCCCGTGCTGGCATGGGCACGAGGTGCTGTTTGTGTTTTTCCACAGGATCAACATGACCCGGTGTGGGTTCCGGAGCGAGCGGTCAGGCGGGTCTGCCACGAAGAGAATCCTGCTGTTGCTTTTGATACTTCTGCCTCAAATGCAGCAGACACTGGCGGAGCAGAGATGGGGGATTCTATCAGTATTCCCAAAGCCGATGCCGGTGATGTACAACGCTCAAGTGTTCCCTCGCTTTTTTGCCACCAATCTTACCTTGGGAGTCCCTTACTTGCCCATGGATACAGATTCTCAATATGCACCTGCAGGAAATTACACCTTAGAAGGCAGTTTATGTTTTTTGATTAGTAATAATATTACTTATGAAAATAGCTCTTGCATAAAGTTGTATAATAAATCTGCAGCCTGGGTAGATTTTCCAACAACCACTGGATTGGCCAATGCTTCCTGGATATCAGGATGGTGGCCTGCCATGGAGAAGGACCAGGGGTCTACCATTCCTTCTCAGCCACGATGGGCCCCTCATTGCTATGGCAATCGTGGGGATGGTATCTTGCCGTGGGCGGGATGTCAAGGGCGCAATAACATTTGGGCAAAGAAAGGATACTTTACATTTTCTCCCCGGATAAATGTGAGTGGAAATTTTCAGGGTTGTGTGTGACCTCTGTTCAGTATGATAACATGACTCAGGCAGCAAACTACTCTAAACAGTTGTCTCAGATGCTCTTGCAGAATTGGTCCGCGGAATTTGACTACACCTTGAAGCAACTGCGCCTTGCCGTGGTCACCATCAACTCCAAGCGTGTGGATGTCTCCTTCGCATCTGGATTGTCATCCTGGATCCGCACAGCTGTCTCCAGCCTGAAGGAGTGGGCGGGACTTGGAGCTTTGACGGGGTTGCTGTTACTTGTTGTGTTATTTTGCCTGTGGTGTTTGTGCAGGATGAGGACAGCTCATCGGCGGGAATTGGCCATGATAGCTCAAGCCTTTTATGCCCTTGAGGCTGGACAATCGCCGCAAGCATGGCTGGCCTTCCTTGAATGCTAGGCATGGGTGCAGGGTGCGAGGCAAAGCACTGCGGAGAGAACGAGCCATTACGTTCTCTGGAAGGCAAGTCTGTCTGCATGTGGGTTGGCATCCCAGATCCCACCCCTGCGAAAAGGATGTGTTCCAGGTGGATGCCTGGCAGTGGGGGACAGACCCCTACCTTCTCCTGTAATCCTTAGATGCCTGGTTCTAAAACAAAAAGGGGGAACTGTGGGGAGCCATTGCACGGCGCCCTAAAGATGGCGCCGGCTCCTTTCCCCCGGAAGGACTGGCGAGAAACAAACAACTCCTAATAAGGAGATGGCTGAGCTCCCTTCTGGCTTCCGCATTGCTGTACCAATCAATGCTTGCCACTTGGCTGCTTTTGATTGGTGCGCTGATGGCTATAAGAGGGAGGGGAGAGGAAAGGAGGCGGAAATAGAAGTTTGTAAAAGGTTCCTGAATAAACTGCTGGAAGAAGAGTTCAGGTCGTGTCTTCCTTGCTGGTCGAGGGACGCGACAATAATGAAAGAAAGCAGAAGAGTTCTGAATCTGAGGAAAAACCATCATCCATCGACAAAGGGAAGGAATGATTTATAGAATGAGAGAATAAATAAATTGAAGGCAGGTGCTGTTGTGTAATGAGTAAAGCCACCATCACCGGCAGTGCCAGCATCCCATATGGGCACCAATTTGGGTCTCTCAGCTACTCCACTTCCTATCCAGCTCTCTGCTGTGGCCAGGGAAAGCAGCAGAAGATGGCCCACGTGAGAGTCCTGGAAAAGCTCCAGGCTCCTGGCTTTGGATTGGCCCAGCTCCGGCCATTGTGACCATTTAGGTGGATGGAAGACCTCTCTGGCTCTGCCTCTCTTTCAAATAAATAAATGAGTATCTAAAAAGGAAGAATAAATTTAAAGTTTTTTTTTTTCAGGGATACAGAAAAACACAATAGTAAAAAATCTACTAATATGACAATATAAAATTTCAAACAATTGGGAGAGAGACCTTCCATCTGCTAGTTCTCTCCCCAAATGGCTGCAATAAGCAGGGGTAGGCCAGGAGCCAAGAGCATCACTGGGAATCCCGTATGGGTGCAGGGACACAAGCACTTGGATCATGTAGTGTTAATTTTTCCAGAAGCTTTACCAGGGAGCTGGATCAGAAGTGGAGCAGCCTGGATTCAATCCAGCACCCACATGGGATGCCAGCACTGCATGCAACAACTTTATCCACTATGTCTCAGTAGATATGACAGATACAGCCCACAACCTATTGAATGAGGAAAAGCAGAAAGCTTTTCTTCTGAGATATGGATCCAGAAAAGGATACCCACTCTGTACTGCTATTAATATGCCACTGTAAGTGTTAGTTAAAGCAATTAGGCACGAGAAGGAAATTAAAAACAAAAGAATAGCAAAAGAAGGATTCAAATGATTCCTATTTCCAGATGGCATGTTCTTCTATATACAGGTACCTAACAGCTCCATGAAGAGACTTCTAGAACTGACAAGTGAATTCAGTAATCTTCAAGAATACATAATAAAAATCAGTAGCATTTTTACACACTGATAGTAAGCTGTTAGAAGGAAATTATAAGAACAATCAGATTCACAGTAACTACAAGAAAACAAAATACTATGGAGTACATTTAAGATCTGAAAGGCCTTTGCAATTAATATAACAAAACAGGGGTCTTTGTCATGGCCTTGTGGGTTAAGCTACCACCTGCAGCACCTGCATCTCATATAAGAGCTGGCTCAAAGCCAGGCTACTCCACTTCCAATCCAACCCCCAGCTAATATACCTGGGAAGGCAGCACAGGATAGCCCAAGTACTTGGGCCCCTACACCCACATGGGGAGCCAGCCCTGGTGGTTATAACCAGGTGGGGAGTGAACCAGTGGATGGAAGATCTGTCTCTCTCCCTGGAACTCTGCCTTTCAAATAGATAAAATCTTGTTTAAAACATCAAAAAACGCTGATAAAATAACTAAAGAAGTTACAAAAATGGAAATATCTCTCATGTTCATGGATTGTAAAAATTCATATTATTAAACTTTTCATGCCATCCAAAGTAATTTATAAATGCAATTCCCATCAAGACATTAATTTAATTCTTCACCAAACTAGAAAAAAAAAGCCTTAAAAATTCATTTGGAATCCAAAAAGCCGCCAAAATAGTCAAGATAATTCTGAAAAATAGAAAAATCTGGGGGTACCACAATATCTCATTTCAAGACAACCTTCAAAGGTATTGTTAAACTGACATCATGACAGACATATACACCAATGTAAGAGAATGGAGATTTCAGAAATAAATTCACATATATATGGCAACTGAGCACCAATAACACACTGGAGAAACAACAATTTCTTTAATAAATGATCCTGAGGAAAGCAGATATCCATATGCAGAAGAATGAAACTAGAACTCCCACCTCTCTCTATAAAAAATGAATTAAAATGAGTAAAATATCTAAATATAAGACCTAAAACTGACAAAACATAGAGGAAATTCTATTAAACACTGGCATAGGCAATAGCTTTTGGGCAAGATACCAAACACACAGGAAAGAAAAACAAAAATAAATTGGATGATACTAATATAATAAGATTCTTCACAGCAAAGGAAGCAATCCCCAGAATGAAGATAGAACCAACAAAATGGGAAAAATATTTGCAAACCATGAAGCTGACAATGTATTGAAACTTAGAACACATATGGGGGCCGGCGCTGTGACATAGTGGGTAAAGTGGCTGCCTGCAGTGCCCGCATCCCATATGGGCCCTGGTTCAAGTCCTGGCCACTCCACTTCCAATCCAGCTCTCTGCTATGGCCTGGAATGCAGTAGAAGATGGTCTAGGTCCTTCGGTCCCCATCCCCAAGAGGGAGACTGGGAGCAAGTTCCTGGTTCCAGGTTTGTGTTAGCATAGTTCCAGTCATTGCGGTCATCTGGGGCATGAACCAATAGATTGAAGACCTGTCTCTCTTTCTCTGCCTCTGCCTCTTTGTAACTCTGCCTTTCAAATAGATAAATAAATAATATTTAAAAAAAAACAAAGAGATAAAAAAGTATACATATGGAACTGGAAAAACTTCACAGATAAATAAATAACAGTTAAGAAATAAGTAATGATGTGACTAGACATTTCTCAGCTGAAACACAAATGGTCAAAATCTATGTGATCACATGTTCAATGTCACTAGCCATTAAGTTAACACAAATCAAACACTATGACTCTAAAAAGTCAAAAAAATAACAAATGCTAGTGAGGATATGAAGAAAACTTTTTTACATTGCAGATGAGAAGGGAAATTAGTTTAGGCATAATGGAGAACAGTATGATTGTTCTCCAAAGGTTTCAAAACTAATCTACCATTCGATGCAGTTGTCCTCCTCCTTGTTATAAATCAGAAGGAAATGAAATTAACATATCAAATAGATACTTGCCTTCTCATGTTCTCTATAGCAGTAATCAAATTGGGCAAGATAGGGATCCAAACCAGGTGTCCATCAATGGATGAATGCATGAAGACATTCACTCAATCACACAAAAAAGGAATGTTGCTATTTGCTGCAAAATGGGTGGAACTGGAGATCATTAAGTGAAATAAACCAGACACAGAAGGACAGATATCGCATGTTCTCTTAATGCATCTTAACTTGTAATTGCTATAACTACAGACAGTAAAGGAAGGGGTTGGGAAAAGAAATGGTATGGATAACAGGTGCCAAACGCAGTGATATAAAAGTAATAAGTTCCTATGTTCCATAACAGTGATGGCTACAGTTCACAGCATTACGTATAAAACTGCAGTGGAGGCCGGCGCTGCAGCTCACTAGGCTAATCCTCCACCTTGCGGCGCCAGCACACTGGGTTCTAGTCCCGGTCAGGGCACCGGATTCTGTCCCGGTTGCCCCTCTTCCAGGCCAGCTCTCTGCTGTGGCCAGGGAGTGCAGTGGAGGATGGCCCAAGTGCTTGGGCCCTGCACCCCATGGGAGACCAGGATAAGTACCTGGCTCCTGCCATCGGATCAGCGCGGTGCGCTGGCCGCAGCACGCTGGCTGTGGCGGCCATTGGAGGGTGAACCAATGGCAAAAAGGAAGACCTTTCTCTCTGTCTCTCTCTCTCACTATCCACTCTGCCTGAAAAAAAAAAAAAAAAACTGCAGTGGAGATTCTGAGGAAGAAGATGTGTATCTGTGTGTGGAAGGTGTAGATGTGCAGCAGTAATCACAGACATAACACACAACCCCAGAAGCCGAGAGCCTGAGAAAGAATCAGCTTTGTAGAGTGAGGTTAGATCAGACTGCAGCACCCCATGCTACTGGTGATAAAGTCAGAGTGAGAGCCTAGAGGTCTACACTTTGTGTCTGGCCTGGAGCCCTGAGGTGCACGCTCACCCAGGAAAAAAAGGGGGCACTGTTCTTTCCACTCATCTCTGCTTCCTCCCCACAACAGTGCCTTGCAACCAGGTGAAAGAGGTTGGGTGTCATTTTATACATAAGTACATATCAGCTACAGTAGCTCATCTGCACTTGCTCAGCAACTGGCAAAGACAGATGTCATTTTGCCAGCTCCCAGCAATGGGTGCAGATACAGTGACATTCTGACATCATTATTGGATGCAGAAACTCTTGCATGTGCCCGGCAACTGGCGGGCAGAAGGCATCATTTTGAAATAAGTAAGGCTGCGGCCAGAATGTATTATGCATGTTTGGGATCCAGGGATTTTACCAGAGGGAAAAATACATGTTCTCAATAGACTTTGAGTCTGTTGGGATGATTGACAAGGGGCTGGGCATCCATGTACAAGTGCAAGGTGCCCCGAGCCTCTCAACATATCACTGGCTCTGATGCTCAAATTGCCTAGGCAGAATATTCACATGCAGCTGGCTCTGTGAACATCTCTGCCTCTCCATGAATAGGACCAGGCTAGTGGGGCAGAGTGGATCCTCTGCACAACATGACTGTGCCTGCCCCATGGGCTGACACTGTGAACTCTGCGACTGTTTGAGTGGGTGCAGGGTGTTGCTGGGTTTCTGGGTAATCATTGTTTACAGATCCACACATTCTGAGCTCCCTGATTGGGGTGGGATATCACAGAGGATCTGTGCTCATCCTGAGGACTGCACAGATCCTTTGTGCAGCTCATGCATCAGCATGGCTGAAGGATACACCCACTGAGGCTTAACAATCAGGCACTGATCACCTTAGAAGAGAGGAGGGGAGGGTGTGATGATGCCAGCATAGGTGATCATACTTTCCCCTCTGTTGACAATAAGGGAAACATCCAACATCCAACATGAGTGTCACCCTGGATACTCACCCCATCCTGGAGCACAGACTAGATCCCCCAGGCCACAGCCAGCTCAAGCATCTGGGTATTCACTAATAGAGCAGAAGCCACAGAGGCATAGTTGAAAAAATAAAAGCCATCAGAGGAAAGATCCAACAAGTGTCTCCACAAGTGCCTAAAAATAAACTCAGAAATTCAAAAACCAAGAATAAGGAAGACAACATGACTTCCCAAAAGGAATACCAAAACATTCCAATATTAGACTTTGAAGATGAAGAGATTTATAGAATGCCTGAAATGGAATTCAAAAATTAATGAACAGATTATTCAGAAACAAAAAGAAAAGTTCAAAAATTAAAGAAATCCATGAATGATATGAATGAATACTTCTCCCATCAAATTGAGATTTTGAGAGAGTCAGAAGGAATTCCTGGGACTCCTCGCTTTGTCCTGGTCCATTCCTGGCTGTTGCAAGCATTTTGAAAGTGAACCAATGGGTGGGAGCACTCTCTTTCTTCTCTCTTTTGTCTCCCAATTCCCTGGCTGGCTTCCTTTCTTCCTTTTTCTCTCCTGCTCTAACAAATTAATAAAAATATTTTTAAAAATTAATAAAGGCAAACCATGTTAGGGCTAAATAGACCAAGATATTATCAGGGTTGAGAATATTGCCCCAATATCATGTGAAGATTAAACACCCTTATCAATAAGGCATTGCTCTGCCATGTAAAGCTCTATAGATGTGTAGTCTCATACTTACAAAAAAGACAGACACACTTGACTTAAAAGCATATACAGCAGGTTATACTTGTACCTTCAAAGGTAAAAAAAAAATCCCAAATTCTGTTTAATTCTCTCCACAACCTAATGGGTTGTTGTGCATCACTTTGGAGTACCTGCATGTACTTTTTGTTAACATTTTATTTATTTGAGAGGCAGAGTCACAAAGGGAGATACAGGGAGAAAGATCTTCCATCAGCTGGTTCACTCCCCAAATGGCAGCAACAGCCTCATCTGGGCTAATCCGAAACCAGGGGTCAGGATCTTCTTTTGGGTCTCCCACATGGGTGCAGGGGCACAAGCACTTGGGCCATCTTCCACTGCTTTCCCAGGCCATAACAGAGACCTGGATAGGAAGAGGAGTAAGACACAAACTGGTGCCTATATGGGATGGCAGCACCATAGGCAAAAGCATAGACTATACCCCACTGCTCTGGCTCCCCCATGCATGCACTTTGGAGACTAGTTCCTAAATAACCTTCCTCTAATTACACATACATGATTTCCCACCTTTATTCTTTTATCTTAACATTTGCCCTTAGCACGAATGGCTTTGCCATTTCTCCTGCCCTCACCCATGATCCAGCCCTATCCCCTGTCATAGATGAAGCTACACAGCCCAATCTCCTCTGATCAACAGAGGAACTCATGTAAGCAACTCATGTGCCAGTTTATCCAGAAATCTTAGAATGCTTGCTGTTCCCCAGTGTTTATTAAGGTTGGTTCTCATTGACTTTTTTAGCCTTTATGTTTCTTGAGACTTATTGTTCGTTCCATAAAAATTCCAAAACATCATTAATTTAATCCATTGAAGAAAATATTCCTTTGAAATTATGTTTTAGAATTTAAAATATTGCAAATGTTTTAGAAAACAAAAAAGTAATAAACATTTTAAAACAGTGCTCCCACAAACACCATTTTTATGGTGATATGCTTTCTATCTCTTCTTTTTTAATTCTAGTCCATTTATATTGCTGCAATTAGCTACACTTCCATCACCTTCTAGAATGTACTCAGCAGAAATATTCCACTATTTTGTAATATCATCATCTTATTTAATATGATCCTGGGCACTGATCCTATGGTTTAGTTTGTGTACAACGCAAAATGGGGAAGTAGGGGCTGAAATACTGCCTGCACCCTGCTCATCAAAGCATGCACCCTGCCTGATGTGGGCCTTCTTCTTAGGGCATATTTTATTTTATTTTATTTTATTTTTATTTGTTTTTATCTTTTGACAGGCAGAGTGGACAGTGAGAGAGAGAGACAGAGAGAAAGGTCTTCCTTTGTGCCGTTCGTTCACCCTCCAATGGCCGCCGCGGCCGGAGCGCTGCGGCCAGCGCACCGCGCTGATCCGATGGCAGGAGCCAGGTGCTTCTCCTGGTCTCCCATGGGGTGCAGGGCCCAAGCACTTGGGCCATCCTCCACTGCACTCCCTGGCCACAGCAGAGAGCTGGCCTGGAAGAGGGGCAACCGGGACAGAATCCGGCGCCCTGACCGGGACTAGAACCCGGTGTGCCGGCGCCGCAAGGTGGAGGATTAGCCTAGTGAGCCGCGGCACCGGCCGGCATATTTTAATGCATTAATGTGCTGTCCACCTGCTGAGCCAACTGCCTGTGGGTTGTCTAGTTACAGGTAATGCTTTATTCAAATTCCCCTACTAGGGGAGGGCTTTTCTGAGATGAACAAAGTGCTTTCATCTAGCAATGGACTCATGCATGGCTCTCCTCTGACTGGACAACCCATGGCTTGTTTCACTATTCTTTCTTAGGCAGAAAGATCAGTTTTTCCAAAGTAATGATTTTAGGGTGTAAGTTCGCTCAGGAGGTTTACTCCATAAACCTTTCTGGGGGTAATGAATTAAAAAATAAAGTACTGTAAGATGGGAAAATACACTGTGGAATATGAATATGAAAATTCTAAATTTTGAATTATAACAAAAGGCATTGGTGTTGTTCTCTAGAAAGATGATTGAATAGCTATGGTTGACATGCTCACTTTTAGGGGCTACATGAGTGAAAAAGGTACAAAGTGACTGCTTGCAATAGTCCCCTCTAACTATGTTCCTGGCATCCCAAAATGAGTAAGAGTCCTAGAAATTTAAATTATTTCTTCCCTTATATTAATTTTGGGTTTCATATATTGTTGTTTTTCTAGATTCTGAGATGCATTGATAGCTCATTTATTTTGTACCTTTCCAACTGCTACAAACTTTCCTTTTAACACTGCTTTTGTTATATCCCTTAAGTTTTGATGTGATTTGCTGTCACCTTCATTTTTTACCAGATATTTTTTAATTTCTCTTTTGATTTCTTCTATGACCCACTATTCATTCAGAAGCATGTTGTTCAGTCTCTATGTGTTTCTATGTGATCTAGGGATTTCTGAGTTGTTGAATTCCAGCATTATCCCATTGTGGTCTGAGAAGATGCATGAGACTTGCTTTATGGCCTTGCTTGCTGGGAAAGAAATTGAGATTGTGTAGAGTTTGTAAAATAATGTTAAGATAATTGTTTTAACACTGATGAATCCTGAGAACCTTGAATAAAATGCCTCTATCTACTTAGAAACATTTAATTTCATATGAATACTAAGTTGTTTTTGTAGGTCTGTCAATTTCACATTTTAAATGAAGTAGTGGTGATTCTAAAATATATATTTTTATTGCTGGTATATAGAAACACATTTCATTTTTCTGTATTGATTTTGTATCTTCTAACTTTACTGAACTCACTTATTGCTTCATTACATTTTCAGATTATGCCATCAAAATTTTTGTATGGATCAAATGTTGTTAACTATTTCCTTTCTCAAACTACTCTCTTACTAATAATAGTAAATATTTTTGATTTGTAACAATACAGTTTCTGTGACAACTTTTGTCATTTTAGTGTGACAGCAACCATAGATAAATTAATGAGCACAGCTGTGTTCCAATAAAACTTTATTACTAGAACCTGAAGCTGTCCTACAAGTGAGAGTTTGAGGGTGGAGTATTCCCACACCTGTTATATGGTCATGATTGTGAATAGACATCCTTGCTCCCTCCTTTCAACTTGTCTGCTTTTATTTAATTTCCTCCAAATATAGGCTAGAATCTACACTATAATATTGAACAAAATTAAGGAAATCAAACTACTATCTTGTCCCTGATTTTAAATGTAAAGTATTTTAATTTTTGTCATTAAATATGTTTCCTGGAGTTTTGTCATATATATGCTCTTTTTCATATTGATGAAGTCTTCTTGTATTTTTAGTTTCCTGAAATTGTTGAAGTCAGGAAAGAATGCTAAATTTGTTAAGTGCTCCTATGCATTGAGGAACCATAGGGACTAGACCCATCCCCCTGGTCAGGGATAGATTAGGAAAGCTGCCTCAGGCCTTAGGAAAGGCAGAAAACAGTGATAGAAAACCAGACAAATTTTATCTTGAAACCTAACTTTACTCTGACTGAAGTAATCCCAACTCACAGAGGCTCATCTGCATGTTCAGGTTGTTGAAACAAGAGGGTATTCAATGCTGAAGGCCCACATGAGCCAAGTCCCATCTAGCTTAACCATAATTTTTTTTCACCAAAAAGCCTGTGTGTTCAGAACCATAAACATAGACCTCATGCCCAGCAACCACATTTCACTCTGTGAGCCAACCAAAAAGACTTCCACCCTTTGGAACACGCTGCAAGTGTTGAGTCAAGTATACTTCCGTGACTGTGGACCCAATTTTTAACACATTTTATTTTTAAGAGATATCTTAGATTCATATTAAAACTAAGAAGAAGGTATAGAGATTTTCCAAGAATCATCCTAAAACAGGAACCTTTGCATGCCCCAACAAAACATGCCCCATGGGGAATAGTAAAGACTAAAACTGAAGACACAAAAGACAGGTTCACCTCATTGATAATGGACTTCAAATTCTGGGCCTCTCCTGTCTTGCAGGACTCTGTACAGCTTTCTACACAATAAACTCACTTTTGTTTTGCACTCTTGAACTTAGCTCTTTATTTTTATACTGAGATATAAAATCATCATGCAAAAATCAATACCTTTGTATTCACAGAAAATGCCATGGCTAAGAAAGGACTTGTAAGGTCAGTACCATTAATAGCAACAAAATATTTAAGTACCTTGGAATAAATTTAACCAAGGATGCCAAAAAATCTTTGCAATGAAAATTACAACATATTAAAGCAAGAAATCAAAGAAGACACGAAAAATGCAATAATCTTCCATTTTCATGGATAGGAAGATTCAATTTAATCAAAATGTTCATACTATCCATAGCAATTTACATATTAAAAGTGATGCAAATCAAAATACCAATGACATTCTTCTCAGAACTATAAGAAACAATACTAAAATTCTTAGGGAATACAAGACACCTTGAATAGCTTCAACAATTCTACACAAGAAATCAAAGCTAGTCCCAGCAGAATACCAGATTTGAAAACATCCTACAGGGCAGTTACAATCAAATCACCTGGTACAGGCACAAAAATAGACATGAAGACCAAGGGAACAGAATAGAAGCCCCAGAAATAAATCCACACCTCCACAACCCACTAATATTTGACAAAGGAGCTAACATTAATTCTTGGAGAAAGGACAGTCTCTTCAACAAAGGGTTGTAAGATTATTGGATCTCGCCTGCACCGCGGCTCAATAGGTTAATCCTCCACCTAGCAGCGCCAGCACACCGGTTCTAGTCCCAGTCAGGGCGCCGGATTCTGTCCCGGTTGCCCCTCTTCCAGGCCAGCTCTCTGCTGTGACCAGGGAGTGCAGTGGAGGATGGCCCAAGTGCTTGGGCCCTGCACCCCATGGGAGACCAGGAGAAGCACCTGGCTCCTGCCATCGGATCAGCGCGGTGCGCTGGCCGCAGCGCTCCGGCCGTGGCGGCCATTGGAGGGTGAAAGGAAGACCTTTCTCTCTGTCTCTCTCTCTCACTATCCACTCTGCCTGTCCAAAAAAAAAAAAAAAAAATTATTGGATCTCCAAATGCAGAAGTATGAAACAAGACCTCTATATTACAACTTATACAAAAATCAGCTCAAAATGGATCATGGATCCAAATCTACAAACTGATACAACCAGATTGCTAGGGAACAATGGGGAAACTGAAAGATGCTGGTATAAGCAAAGACTTCTTTGAAAAGACCCCAGAATCACAGGCAATAAACAAAAATAGAAACATGTTTAGAGGTTTTTCAAAAATGTCAAAACTGTCATTCCTTAAAATGCCACTTATCTACTAGCAGTGTTGGTTATCTTTTAAGCATTAACTCCCCCCAAATAACTGCAAGTTATATAAGAGAAGAAGCCATTTGCTCCCTTTCTTATCTTTCAGCATCCCTCACTCCATCCCAACACAAATGATGGTAGATCAATATCTACGTTCACTAATACGTTCCACATCAAGTAAATTAAATGTGTTCCTAAAACTTATTGAGAATTTACTGCATGCTAGCCTCTTTTTAAGCACTTTAGAAAGATTAACTCATTTATTTCTTATATAAATCCTAAGAATCACAGCTTTTATTATTACCTCCATTTTACACAGAAGAAAACTGGGAATCATTAAATAATCTGGCTAAGGAGTAAGAAACTGACAGAAACAGAATGAAATCCCAGCTGGTTGAGTCCATGTTCCATGCTACCATCCAACATTGGCTCTGAATGGGCCTATTTACTGAGCTCTGTAACTGTGTGGTCAAGTTCTTAACAACCTGAATTCTGATTTGCAAGAATTAAAGGTCCTTGTTTCAACTGAATTTTCTGTAAATCACTCTTTCCCTCAAATATAGAGCACAATCAAGCCATCCACAGGTGAGAGAAATGTGCAGCTCTGGCAATACAGAAATTCAGCTCCTTGGCACCGTATTCTCATGGGCATCAGTGAGGCTGGCAGGAAAGCTGCTCAACCCCAGGGTGGCAAACTGTGGGCTGCCAAAAATGCATTGCAGTTCTGCTTCTCACTGTTCATTCTCTTCTGTTCTCGCTCATCTCTCCCCCAACTCCTGCCATAGCACCAGCCCCAAGATATACTTTTTAATTTTAACAAAATTAAGAAACTATGAGCAAATGTAATTGAGGAAACACAGGGAAAAGTAACACTAGTGTCCATTTTCACGTATTAAAACAATTGTTTACAGAGAAAAGAGCCTTGTCAAGATCTGGAAAAAAAAATATTGTAAAACTATAGGGGTAAACATTTGACTAGAGATAAAAATCCACTATACTTTCAAAATCAAATTCCCAAACACAAATAAAAATTCCTAAAATCCAATATAACAAGTATAAAATAGGAAAACTCCAAATTAAACCAAGCAAGTTGGATCACAATTTGAAGGCCATCAACCAATAAAAGTCACAGAAGCAAAACTTCAGTTAAATAAAAAACACACCTATACTTCTCAGATGTACCAAAGTATAAATAAGCAAAGAATATTTTCAGATTTCTTTTAGAAAGCCAGCATTACATTGATAATGATGCAAGTTTGACTAGAACTTTAAATAAAAATTAAGTATAAACCTCTCTTACAGATGTATAAATCCTTAGTATTTTTATAATAAATGAACTTATATATGAAAATATAATGAATAACAAGTAACATATAACAAAAAATACAAGAGGTGGTTGATATTTCTAAACAAGTCATGTAAATTTTCCGGGTAGGTGAAAAACTCAAGGAGAAAATCACATGACAATTTAATGTTCAAAAACATTTAAAAATCAGTATGTAATTTTAAAAAAACTGCTAGCAGTATAGTAAAAAAGAGTAATGGCTTTCTTATTTAGATCAAGATTTTTTAAAAGGGTCCTACAACGAAAACCACAATTAATACAGAATCATTGATAGCTTTTACCCTGGAAGTAAACCAAGACCAGGAATTCTCCACTACCGCCAACTTCTTATTGGAGGAGTAGTTGGGAGCGAGCAAAAAGAAATAAAATAAGGTGCAAAGATCAATTTCTGAACAATAAATTGCCAATATATTGGAGATATTTACTTAGAGGGAATCCATAAAATCTAAAAACAAATAAACTAATAAATGAATTTAATGTTGCGAGAAAGATCAATGTTTTAAAAATCCATTAGATTACCAAGTACCAGCAAGAAATAGACAATATAGAAGGTCAACAGGCAGAGTGGAAAACAAATATTCACAGAAGAAAAGAAAAAAAGATTAAATTGTTATATCTAAGTGTTACTCAAATCAATATTAAAACGTAATACAAATGACTCAACAGAAAAATGAGCAGAAATACAAGGAAAACGAAAGCGCCGGAAGTGGATAAACAGAACTGTAACTCACTGCAACAGGTTACTGCCAGCTGCAGGCAGGATCCGCAGGGAGAAGGACGGGGACACAAGGCGAGGCCAGTGGGTAGCAGGAGCTCGGAGGTGAGAGGCCCTCCAGCCGCAGGGAGGCAGAGCCCACGGGCGGCCATTTTAGACCTGAACCCACGTCTGTCTCTCGCTGTTCCCATCCAGGACAACCTGACGTTAGGGGTCCATGCTATGTGGGATGCTGATTGGCTCCGTGCTTTGTGACGTTACGTGCGCTCAAGGCCGGCAAACTGTCCAATCAGGCATAGTGACCTCCACGCTGTGTAAGCACGCGGGGTCTTGATGTCACAATCCTCTTACAGTTTGGCCTGCAGAGTGAAGTCCTTGGAGAGAGCTCTGCCGCCGTGAGGCTCCCAAGCGAAATCGGCCTCTGCAGCTCTCCACCTTCACTCACCGTGACGCTGTGCACCTAGGAAGACGAAAACCGCGACATGGTGAGTGTGTGGGCCTGGTTGTACCAAGAGGGGAAAACGGAGCCGAAGGCTAGGAGGACACGGGCCTCTGGTGTCTGTGGGCTCTATATTGGCGCTGGCACAGGGCTTCCCCTCGGTCCCCTCAGACCCGTGGTTGGGGGCTCTACCGGCACCCAGGACCCCCGAGGTCCTGCCCATTCCCTGCTTGGCAGAGACTATTCAGTCCCAGAGCCATAGCAGACCAGCTGCGTGGCTGTAGCTTCATGTCTCCCCCATTGTGCAGTGGGGACTGGGTGGTCACTAGGGAGAATGTGGGCTCTGTGTATGAGGTTCATGTGGGATAGGCACTGTCGGTTCCTCCTTCTGTCCCCACAGGGACCTGGTTCCCCCGAGTTTTCTCAATATGTGGCCTGCAGGGTATTTTCCAGGGCACACAGCTGTTTCTAGGATGTCTCCATTTTATGTTTCCAATAGCACAGTAACATAGATAAAGGTAGAAACAGAAGTTTTATTTGGCTTGGGGTTTTTACCCAGGTTTTAGAGAGGCAGAAAGACCCTGTAATTTGGCGCTTGGGTATGGTCTTAGCACTTACACTTTCTCCGTACAGGGTGCCATCTCTAATTGCACTTTCAAAATAGAAATTTTGGCTACTCAAATTTATGTGTGTTTTAAAAATGATTTCTCTTCCATGAAAGCCTTCCATATCCCGGAGATATGTCTAGTTTACTAAGTTATTTTGAATTTATATTTTAATATAGGAGCCTGTTTTGTTTTGCTTGTTTTAATTTTTTCAAGATTGTCAGAGTATGATTGACACAATTTGTGTATCTTCAAGGTATGAAAACTGATGTTTTGATATGTGAGGGACGTCAAAAATTTCACATTACCTTTTGATTACTTTTTTTGCATAAACATTCTAGAATCCTCTCGTACATATACATTATGAAATGATTAGGACAATCTAACATATCCATCACATTACATCCCTATGTTATTAAAGAATATGGAAGATATTAGCAAGTTGGAGTATGTGATATCATAATCATCTAGTTACTGTGTTAAATATTAAGGTCTTGAGGTGCAAATGTGTGTTCAGCTAAGATTTTCCCATGTCCTTCACTCTCAGCCTCTGACAGCCACCATTCTGTTCTGTGATTAAGTGCGACTTTCTTAGATTACACATATGAGTGCGATTGTGTGGCATTTATCTTTCTGTGCCTTATTTCAAATAGCCTAATATCCACATTCATATTTTTGGATCCACATTCTGAAAAAAAATGGAAGAATTTCCTTTTAAAGGTTGTCTGTGATTCCTATGTGTGTGTTTGTGCGTGTGTGTTTATCACATTTTATTTATTCATCTGTTGACAATGGGGTTGTTTTCATATCATGTTCTTGTAGATAATGCTGCCATTAATGTGGAGATGCAAGTGTCTATTTGAGATACTGATTTGATTTCCTTTGGATACATACGCAGTAGTGAGATTGCTTTGTCATGAGTTCTATGTGTTTAATTTTGATTGAAGACCTACATAATGTTTTCTGTTTACTTTCTCATGAACAATTTTTTTTTTACTTATTTATTTTTTAATTTTTGACAGGCAGAGTGGACAGTGAGAGAGACAGAGAGAGAAAGGTCTTCCTTTGCCGTTGGTTCACCCTCCAATGGCCGCCGCTGCAGCCGGCGCACCGCGCTGATCCGATGGCAGGAGCCAGGAGCCAGGTGCTTTTCCTGGTCTCCCATGGGGTGCAGGGCCCAAGCACCTGGGCCATCCTCCACTGCACTCCCTGGCCATAGCAGAGAGCTGGCCTGGAAGAGGGGCAACCGGGACAGAATCCGGCGCCCCGACCGGGACTAGAACCCGGTGTGCCGGCGCCGCTAGGCGGAGGATTAGCCTATTGAGCCACGGCGCCGGCTCATGAACAATTTTTTTTTTTTTATCTTTTATTTAATGAATATAAATTTCCAAAGTACGACTCATGTGTTACAATGGCTTCCCCCCCCATACCGTCCCTCCCACCCACAACCCTCCCCTTTCCCACTCCCTCTCCCCTTCCATTCACATCAAGATTCATTTTCGATTATCTTAATATACAGAAGATCAGCTTAGTATACCTTAAGTATTTCAACAGTTTGCTCCCACACAGAAACATAAAGTGAAAAATAATAGATGATTTTTTTTAAATGATGATGAAATCAGATCAGACCTATTGTCATGTTTAATCCCAGTGAGAGTCAAGTTGGGAATTGATAATTTCTTTCTTTTTTTCTTTTTTTTTTTTTTTTTTTTTTTTTTTACAGAAGATCAGTTTAGTGTACATTAAGTAAAGATTTCAGTCGTTTGCACCCCCATAGAAACACAAAGTGAAATATACTGTTTGAGTACTCGTTATAGCATTAAGCCTCAGTGTACAGCACATTAAGGACAGAGATCCTACATGAGGAGTAAGTGCACAGTGACTCCTGTTGTTGACTTTACCAATTGACACTCCTGTTTATGGCATCAGTAATCTCCCTATGCACCAGTTATGAGTTTCCAAGGCTATGGAAGCCCCTTGAGTTCTCCAACTCTTATCTTGTTTAGACACGGTCATAGTCAAAGTGGAGGTTCTCTCCTCCCTTCAGAGAAAGGCACCTCCCTCTTTGAAGACCTGTTCTTTCCACTGGGATTTCACTCACAGAGATCTTTTTGCCAGAGTGTCTTGGCTTTCCATGCCTGAAATACTCTCATGGGCTTTTCAGCCAGATCCGAGTGCCTTTAGGGCTGATTCTGAGGCCAGAGTGCTATTTAGGACATCCGCCATTCTATGAGTCTGCTGAGTATCTCACTTCCCATGTTGGATCACTCTCCCCTTTATTTATTCTATCGGTTGGTGTTAGCAGATACTAGACTTGTTTATGTGCTCCCTTTGACTCTTAGTCCTTTCATTATGATCAATTGTGAACTGAAATTGATCACTTGGAGTAGTGAGATGGCATTGGCACATGCCACCTTGATGGGATTGAATTGGAATCCCCTGGTATGTTTCCAACTCTACCAATTGGGGCAAGTCAGCCCGAGCATGTCCCAAATTATACATCTCTTCCCTCTCTTATTCCCACTCTTATGTTTAACAGGGATCACATTTCAGTTAATTTTCAACACTTAAGAATAACTGTGTGATAACTACAGAATTAAACCAGTCATATTAAGTAGAACAGACAAAAAAAAATACTATGAGGGATAATGTATTAAGTTGTCCATTAGCAGTCAGGGCTATGCTGATCAAGTCACCATTTCTCATAGTGTCCATTTCACTTCAGGAGGTTTCCTTTTTGGTGTTGAGTCAGTTGTCACCGATCAGGGAGAACATATGGTATTTGTCCCTTTGGGACTGGCTTACTTCACTCAGCATGATGTGACTCATGAACAATTTTTATATTCCTTTTTTTCCACCCTGGTCCAATGTTATCTTTTTACTTTTGGAGAATAATGATTTTAACATGTACAAGATGATAACCATTGTGGTCTTGATTAGCATTGTAGTCTTCATTAGTAGTTTTTGAGCCCCTTTTCAGTTACCTGTTGGCTGCTTGTATATATTCAATGGAAAACTGATCAATCCTTTGTGCGATTTTTGTTACAGTATTTGCTTTTGAGTTGTCTGTGTTAAAGCTCAGGTTTTCCAATATTTTCTTCCATTCCTTGCTATATCTGTTCTGTTTTTCCTATCATATGCAGAATATTTCTTAGATTTTTTTGTAGTCTTTGCTTTTGTCACCAGTGCTTTTAGTGTCATATCTAAACAATCATTGTTGAGACTAATATCAATGCATTTGTAAAGGGTTTTATATTCTCAGACCTTTTATGTAACCCTTCAATTTATTTTGAGTTGACTTTCATGCCTGGTGTAATATAAAGATATTGTCTTTCAGTTTTTGGCATGCGGATGTCCAATTTGCCTCTGCTTCATATGTGGTCACTAAACAGTGAGTAGCCACTTGGTAACAGTGGTGTCATTTGCTAAACCCAACACCCCCAATGATGTGCCTCTAAGTGTCAGGATCCAGGCAGAAACTGTCACAGTCCAGTTTTTCCCTAATCTGTCTTGTCTCCCAGACCCACTCTTCTGTGCTGTGCTGCTCTTCCCTGTCTGCATGAATAGCTCTAGAAGTAAGAATGCACAGAGAGAGACATGTGAAGCAGTGTACAATGTTGGGGAGAAGCAGAAACTATGTATTAAAGGGGCTGGGCCCAGAGCTCTTTCTCCTTTCTCTGAAAGCCTTGGATATACGGAGGCACTTACTGAGGGATTGACATTTGGCATGTGTTACAACCCTGCTTAGTACATCCACATCCTATATTAGCATGCCTAGGTTACAGTCACAACTCTCAATTCCAGTTTTCTGCTAATACGCACTTTTGGAGGGAGTGATGGCTGAAGTATGTGGGTCCCTGCAACCCACATGAGAGACTCATATCATCTGGCAGGCAGAGCTGATGGGGTCCTCCATGCATTGTGGATGGACATAAGATGTTCCTTTGCTGCAGCGTGTGTTGGTGATCTGGAAAATAACACTCCATCATGAACTTCCTTATGTCAAACAATGATACACAATTGAGAAAAGGAGGCTCTGAGGTATTTAGGCATTTTTTCAATTAGTCTATGCAGCTGCCATCCCCACAGGGAAGGGGCCCAACTGGAATAGTCTCAGTCTGACCACATGGATGCAGGAGGGTTATTTAAGTTTTGAAAATTAATTTTATTCACATTAAAGGCACAGAGATCTCTCACCCACTGTTCTCTCTCAAGATATTCACAATAGCTGGGATTCAGCCAGGTTGTGATGTGAAAACATCAGGTTTTATGAAGTGAAAATCCCAGAACTCTGTGGGTGGCACAGACCCAAGTATTTGAGCTGTTATCTGCTGCCTCTTAGGGTGCAATTTAGTAGGAAGCTGGATTGGAAGTGGAGTGAGACTCAAACTCACACACACTAATATAGGATGTGGGTCTCGAAAGAGCCATCTTACATGCTGTTCCCTAATGCTCACCCCTCTATTATTTTAAGAGGACTCCAAGGCCGGCGCCGTGGCTCACTAGGCTAATCCTCCACCTAGCGGCACTGGCACACCGGGTTCTAGCCCCTGTTGGGGCGCCGGATTCTTTCCCGGTTGCCCCACTTCCAGGCCAGCTCTCTGCTGTGGCCAGGGAGTGCAGTGGAGGATGGCCCAAGTGCTTGGACCCTGCACCCCATGGGAGACCAGGAGAAGCACCTGGCTCCTGCCATCAGATCGGCATGGTTCGCTGGCCGCAGCAGCCATTGGAGGGTGAACCAACGGCAAAAGGAAGACCTCTCTCTCTCTCTCTCTCACTATCCACTCTGCCTGTCAAAAAAAAAAAAAAAAAAAAAAAAGAGGACTCCCACAACAGTCCAAACCAACTCTCCTGGCCCTGATGTTCATAGTCCCTGAAGTTAAGCTGTGCAGACCCTCAACACCCTAGAAAATACCCAAGTGCATCCACACAATGGAGTGTTCACAGCAGCAGCTTCCTGCTGTGCTTGTCACTCAGAACTATGCAGCTAAAGGTGTGCCATCAGGTGCTGTTCTCCCTGACATCTCTTTATCCATTTTCCACAAGCTGGTACCACATCTGGCCATCCACATCTAAGTGATCACTATTAGATGCTGTGTTGAAGGAGGATCCCAAGTTGTCTGATTTCAGATAAACTTCATGTGTTGCTTCAAACACTCCTCAGCACTGATGTGGCTCATCCCTCCAGACAGTCTCCATAGCAGGTCCTTTGGCACAGTATTTCATGCACCCCACAGGCACCTCTGTGGGTGACAGTCATCTGTTTACTGGGCTCATAGTCTAGATAATTGTGAGCTCTTGGGCACTGAATTGGGTATTACTTCATCAGTGTGGTGAACCAGCCTGCTGGTCATTGGCAAAAAGGAGGACCTGCCTGGTCAACATATTAAGGCAAGACTCTTCCTTTTACCATGAACCCTGGTATTGTTTTTCCCTACTTCTCATTTACTGTCCTTGGTTGGCATGGACAGTCTGGAATATCTCTTCTCCACCAAGCCTAATGCTTTGTGCAGATGGGGTATGCTGATGAGGAGCCTGCACATTTCCTCAAGCCCCTCTGCAGCGTCAACACTCAAGCAGGCCATAGTAGAAGTTGCCTCAGTTAATCACCGCATATTGGAAGCATGTGTTCTGAAATTTGTATCTGTAACTTATCGCAGGTGGAAGCTTAACATCCTACATCACAACCATAATTCCAACCAGCCTGTTTTTACAGGTTAAACAAAGAAATCATTTTCAGACTGCATTGATTTGCAAGAATGTGATAAAATAATTCTAGTGGCATTAAGGTTAGATGTTTAATATTTTGGTAAATTTGCCTGGAGAGAGTTTGTGCCTTCTAATTTTATATTAGGAAGGAAGGCAAGTTAGGGGTGATAACCATAGCATTATGTAGTGAGTAGAAGACAACTTTTCTATTTGATTCACCCCTTTAAGCAGCCTTACATGGAATAGAAACTGCTCAAATGTTTGTTGAATGAGTAGAAATATCCAAAAAACCTGGAAGATATGAGAAAAACCCAAAAACCTATATTTTTTCAGTGATTTACTGTATACCCAGCTTTGTCTTCATGCTGTGGGAGCCAGTGCTATGTCTAAGAATACTGATAGCAGCAGCAATTTATTGTGCTTCCTTTGAGCCAAGCATTCTGCACATATTTGTTTTTCATTCTCTCTGCTACTCTGA
Organism: Oryctolagus cuniculus; assembly: GCF_051225735.1. Lineage (NCBI taxonomy): Eukaryota > Metazoa > Chordata > Mammalia > Lagomorpha > Leporidae > Oryctolagus > Oryctolagus cuniculus. The sequence continues at coordinate 37,936,690 of NC_142882.1, forward strand.
GTTGGACACTGTGTTTTTTTTTATCCATAAGGAAACTGAGGCCAAAAGAGGCCAAGCAGCTGGACAACAAACAGTAAGGTATACCCTTAACTCCTGTACTATAAGGTCTGCTTGGCTCATAAAACGTGCTTTCTTGTGGGAAGTAAACATAGTTAGGACAATTACAAATTAGCAAGCTAGAGTCTAATTGTATAGTATGCCTCATTTGCTACATATTTGTGTGCTATCAGCATTTCATAAAGTGTGGGATTTTGTCATGGTTAAGTGTTTATGCTCTGGAGTTACATGCCTGGATTGGAATCATTCTTGTGTGTGTAAACCTGGACATGTAGCCATGCATTTAAACATTTATTACAACTTCTTATAAAGTGTGGATGATAAAGGCACCTGCCTCCTTGTTGTGAGGGATATGTAACTTGTGTAAAATAATTCAGTGTGTGGTAGGCATTGCATCTCAGCAGGTTAAGCTGCAACTTGGAATGCTCACATCCCATATTGGAGTGCTGGTTTGAATGCTAGCAACCACCATTCAGCTAGCTATTGATGTACTTAGGAAAGCAGTAGAGGATGGCCCAAGGGCTTGAGTCCTGCCACACCTGTGGGAGGCTTGGATGGAGTTCCTGGCTCTTGACTTTGGCCTGATTCAGTCTTAACGGTGGGCATTTGATGATTGATCCAGTGGTTGGACTGTCTCTCCCTCTATTCTCCCTCCTCACACTTTCCCCCATCTCTCTTTGCCTCCTTCTTTATCTTTTACTTTACCTTTCAAATATCATATGTTCTCCCTGATTGGCGACAACTAACTGAGCACCAAAGGGGAAACTTGTTGAAGTGAAATGGACACTATGAGAAACAGTGACTTGATCAACTCTTGTCCTGACGGTTGATGTACAATGTAATACTTTATCCATTTTAGTATTTTTTTTTGTTCTAGTACCATTGGTTGAACTCTGTAATTAACACACAATTATTCTTAGGTGTCTAAATTTTAACTGGAAAGTGATCCCTGTTAGGAATTTGGAAAACATTATGCTGAGTGAAATAAGCCAATCCCAAAGGGACAAGTACCACTTGTTCTCCTTGATAGGTGACAACTAACTGAGCACCAAAAAGGAAACTTGTTAAAGTGAAATGAATATTATGAGAAATGGTGACTTGATCAGCCCTCACCCTGACTGTTGATGAGCAGCTTAATATGTTATCCCTCTTAGTATTTTTTTTTGTTTGTTCTACTTAATACTTTTGGTTGAATACTGTAATCAATACACAATTCTTCTTAAGTGCTGAAACTTAACTGAAAAATGATCACTGTTAAATATAAGAGTGGGAATAAGAGAGGGAAGAGATGTGCAATTCGGGACATGCTCAAGCTGACTTACCTCAAACGGTAGAGTTAGAAACATACCAGGGTATTCCAATTCAATCCCATCGAGGTGGCATGGACAATTGCCATCTCACTAGTCCCAGTGATCAATTTCTGTTCACAATTGATCATAATGATAGGACTAAGAACCAAAGGGATCACATAAACAAGACTAGTGTCTGCAAATACTAGCTGATAGAATCAAAAAGGGGGAGAATGATCCAACATGGGAAGTGAGATACACAGCAGACCCATAGAATGGCAGATGTCCTAAACAGCACTCTGGCCTCAGAATCAGCCCTTAAGGCATGCAGATCCGGCTGAAATGCCCATGATAGTATTTCAGGCATGGAAAGCCAAGACACTCTGGGGGAAAAAAAAACCCTAAATGAAAGATCTCTGCGAGAGAGATCCCAGTGGAAAGAATGGGTCATCAAAAAAGGAGGTACCTTTCTCTGAAGGGAGGAGAGAACTTCCACTTTGACCATGGCCTTGTCTAAATATGATCAGAGTCAGTGAACTCAGGGGGCTTCCATAGCCTTGGCAACTCATGACAAGAGCCTAAGGTGATTACTGATGCCATAAACAAGAGTGTCAATTTGTTAAGTCAACAACAGGAGTCACTGTGCACTTACTCCTCATGTAGGATCTTTGTCCTTAGTGTGCTGTACATTGAGATCTAATGCTATAACTAGTACTCAAACAGTATTTTTCATTTTATGTTTCTGTGTGGGAGCAAACTGTTGAAATCTTTGCTTAATGTATGCTAAACTGATCTTCTGTATATAAAGAGAATCGAAAATGAATCTTGATATGAATGGAAGGGGAGAGGGAGTGGATAAGGGGAGGGTTGCGGGTTGGAGGGATGTTAAGGGGGGGAAGCCATTGTAATCAATATTCTGCACTTTGGAAATTTATACAAAATAAATAAATAAATAAATAAAAAATAAAAAATAAATAAAACCAAAATGATTCAGTGTCTGACCAAGTGTGGTTCTCATACAATGTAAGGTTTACAAAGCCACTGATTTGTATCAGTTTTGTTCATCTATCCTATACATCTCAAATGGTGCTTTAAAAATAGGTAAACAGTAAATGTTTAATGAAAAATATATTTTTTTCTTTTTTTATTTTTTATTTTTGACAGGCAGAGTGGACAGTGAGAGAGAGAGACAGAGAGAAAGGTCTTCCTTTGCCGTTGGTTCACCCTCCAATGGCCACCGCGGCCGGCGCGCTGCGGCCGGCGCACCGCGCTGATCCGATGGCAGGAGCCAGGAGCCAGGTGCTTTTCCTGGTCTCCCATGGGGTGCAGGGCCCAAGCACCTGGGCCATCCTCCACTGCATTCCTGGCCACAGCAGAGAGCTGGCCTGGAAGAGGGGCAACCGGGACAGAATCCGGCGCCCCAACTGGGACTAGAACCCGGTGTGCCGGCGCCGCTAGGCGGAGGATTAGCCTAGTGAGCTGCGGTGCCGGCAATGAAAAATATATTTTAATATGTAAATATCTAAGTCCAGTCACATTAGAAAGATCCTCATTCTATTTTCACATGTAAAGCAAGATTGGAATGGACTGAATGTGGGGCAGCATAAACCTAGAAGCAGAGGGGAACCAGAAGGAATGGAGAAACTTTTGCAAAATGAATTATTGGAAAGTATGCTGGCTAAATAGGTCATTTACATGTTTTCTTACTAGTTTTAGAATGAGTATACTCTGTATGTTTGTCTTGGTAATCACAATACAATGTGACACAAGTTTTGTTGCAATAGACTCCATTTTAATGTTGATCCTGTAAAAAGCTGTTTTACTATTTCTTAACACTGGATTCTACCTCACTTTCAATTTTCATTAGACAGCTGTTATGGAATATTTCTATACTTTTCAAGAAAGAGTAACACTGACATGTAAAGCCAGGTGCATCATTCAAATCATCGCAATCAGATTTCTCAATGCTTGATATAATCAGAAAACTGTGTTTGCTTAGCTTCTTGGTAAGTTCACTCATAAACTCAGAAATAATTTATTGAAAATATGTGTGTCTGCCCATGGCTGTAGTGTAACAAGTTTAGTCTATGAATTCAGTCCTGTACTTTAGGAGTTTGTAGGATTATTGAAGGAAGTAAAGGGCATACCATGAGAGTATTTTAGGCATGGAAAGCCAAGACACTCCGGCAGAAAAAAAAATGACCTAAATGAAAGATCTCCATGAGTGAGATCCCAGTAAAACAAAATAAAACAAAACAAAACAAAAAAACAGGTCATCAAAGAAGGAGGTAACATTGTCTGAAGGCAGGAGAGAACTTCCACTCTGACTATGACCTTGTCCAAATATGATCAGAATCGGTGAACTCAAAAGGCTTCCAGGCCGGCGCCGTGGCTCACTAGGCTAATCCTCCGCCTTGCGGTGCTGGCACACCGGGTTCTAGTCCCGGTCAGGGCACCGGATTCTGTCCCGGTTGCCCCTCTTCCAGGCCAGCTCTCTGCTGTGGCCCGGGAGTGCAGTGGAGGATGGCCCAAGTGCTTGGGCCCTGCACCCCATGGGAGACCAGGAGAAGCACTTGGCTCCTGCCATCGGATCAGCACGGTGCACCGGCCGCAGTGCGCCTGCCGCGGCAGCCATTGGAGGGTGAACCAATGGCAAAAGGAAGACCTCTCTCTCTCTCTCTCTCTCTCACTGTCCACTCTGCCTGTCAAAAAAAAAAAAAAAAAAAAAGGCTTCCATAGCCGTGGCAACTCATAACAAGAGCCTAGGGTGATTACTGATGCCACAAACAAGAGTGTCAATTTGTTAAGTCGATTTGTTAAGTGCAGGAGTCTCTCTGCACTTACTTCTCATGTAGGATCTCTGTCCTTAATGTGCTGTACAGTGTGATTTAATGCTATAACTAGTACTCAAACAGTATTTTTCACTTTGTGTTTCTATGTGGATGCAAACTGTTGAAATATTTACTTAATGTATGCTAAACTGATCTTCTGTATATGAAGAGAATTGAAAATCAATTTTGATGTGAATGTAAGAGGAGAGAGTGGGGGGGTGGGAGGGAAGTTATGTTGGGGGGAAGCCATTGTAATCCATAAGCTGTACTTTGGAAATTATATTCATTAAATAAAAGTTTAAAAAATGAAGTAAAGGGCATAATATATTTCTATTTAAAATGTATGATGGCTTTTGTACTTAAAATATGCTCTAGGTCTTTCATGTCAGTTAATAGACATTAACCGTTACTCTGTATCCTTGGAACTGCATTATGGAATATTTTCCTTTCATGTGTCAAAGTAAATCCCACAATTCTCAAAGATGGTTTTGTGATTCTGATCATTGCTTACAACATGTTGCTGCGAAAATAATAGAATGGTTGGTTGCAATTTCATGGTTTTAATGACTGTGGGCTTGGGAGATTCCAAAAGGGAGGAAAAAATAAGTTGAAACTCTACTGATTTTTCTTTTCATTGGAGCATTGCATAGCATAAAACCACTGCCCCTCCAAGCCTTGTTCAACCAGACACCTCATTCTACCAAAGTTTTTTTTGACATATTCTATAATTCCATTTATACAGAAAAGGCAAATATATATGGAGAGATAGCAGTTTATGACTTACATGGGTCTACTGGGTAAAATTGGTAAAATTGGAGAAAGACTTCAAAAATGCTTGTAAGAACTTTCCTAAAGTTGGATTGTGGTGATGGTTTCCCACCTGTATACATTTACTAAATGTATTGTTAGAATGTATGATTATTTTATGTATATGATATACACAAACTTTATTTTCAATCTAAAAATTTTAAAAAGTGTATTCATGGTCTTTTTACCTAACAGAAGAAAGAATATTCAATGTTTTAATTCTATCTAGACGAGTAGTATAAAATAATCATATTATATAATATATATAAATAATATCTGACAATAATAACTAATAATACTAGATATGTGCTGTCTGTATGTTAATTTGTTTGATCCAAGCTACCTATGAAGTACAATAATTGTCTTCATTTTACAGATGAAGGGCACTTGTCATGGTTTTATATTTTGCCTAAGGTAACACAAATTGTAGTTGGTAGAGGTAGAATTTGAATCCTAACAACCTCTAGAGTCTGGATGGCAATATCTGATAGGATTATGCCAGGGATTTGCCATGCATTCTTCCACCTCAGAGCTTTTGCCCATCCTGTTTCCTTTAGAAGAACACACTTACACCACTCTCGTGATAACTCTTACTCATTTTGAAGTGGAGCATAACTGTTTTCTGGAGCCTTCTTTTATCCTCTTGGTACAGGACAGCTTCTCTCATTATTCAGTGCCCTTGCACATGAACTCTACCTTTCAATCCAGCCATCACTTGTGCTCACACCCTCATGTGCTTCTTGAGTGGCCATCTGGAAGGCATAACAACAGAAGTCTTACTCCTCACTCATGACCAGCACCATGCCTAGTATCAAATACTTATTGTTTATCTGGCACTATCTGATCTGTACTTGTGTCAAGCAGGAGTTAGTGAAGAAGTAAATTTAATGCTGGTTGTTAAATGCCATCTGTGGATCCCTTATTTGTACCACACTCTTAAATGTCATTTTCTACAATCGAAACAAATTCAACTAGAAAAATAATGTATAGCACTTTTAGTTGAGATGTGAGGTATTAACTTTCTTAATTTGGAACAGGTCTATACATTCATGCATTATTAGAAAAGGATATTATCTTGCATACTTAGTAGAATGAAAAGCTATAATTGGAAATGCCTCCCTATTTTTTTATTTTTTGAATTATGAAGTAAATTTTACTGCAATAACTATATGTAGATATGTAATAAACATGCACACAAACACACATGCATAAACATGCACAGACACATACACAAACATATACAAAAACACACACACACATACACAACTAAACATACACATATTACAGCTTCACCCTTAGAGAATTCCTGGGCTTTGGCTTGAGAATTTGCACTTCTTAATTTTTTTAAGATTTATTTATTTGAAAGAGATGGAGAGACAGAGATATACTGCATCCACTGGCTCTCTTCCTGAATGGCTGCAACAGTTGGAACTGGATCAATCTAAAGCCAGGAGCTAGGGGGCTTCTTTCAGGTCCCCCACACAGGTGCAGGAGACCAAGTACCTGGACCATCATCAGCTGCCTTTCCAGGCCATAGCAAAGAGCTGAATTGGAAGACCAGCCAGGACAAAAGCCAGTGCTCATATGGGATGCAGGTATTACAGGCTGAGGCCTAGCTTACTACACCATAGCGTCAGCCCTTGACACATAGATTTTTAGACATATGTATATTCATCACATGAACAAATGAGACTATGCAGATTCATTTCAGTAATTTTTAAATGAAGAGCCAACACGTGTATTTACTAAGTAATCTTAAATTTAATATTCTTTGCTGAGTACTTACCTTTCTAGCAATTTAAAAATTAGATAATCTGAAAAAGTTTCAGTTACAATTCATTTAGCACATTGGAGTTAAGTATATTAAATATCCTTTTAAAGGCATTGCTGAGTTTAAAGGGTTTCTCTGGAGTCAGAGAAGAGGAATGAGGGCATTTGGAGCAGCAGGTAAGCTGCTACTTGGGGCACCTGCATCCTATATCCGAGTGCCCGACTTTGAGTACTAGCTCTGCTTCTGATTCCAGCTTCCTGCTAATGTGCACCCAGGTAGGCAACAGCTGATGGCTCAAGAACGTGGGTCCCTGTCACCCATTTGGTGACTTGGGTTGAGTTCTGAGCTCCTGGATTTAGCCTGGTCCAGTCCCAGCTGTTTCAGGCACCTGGGAAGTGAACCAGCATATGGACCATCTCCTTCCCTCATGTCTCAGTCAATCTGCTTTTCAAATACAATGAAAATAAATAAATCAAAATTAAAAAAAAGAACAGGAAGCCGCAATAAGAAACAGTCTTACTTTTCTTTGTTTCTTCCATTGCTGAGAGGACTGGCTTTTACCAGCCATGTAAGAGGTAAAATATATCCCTGTAGCTTCTGGGCTTTAATAGTAAATGAGACAGTTGCTGAAGCCAGGACTGTCAAATGGCTACATCCTCAGTGAAACTGTGTATTAGGAAATTTCACCTGCCACTGAAAGGAGATAATAACAAAAACTGTCCATTTTGGCTTCTGCTGTCACAGTTGAAGACCTCTCTATATAAATTGAAACCTCAGTTCTACACTCAAGTTTTTTAGGCCCACTATTCTACATAAATATTTGTTTCCTTTGCTTTTTCTTATTTATGAGGGGTCTGTAAAAAGTTTATTTAAGTGCATATTATTAAAAAATATTTTACCAAAATGAACTTATTTGAATTCCATTTTCAACAAATTATTGATGGTACCTTCATATGATTTTTTATGAGTCTATTTTACAGTTACAAACTGGTAACCACTTTGGTGCATTTTTGCTTATTTCCCCCCAATTAATGTACATCTCCTCCCTCTGTTATTCTCACTCTTATATTTAACAGGGATCACTTTTCAGTTAAATTTAAACACCGAAAAATAATTGTGTGTTAATAAAAGAGCTCAACCAATAGTATTAAGTAGAACAAAAAAAATACTAAAAGGGATAAAGTATTAAGTTGTTCCTCGACAGTCAGGACAAGGGCTGATCAAGTCATTGTTTCTCTTAGTGCCCATTTCACTTCAAAAGGTTTCCTTTTTGGTGCTCAGTTAGTTGTCACCGATCAGGGAGAACATATGATATTTGTCCCTTTGGGACTGGCTTATTTCATTCAGCATAATGTTTTCCAGATCCCTCCATTTTGTTGCAAATAGCTGGGTTTCATTGTTTTTTTACTGCTGTATAGTACATATCCCATAATTTCTTTATCCAGTCCACTGTTGATGGTCATTTAGGTTGATTCCAGGTCTTAGCTATTGTGAATTGAGCTGAAATAAACATTAAGGTGCAGACAGCTTGTTTGTTTGCCAATTTCATTTCCTTTGGGTAAATTCCAAGGAGTGGGATGGCTGGGTTGTATGGTAGGATTATATTCAGATTTCTGAGGAATCTCCAAACTGACTTCCATAGTGGCTTTACTAGTTTGCATTCCCACCAACAGTGGGTTAGGGTCCCTTTTTTCCCCACATCCTTGCCAGCATCTGTTGTTGGTAGATTTCTGAATGTGAGCCATTCTAACTGGGGTGAGGTGAAATCTCATTGTGGTTTTGATTTGCATCTCCCTGATTGGTAGTGATCTTGAACATTTTTTCATATGTCTGTTGGCCATTTGGATTTCCTCTTTTGAAAAATGTCTATTGAGGTCCTTGGCCCATCTCTTAAGTGGGTTGTTTGTTGTTGTGGAGTTTTTATTTCTTTGTAGATTCTGGTTATTAACCCTTTATCTGTTGCATAGTTTGCAAATATTTCTTCCCATTCTGTTGTTTGCCTCTGCACTTTCCTGACTGTTTCTTTTTCAGTATAGAAACTTCTCAATTTGATGTAATCCCAATTGTTAATTTTGGCTTTGACTGCCTGTGCCTCCGGGTCTTTTCCAAGAAGTCTTTACTTATGCCTATATCTTGCAGGGTTTCTCCAATGTTCTCTAATAATTTGATGGTGACAGGTTGCAGATTTAAGTCTTTAATCCATGTTGAATGGATTTTTGTGTAAGGTGAAAGGCAGGGTTCTTGCTTCATGCTTCTGCATGTGGAAATACAGTTTTCCCAGCACCATTTGTTGAATAGATTGTCTTTGCTCCAGGAATTGGTTTTAGATCCTTGATTAAATATATGTTGGCTATAGATGTTTGGGTTGATTTCTGGTGTTTCTGTTCTGTTCCTTTGGTCTATCCATCTGTTTCTGTACCAGTACCATGCTGTTATGATTATAACTACCCTGTAGTATGTCCTGAAATCTGGTATTGTGATGCCTCCAGCTTTGTTTTTGTTGTACCTGATTGCTTTAGCTATTCGAGGTCTCCTGTGCCTCCATATGAATTTCAGCATCATTTTTCTTGATCTGAGAAGAATGTCTGGTATTTTGATTGGTATCACATTAAATCTACAAATTGCTTTTGGGAGAATGGACATTTTGATGATATAGATTCTTTCAATCCATAAGCATGGAAGGTTTTTCTATTTTTTGGTATCCTCTTCAATTTCTTTCTTTAAGATTTTGTAATTCTCATCGTAGAGATCTTTAACATACATTGGACTTCTATATTACTTCATGACTCATTTCTTGTAGGTTCTGTGTATCCAGAAATCTATTAATTTCTTCCACATTTTCCAATTTGTTTTCATGTAAGTGTTTGTAGCAATTTCTGATGACTCTTTTAATTTCCATGATAGGCATTGTAACATCACTTTTCATCTCTGATTTTACCAATATGAGACTTTTCCTCCTTTTTTGATTAGTTGGGTCATCGGTGTATCAACTTTTTTTTCCAAAAAAAAAAAAAAGCTTTTCATTGATCTTTTGTATCATTTTTTTATATCTCTAATTTTTATTATTAATTTCCTTCTACCTATTTTTTGTTTGGATTGTTCTTGTTTTTGGTTATCCTTAAGATGCGTTGTTAGATCATATATTTCATTTCTTGATGTAGGCACTAATTGCTATAAATTTTCCTTCTTAACACTGCTTTTGCTGTAACCCATAAGTTTTGAAATGCCATGTTGTCATCCTCATTTGTTTCTAGGAATTTTTTTATATCCCTTTTAATTTCAGTCTCCATTTCTGTACTTTTTAAACTAATTTCTAGCTTTATTCCATTGTGGTCAGAAAAGACACATGGTATGATTTCAAAGTTTTGGAATTTGTTGAGACTTGCTTTATGGCCTAGGACATGGTCTGTCCTAGGGAAAATTCCATGCACTCATCCAAAAAATTTGTATTCTGGGATGAAATGTTCTGTAGATATGAATTATTTTCATTTGGTCATAGTGTGGATTAGCTCTGTTTCTTTGTTGATTTTTTGTCTAGTTGATCTGTCCAAGGATGAAAGTACAGTGTTGAAGTCCCTAATAATTGTATGTCTCCCTTTATTTACATTAACATTTATTTAAATACCCAAGGGCCCTAGTATTGGTTGCATATATCTTGAATATATTTGCATCTTCCTGTTGAATTGATTCCTTAGTCATTGCATAATGCCATCCTTTGTCTCTTATAACAGTTTTTGTGTTAAGGGCAATTTTGTCTGATCTTAGAATGGCTACTCCAGTTCTTCTCTGACTTTTTAGCATGGGATCCTTTTGCCATCTTTTTTTCTGTCTGTGTGAATCTTTGGTAGTGAGGTGTGGTTTTGTAGAGAGCCGACAGATGGTTAATTTTTTAAATTGATTCAATCAGTCTATATATTAAATTTTATAATTTAGGCCATTTACATTCAAGATTATTATTGATAAGTAACAGCTTGTTCTTGCCATTTTCCATCAATATTCCCATTGTTTGTTTTGGAGTTCCCTTGTGCTTTTACTAGATTTTCTGCCTTCACATTCTTTTTTGACATGACTATCTTTATCTGTTTCTGTGTGTAGCACATTCATAAGTGTCATTTGTGGGGCTGTTTTAGTGCTTACAAATTCTTTCAATTTCTGTTTGCTTTGAAATGCCTTTATTTTACCTTGATTCATAAATGAGAGCTTTGCA